>NC_142794.1:68287033-68621624 GCF_049724085.1 Artemia sp. Qi Xiang Cuo
TGTTCTAAAGTAGTCAAACATGTTTTGGGGGCATGCACGAAATTATGTAACTCAACCAGAGTGGTTTTTCGAGGTAACATCCGTTTTTATTCGTCCTTAAAATACCGTATAAAATGTTCATGCACTACAATTTAATTCCCATTATGTTTGAACATATCGAACATAGTACACTGAATTTTATTAGCTATGGAACAATGGATATTTCTATTTTCAATGTGAGTATAGTTTACTGAATTTATTTCCAGATAAATGGTATTTTACCAGTAAATTCAAATTTCAGGGGGACTTAGCCCCCCTCCCCTCCAACAATACAAAACCTTAAAATATGATGTGTATAGTCGTTAGAAAACGCTAAGTAAGCTTTTTTCTATTATGTAAAACAAAAACCCCCTCCCCCATTGTTTAGTTAGGAGCATAATTCTGTACGTTTACATATCTCGTTCAAAATGTGGCTTTTCCCATTGTCTATCTAAAATGCGTTTCCTTTACCTGCTTAAATGGAAAGCTTTGGTGTTAGAAAGGAAGTGACAGTTTTGGGAATCAAATTTCACACGCTCTTGCTATCATAAATTAATGGCATATGCTTAATGAATTAGCAACAAGGATGTTCCTTGACAAAGAGATAAAATTGTATTCTAGCCTAATTAAAGGAAATATATTCTATTTTTCAATTGTATTCCATGATTAAGAAGGTTTTACAATGTGAAAAAAAACAAACTATTTCATCGCATGGAAAGTAAGGGA
The DNA here is from genome assembly GCF_049724085.1 of Artemia sp. Qi Xiang Cuo. Taxonomy (NCBI): domain Eukaryota; kingdom Metazoa; phylum Arthropoda; class Branchiopoda; order Anostraca; family Artemiidae; genus Artemia; species Artemia sp. Qi Xiang Cuo. The sequence goes on from NC_142794.1 coordinate 68,287,778, forward strand.
GGAAGGAGGAGGGAATTCTTTATGCAGACTAATTTTTTGAAATCCCCCTTCCCCCCAAACTCAAAATTTTCCAAATTTTACTTTAAAAGCTTTTCTTTTTAAATATTTCTAAAGTGCTAAGACATAGACTCCTACAAATATCAGAATTGACTTTATAGGGCAAATTATATTATGGGGAGATGTTTTTGAAATCCTCCTTCCCCCCAAACTAAAAATTTTATTTTAGAAGCCTTTTTAATTATTTCTAAAGTGCTAATAGATATAGAGTGCTAGAAATATCAGAATCTACTTTATAGGGCAAATTATTTTGTGGAAAGATGTTTTTGAAATCCCCCTCCCCCCCAAACTGAAACTTTTCAAAAATTTTACTTCGAAAGCTTTCCTTTTTAAATATTTCTAAAGTGCTAATAGTTATAGCACTACAAACATCAGAATAAACTTTAGAGGACAATTTATCTGTAAAAGGGGGGTTATTTTCCTTACTAAATTTTTCTTCCTTTTAAAGGAGGAGGAATATTCCTACAATCCCTCTCCCCCGAAAAGAGACCAAGATGGGGTGATACCACATCGATGCAAGCTGCAAGACCATCCATCATCAGATATGCTAGCTCTATTACAAGTTCTCTGGATCAGCCGGGGCCCTCTCATCCCAGCTCTGCACAGACCACTATGCAACCTTGTAGAAAATTCAAGAGGGAATGGATGTTTTCTCATAATGCATCGGTCTTGTCTGCTCAAGATCGGGAGGAGGTCCCCCTTCATGCTTTGCCAGGGACTTCAGATGTACAAGTGCAGTCTGAATTTGTAAGTGTATATATTTTACCTCTAACTTATACGTGATTATTTCACGGGTTGAAACAAGGGTGAGATATGGCAAAATACACGGGAAATCGTATAATTTGCGTTATATATTTTTATACTAGGGGGGGGGGGGCGGGGTAAACTATAGTGCAGTTTCAGTCAAAATGTGTTGACTAAAATTATTCTACACATTATGAACTAGGTCTAAGAATTGTTTTTCTTAACATATTTCCTTCTCAAACGCCTTAATTCTACACTTATAAAAAAATTAAGGAGGGGAGGGGGGCAAATTTTTCTTTTTTTCCATGAAAATACTAAATAAAACTTTAGTTTTGAAATCAAGGGATGGGGGAAATCCAGGAGGCAAATCCCCCCCCCTCGCGTGATTGGAACCTCTGGAACTAGTTTCAATAGCAACAAAATCGTAGTACTATTCAATACTCTAGATTTTAGGTTCTTTGACCTCTGTAGGCCTGAATTCCTTCAGCACTGCCCTATGGGATAGCCTAGACCAAGCATCGAATAATTGCCTAATCTAGCTTAAAACGCAAAATTAACATACCATAGTCTAATTCAGATATTGAAAACAGGCGAACTTATTTCTCACTATAATGAATTTCAAGCACTAGACGTGCCAGCAAGAGAAAAATTCCCCTTGGTTACGCTGAGCTTGTATAAGAAGTAGATGCCCTATTTCCTTGATGATACGACTTCAAAGGCGATATATTTGCATAAATATTAATGAGGAAGTGCAAAAGACCATTATTTTCGAGTTTTTATATAAAAAATGAGCTGGGATTAATTAAAAAAAAATATCTGGTCGAAGTAAAGAGCGAATTTGAAGCTTAAAACGAGCACAGTTTAAAAGTTGCCTAATGAATTATAGTTTTTTCTGCAAATTAATGAGGGGGGAAGGCCCCCCTCCTCCCCCCCAAACGACGCTACTGAAGACGGTGAGCCTTACAGCCATAGAATATCTATATTCTATCATCTCATCAAATATCTGACATTAAAGAGTATGCTATTGCCTTTATAGAAATTAACGCATTTCAGTGTTAAATCATTTTACGTTAGAACTTTACACAAGGAAACTCTATACTTACGTGTTAGAGCGACCACACTCAAGTTCTTCATCTGATTAAAAACCGGTTTCTGTGTCTGCATTCGGAGATAATTAACTTAGTGTTAGTGAGATTAGGGGGGGGCTGGTGTGGAAAAATAGTACACGTTAAATATTCGGGAAATATACGAGTAGAAATGAACATGATTTTTCAACTTTATGAAATAATGCTTATTTCACATAGAAAATAAAACCTTTTTTTATAGATTAATGATATAGCACCACCACCATTGAGTGAAGAGACATCAGCATTTACTGGACCAATTCTATCACCACGAATGGAGTTCAGTGACGAGCCTACATTAGTTCTAGAGAATATAGAGTGGCATAGAGGTTTTCTTAATGATGTTTTTGGGGATATGGCTAGCCTAAACGACTTAGCTTGTGATATTGACATGCTTGAGGATCTGGACTGGGTAGATAGATTTATGCATGAGCATTTAGGGGATGTTACTAGTGTTTTTGAACCGGGTCCTCATAAAGAAATTCCAACACAAGACAATACAAGCTGGCTCGATCAGATGTCCCCAATAACCTTGGAATATGTGCTATCAGGCTTAGGGGACCTCATGCCACCTCCAACAAATGTAATTGAACAGACTGGGGATGGTTTCATTGACAATTCTATGTCACTCCCCACCATTCCCCCTAATGATATAGCTAGTACTAGTAGTAGTAGTACAACAACAACAACACCAGTATCCCCTCTTCCAGATTTTTTCTTTCAAACTGTGCCTTACACCACACAATGGTCTACAGTACTAATTTCGGTGACCCATTAAACTCTCTCGTGTCGGGGGATATAATACCAGATCCCTCGGAAATTAAACATTAATGTAATAACAAGATTCGAGCCATTCTTTAACAACATATGGGGGTGTGGGGGGGGGGGTTAGAGTAAAAGCATCGATAGCACTAAAAATATTTTTTAAATTAGAATGAGAGCGAGCTGTAATCAAAATACTTGCGCGCAGAGATGTTGGAAATTGGCCCAAATTTATCTAATTACAAGGTGCCTTTTATTAATTGGGTTAATAGTGTTCAAACTACATGGTAAAATTATACCGAGGGGAGTTGTGGAACTGTGGTTTTTTTTATTGAAAGTTTAAATGTTAACATTTGTAGGTTTAAAAAGGATTTTTTTGTAAGAGGGGGGCATGGGGGAGGGAGGGCAATTGAATTAAAATATCATTCAGATTTAGAGGGGTGTAGGGGGATACAACTAATCTGTTTCGATACGAGGCTGCAGTGTTTCAAGTATGCATTTTTAATTGCAGCATACAGACCACTTCGAAAAGATGCATCTAGCAAAAGTTGGATGAAATGGCAGTTAATGGTAGGGAGGGTTCAAAGGTCCCCATAGTAGATTTTAATTGTTTAAATGGTCAATTTCCCGTGACACTAAGAGGAATATATTTTTTTGAGCGTACTAATGCACATTTAAAGATTGGTGTCACGGTGTTATAGTATGAAACAGAATTTGAGGAGGGCCAGCGTTCCGATAAGAAGGGTGTATTATTTTCAGTGCGAGCTCCTTTAATTGAATCAGTAGAACATTGTGTGTGGCTTCTATACACCCCACCCACAGACTCCGATTCAATTGGTCATTTCAATCCAATTACGGATATTAGTAGGGTTCTATGTGAGGGTAAAAAGCGAGGTGGTGTGTGTTATTACTGTCCAACATGTCTCCAGATTTTGGACTGATTTAAAGTTAAAGCATCACACGAAACACTGTAAACGTCATACTCATGGATACCAGGCTGTGGAGACGGTAAGCGGGGATAGAGTGATCTTACGTTTTAAAAATTTCCAAAACACGCTCCTGCAGAGCAATAAGATCGCTTGGGACTGCAAATAGAAACTGACCGACGTTTATAATCTGTCAAAGCCAAAATATGTGAAAATACCCATGATTATATGGGTCTCTTATACCCATATGCAACGATATGTCAAAAAGGAGAAACAAGGACAGATCATCTGTGATATGTTGAGCAATGGTGAAGCGGTCCTGTGATTATTAGTGACTACTATAACTAAAACAGCAAAAAGTGCAATTTCACGCCTTCGTTATACAAACTATCTTATGTTCCTATTACCAGATGACATAGTGGCCATTAAAAATCGTAAAATGTGTTGGGTTTGCAAAGGGGAATTTGATGATGGTGTTGGGAATGGTGGGAGTAGGAAGGTGATCGACCATGATCATTTGTGGCAGGAAATTACATCGGGAGGGAGTAACTTTAGGGGGGTAGCACATCAGTCATGCAATTTAAACGTTAGACAACAATATTTCGTACCTGTTTTTATACAAAATGCTAATTGCGAATTAAAGCTTATTCTTCAGGTGTTTGCCCGCATCGCCAAGGGAGGAGTTGTATATGACGCACGGATTGATGGTTCTTTTTCATAAAAAATCGTACCCAAATCATCGGAGAAGCTACTGCTGCTAGAATTCATGTGGAAAAGAGTTGACAAGGGTAACACGTGCCTGAATAAAATCCGTTTTTTAGACTCTTTCAACTTATTCCCCAAATCTTTAAGTCAATTGATTCAGGTACAGAAAAGTGACAATTTTGATCTTCCCCCTCCTCAAACAGTGCTTCCCCGATGATGAAATGTGTGATTTACTAACGTGTAAGTGTATATATCTATATGATTATTACAACTCTGGCTCGAGGCTAGATGAGGTGTCACTACCGCCCATTGAAGTTTTTACAATTCTCTTACTGAGAGTGAGTGCACCACTAGTGACTAAGAATTTGCTAAGAGGGTTTGGGCAAAGGGGGGATGTAAAAATGAGTGGGATTATTGTAAACTATACTTGGCCAGTGACGTACTCACTCTTCTGGACATTGTTTGAAAAATACGGATAAAATCTATGGGGAATTTGGGTTGGATTTAGGTTATTATTTTTCCACTCCACATCTGGTGATGAACGTGATACTTAAAATCAGCAAAGAAGAAATAAGTCTGATCACCCATTTGGATCAGAATCTGTTTGTACAGAGATCAATGAGGGGTGGGTATGTTTTTCACGGGGACCGTATCATGAAAACTGATCCGACCGGACAGCACACCTATGAAAAGTCGGATGCAGTTTTTTTGGACATGAATTCTCTTTATCCATCGGCAATGTCTCACTACTGTTTGCCATGTGGCAATTATAAATGGCTTGACAATCCGTGTGCTTCGAATTTCCCCGACATTGCTAGTGTTGAGGAGAATGGGGCACAGGGATAGTTTTTTGAAATTGACGGTGAAATACCCATGGAAATCCATGAATCGGTAAAAGACTTTGTTTTTCCGTGCATAAATAGACCGGTGGGTAGGGACTCTCTGAGCCCCTACAATTTATCATTAGTAGAGGACGGGAGTATGCACTGGGTACCTTCAAAACAAAAACTAACTGCCGACCTCAACCCGAAACAGAATATCGTCGTTCATCACGTGCTATTGAAGTGGATGGTGTCCAATGGTTTTAAAGTGACAAAAATTCATAGAACCCTCCAATTTTATCAAAAGCCTTACATAAAAATGTTTATTGACACCTTTGTCGGTAAGCTTTCATAAGCGAAAACGAAAGTTGAAAAAGAAGTCTATAAACTCATTTTGAACTCAGCTTTCGGTAAAATGTGCGAGTGCGTACGAAACAGAATTCGATGCGACATTCTAACCAATTCCAAAGATTGTGCTCTAATCCTTTTGGATCCAAACTTCGCATCGTTCACAATCATAGACTCTGATATGGTGCTCCTACACCGTAAGAAAAGAAACATTGTATTAAATAAAAATATTGCAGGCGGGAGTGCAATCACTGAAATATCTAAAACAATTATTTGGCTACTCAATAGCTATTTAAGTAATTCGTATTAGCCGATTAAACGACGAATTCCAGTTTAATGCAGAGAGTCTGATTAACTTCTTTTAAAGGTCGAAACTAATACCCTATTGAAAAGTAATAAAAATGGTGAGTACATTAGATCACAATTCGACTCAACTAATTGGAATAAATCCCTCTACCCAGAGCTAGTGAAACGTCTGGCCCCAAATCAATTGTTAATGGTAATAAATCTTAAACGGGTAGCGATCTGATATCCAGTGGTGTTTCCTGGTCCGAAGGTATAATGTGTGGAAACGCACAACAAGGATATCAAACAAGTTTGCAAGGGGATACCTACACACTTTGTAAAAAATAATTTTAACATCAATGTGCATAAGAACTGTGTGGAACTTATTTTAGTGCCGAGGGCGAAAGTCATGGCGGTTCGCTTCTTCCAATTAAAAAACTATACAGTTAGAGCTCAGAAAAGCGCCATGTCTGCTATTTCGGACAAAGTCTATGTACTTGAGGATGGTGTGAAGGTACTACCCCACGGTCAGAATTTAATTTCAGACCGATTTTAATGTATATAGTACATAAAACAACTAGGTCTAGAAAAATTAACATACATTCATTAAAAAAGTACAAATTGGGAGGGAGGGTTTTTTGGATAATGGATGTCTTTAAATTCTTTTTTTTTCTATATCACAAACAATTTTCAATGTGTGTGTGCAAGGCAGAGCAATTTCCACTATTTATTGCCCCGGCCCGGGCCCGCCACAGCGGGCCCCCCCCTTCCCGGCCAGCGGCGCTCCCCGCGGCGCTTCTCGGCCCGCCGCAGCCGGCCCCCCGGCCCCGGCAGCGGCCGCCCCCGGGGGGAGGGGATCCCATACCAAATGCTGTAAATAAAAGTGATATTATTTCAAGTGCTTTATTTCAATCAATGTTGTATTTTTTCTATAAATAAACAAAAAAAGTGTATTTATTTAAGTGTTTTTTCTCTGTGCCTATGTAAATGTTGTATTTTTTATTATAAATAAATTAAAAAAGTGTATTTTGTCATGTTTAATGTGCTTTCATGTTCAATGTAATATTTTTTTTAAAGTATTTCTGACTTTTTTTTAGTATAATAATAGAAAATGTGATTCTTTATTAGTCTTCTTCTTCTTCTTGAACGGAGTAGTAGTAGGGAAATTATTTAGTCATTAGACAGCTATAGTCTACCGTTAGTTGTCCAGGTGAACTGTTGAAGGGAACATGTATCAATTTAAAACACCATTCAGATCGTTTCTGTGTGGGCCGCCAATGTCAGGCAAAACAACACTCTTAACTAAAATAATAAAAAATTGCGATAAAATGTTTGTGGAAAAGCCGAAAAAAATCTACTATTGTTACAGTATTTGGCAGGAGTCATATGATAAAATAAAAGCAATTGCTGCCACAACGGGATTGGTGCAAATACAATTCATACAGGGACTTGATGTTTTCAGTATTATTGAACCAAACTCTTGGCTGATCATTGACGATCTGGCTGAATCTATTGAACAATGGTCCCAGGAAATGCTACAACTGTTCACTGTTCGCTCTCATCATGAACAGATTTCCGTTACTCTGGTTCTACACAGTCTCTTTCATCAGAGCAAATGTATGCGAACACTTGCATTGAACTACACCTACTATATCATCAACAGAGTTGTTCGTGATTCTAGCTCGCTAATAACCCTCGATAAACAAATCTATCCAGGGGCCCCCAAATTTCTGCTCTCAGCATACAATCAGGCAACTAACTACGGTTATATCCTATTGGATCCTAATCAAAATACACCCGAGGATCTGCGTATAATCACACATATTTTCGACAATGAAATAACAGTATATCTCCCTGTAAACATTAAAAGAACTTAGTAGTTGCTATCATGACCCTAAAGAAACTAAATGAAAATAGACATCTGTTTTCAGTTCTAAGCACTTCAAAACCCTCGCTTAGGAAAGCCATACTCAATCATGGTATTGACAATGATTTCATTAATCTAATATCTGAACTTCGTTTAAATTTGACCGAGGGCAATGTTCAACTACCAAAAGTAGTTAAGCAACAGGCGAAGCAACATCGTTCCATTGTACGTACATTGACCTGTAAAAAGAAAGGAAAGAATTTTAAAAAGAAACTTCTTCAGGCGGGCGGTAGCTTTTTCACGCTTTTACTGCCAATAATTGCAGGACTTGTAAATAGTTTTCTCTAGAGAATGGCAAAACCCTATAAATTGACTCAAATAGAACTCACTCTCTCACCCGTGGAACACTTTGAGAACAATCTGAGTAAATTCCTTGACAACGAGAATATTGAGGAGGATAAAAAAACTGCTTTTACTTCAAGATGCACTTCACCGAGTGGACAAACATAAATCTTATCATTTTAAGGTCACTGCTGCTGGTATTGAGCACAAAAAAGAATCGTCTCCTCAAGATTTTACTGGAATACAATTAAAAAAGGAGGACTTAGATTCGATTGTATTTAAAATTGGAAATCTAATGCCCCATTCATTTCGTGAACAATGTAAACGACTCCTAACCTATCTCATGGGAAGTGGTCAAGATCATATTCAAGTTGAGAGCAATGGGAAAGGGATTATAATTCAGGGAAAGATCTATATTCTACTTGATTTAATCTATGATATGGTTACAAATCGTGAAGGACTTATCATTTGACGCTCATCTATACAACTTGCTAAATACATTAAACTTCCCCAAAAGTCTTATTAGCAATAGACAAATTCTAAAAAAATTAAATGAACATGTACCATCATCATCATTATCGACATCACCATTAAAACATGAACATGAAGAAGAAGAAGAAGATTTTAAATCAATCTTGGAAAATACTAGCACACCTAGTGGAAAAAACTTGACAATGGTGGCGAGGAAAAAGCGAAAATGTATCATGTCACCATCACCAACCAGTATACAAAAGGGTAGCGGACGTTACACAACGTGTTTACATTCAAAATGGTTGAAGTTCTGAAAGGTGTTTATGAAAATATTGGTGAGGCGGGGAGTTTTAAGTTCCCCCACCACTCTTTCCAAAGTCACTGGTGTTCACACTAAAAGTGTACAAGACTGTACCAAGTACAATGTTTTACTTTAAAATATGAAAAGTTTACTTCATTCTAAATACGCTTCCGATGTAAATCAAACCCCCTTAATTAAACTTGGAAATCTGCCTTAAACTCTCATTTATTTACCAGCCAAATATCCCTTTAAAAAGTTCAAAACAAATGTTGTACTCTGTAGAGATTCGCATTCTTTGTTATACAAAACAAAGGGCTCTTGAAATTCCAGACTCTATTGAAAGATTTCAAAGGCAAAAAACTGCGGATCTTTGCACGCACCAGATTAATGAGACGGATTGGAATTTCTTTGAAGTATTTTCGAAGAACAAAGTGGGACATTGTAAAACTTAGTTTCGTAGTTTTTTAGAAGTACTCTCAAGAATGTGCATGTTTAATGATCAGAATATCGCGGAAAAAACTATTGGGTAGTTTTGGCTGCATAATGTTTGATTTTGTCAGCATAAGAGTAAAAAGACGGGCCCTCCGTGTGGAGATGAACCAATCAGAAAATAGTGTTTATTGCTCAGAAGCAAAATTCATGTTATATAGTTGTGAAGAAGTGTTTTTCGGGGCATTACTGGATTATTATGTTAGGGGCATTACGTATTACTGTATTACTGTCATTCCTGCATTAGACATTGCTGTACTTGCCTTTGCCTATTGAAGTTTGAAGCCGTATGTTTAATCATGTAAGTCTAATAAACCTATTGCTTTTCTATTTTTACAGTCTTATTTTATATGTTCGTATCTAGAATTCAAGAGTAGCCCTCTAGTTCGTATATTATCCATTGGAACGCTCCCAGGAATCTGACGACCTATGAAGAATGTTTGCGGCGCCTATTTGACTAGCTCCCTATTTCAAACTCCCCCCATATCATTTGGTGTAGTTTAAATGCCACATTTGGCAGAATCAAAAGGTAACATTTAGCACGGTTGTAACTTCGGATTGAAGCCTCTCTGATCAAATTGGTCATTTCACAAGGAAAATCAAATTCATTAGTTAACCTATTTATATATCTCCCAATAAAGAGTGGTCCAATTAACAAAACGCCACAGATCTAAAATTTATAACGCCACAGATGGCGCGGCCGCAAACTTGGATGAAGTATACGAACTAGTTAGGCTAAAGATTTCTCAATTTAAAATATTTACTAGATACAGACCTATAACAAAATTTTTTTATTATTATATATGTCTAAGCCTATTACTGCTAGGCTATAATAGGGAAACCCTTTTAAATATCTCATAGGAGATAATAGATTTCCCAAATAGGATAAGTAAAAGTGATGTATTTGAGTGTATAATTCCACTAATTAAAAAAAAACAACAACAAAGACGCCATCCCCGCGCTATTAAATCATGGCGGAGGAATTAAGTGCATTATTAATTGCGCAAAAATTAGTCGCCAAAAATGTAGAATTAACCAAATCTATACCACAATATGACGGGCAAACAGACATTGATGAATTTAATATACAATTAGCACAATTCGTAGAGTTAACTAGAACTGACCTGAAAACTTGAATAAGTATGCTTCTTCTAAGGCTAAAAGGGCAGGCATTAACTTTTGTAAAACAGATAGAACGGAGCGTCAGAGAAAATAATAATTTGCCAATAAACACAATAGAAAAACTATTGACGGCATTTAAAGACAGATTTGTTGAGACTAGCTCAACAAACAAACTTAAGCATGGAATGGTATGTTTTGATCATACACAGAACGTACAAGAATATCTAAATAACATACGAATCTCAGTAGAAGCAAAGTACGGTCAAGGCTCAGGAGAATTATACGAAAAAATTATACTAGATGCATTTTTGCAAGGACTTCCTCCAAAATTATATAGGATCGTAATTTCAAAAAATATCCAAACAGTTGACTTTGCGGTTCAGGAAGTAGGGCGAATGATTGAAATTGATACAATTGTAGCGAATCATAGTAAAACAAAAGTAAATAACATAAGCGAAAAAACAAGCCTAACCTACAAGGGTGATCAAGAGCACCCAAATTTCTTTTCAAGAGATAAATCCCCAATACCACAAAGAACCAGAACACAAGAAACCGTCAGGCAAAAAACAGTACGTTTTCAGCCTATGAAACCAAACATTTATAAAAGTAACCCAGTAATAAGATGTTACAACTGTGATCGTGTTGGACATCTCGCGTAAGAATGTCGTTTTAGAAATGAAATGGCAACATCATTTAATGATGAAATCACCAGAAATACACGGTATTACGGAAATGATTTGTTCGGGAGAACAAATTTTACTACCAGAGGCGCACAAGGGTACACACAGGACGCAATATTCCCACAATACCCTCAAGTCCGCCAACCAGCACCTAATAATGTATACCGACAGAACCCGTATAACTCTTCCCCCAGTAGACAAAATAATTATCGGCCGACGGCAAACCCAAATTTTTCAAACCGACGGCAAATAGTTAACTGGCCCGCGAGAAATGAAAATTTCTCGAGCCGACGGCACTTGCAGTCAGCACCAACAGCCGGCACAAATGCCAGAAATACAAATTATCGCAATAATACGTGGCAAAGGAGGACAGATGTGAATCAATTAGATGCGTCTATGGAGCCTCACGTATCTGAACCTTTGTCCCAAGCACCTATGTATGAAATAAATTCCCAGGGAAACGCATCAGGCCCCTCAGAAGAATAAACTGAACCCAAATGGGGCCTCGAATGTTTTACAGGTCCAAACCCATAGTAGTACCGTCCTTCAGTGATAAAAATAATAAGTTACCCATATTTAATAATTTTTGTGTGGCAAATGTCTATTTTAAAGCTTTAGTTGACAGTGGCGCAACAGTCAACATTATAAATTCAGGCATATTTAATATGTTGCCTCCGCATATCAAGCGACTGAGAAATGTAAATAATCCAAACTTAACTAGTGTAACAGGGCACAAGTTGGACGCAAAAGGTTCAATTCGCCTTGACGTTAAAAGGAATAATAGAGTCTTCCCGACAAATTTTATAATATTCAGTAATTTCCCGTATGAAGCCATCGTAGGCACAAATTTCTTAAGGTCAAATAAGATATTGTTAGACGTAGCTAACGAAAGGCTCGTGTATCCGGCTAAACCAAGAGGTTCCTCTCCTTCAACCCCTACGTCAAGGAATATTAATCCGAATTACATGGAAGATGCAACGGTTAGTAAAATCTCCGACGGCACAACGCCACAATCCCTTGAACCTTTTGTAACAAGACATAAGGTACATTCGCTACAAAGAATACGGGACATAGCTAGACACCCATTTGCTTACTCCGTGCGATATCGGAAAGATGAATTAAATGCAGTTAATACGTGGATTGAATCCGCAAAAATAAAAATTGGAGATATGCGACTGTATAGGTCAAAAGAAATCAAAGAGATAGTGGAATTGTGGAAAAAAGTAGGGAACCCTAATGGAGTTCAGGCACAGCCAACGTTATTGTCGAATAGTATCAATCTAAACTTAATAGACAATGAAAATAAAGAAAATTACTATGGATTTGCAATACGGAAAACAAAAATTCCTCCCAGGACAATGCACAGGATCCAAATATCTCAAATGGTGGAACCGCTGGATAGTAAGTCCGAAATATGGTTCGCCATCAAATAAAAAGAAAGTCCCGAAAATTTGTTATGTGAAGAACAAATTATTTCTTATGAAAAAGGCGAAGGCTTTATTTGGGTGACTAATAACCAAGAAAATGATATCACCACGATAAAAAAGGGAACATGTTTGGTTCAAATCCAAACTATTTCGGAAGATAACTTAGATAAGTAGGCAAATTCCAAAAGAAACCTAGTTAATAGCATTAGTACATCAATTAACAAATACCCCTTGACTAAAGCACAATTTTTTAATAAATTCAATATGGATCATATTATTTATTCATAGCTCAAAAATAAATTATGTTAATTTTTGTGTAATTTTAGAGACTTATTTTCAACGTCTTAACATTATATAGTATTGATTAAATTTTACCAACACTCTATTTTAACAACGGGGTTGCCCGTCGCGAAACAGCCATATCGTGTACCGCATAAACACAAAGAGTAGCTAAAAAACAAAATTCGCGAGTTAGGAAAAAATGAGATTATACGCCCCAACATAAGTCCCTATTAAGCTCCAGTGATATTAGTCCCAAAAAAAGAATGGCGATATAAGACTCGTGGTAGATTATAGAGCTCTTAACAAACAAGGAGTGAACGATAAATTTCCCTTGTCGAGAATAGACGAAATTCTTGATTCTATATCAAGCAAGAACAAAATTTTTACTTCTTTGGACCTCACCCAAGGATACCATCAAATAAAAATAGCCGAAAAGGATGTCTATAAAACTGCATTTTGCACAAGCGAATGTGGTTCATATGAATATTTGAGAGTACCATTCGGACTTAAAACGAGTTCAAGCGCGTTATATAGACCCTTATTGCATTTATTAAGAGGATTGAACAATATTATACATTTTGTTGATGACGTTATATGCGTAGGGGAAAATGTGGAGCAACATTTAGCAACATAAGCTAAAGTGTTTGAAAAATTCAGAGAAGGCAATTTAAAATGCCGGCCTGAAAAGGTTAATATATTAAAAGAAAAAATTAAATTTTTAGGAATGGTAGTGACGCAAGGAGAAATATCCCCGGACCCGGATAAAATAAAATGCGTTGAAAGGCTCAAACCCCCTAAGACTATGAAGGAACTAAGAGGAATTCTAGGTCTTACGGGCTACTTCAGAAAATTTGTCCGAAATTATGCCCAAATTGCGAAACCACTTACGAAACCAGTTAACCAAAGGGAGCTCCCAAAATGTTGCCTGGTCCCAGGAAGCCCAAACTTCATTAGACCATCTCAAAAAGGCACTCACCTCGGAACCCATATTTGCAATTCCAGATTTCGAGAACGAAAAGTTTGTAGTTACGACTGACGCCAGTTCCAAGGGCATTGGCACTATTCTTTCACAAAAAATCCCATTAGAAAACCCCACTTCTCTAGAAGAATCGTCCAAACAAAAAGTAATGGAAAAAGTTATATGTTATTCAAGTAGAACCTTAACAAAGGGTGAAAGTAATTATTCTGCCACCAATTTGGAATTATTGTCTATAATCCATCACTTGCATAAATTTAGACATTATTTGATTGGTAGAAAATTCATACTACGTTCAGACCACAAAAGCTTGCAGCACCTGCACACATTTAAAAACCCCACGGGAATTCTAGCTAGATGGATTATGAAAATCCAAGATCTTGATTATGATTTTGAATACTTAAAGGGCAAACAAAACGCAGCATGCGATTTCTTGAGTAGGTTTCCGGAAGACGAGCCGTCGGAAACTGAACGGAAGGAAGTTAATATTATTAACACTAAGATTAAAAGTAAGAAAAGTAAAATTAAAGAATTAGAGAAAGAAAATAAGATTAATTACCGTTCCTTGTCTTTAGAAAATGTAAAAAGAAATCAAGAAAAAGATGGAATGTGTTTAGCACTTATTAATTATTTCGTGAATGATGATATATTACCAGATGAATACAAAATCATTAGAAAAGAAATAGATAATTTTTACTATGATTTCGATGAAGGAATATTATGTAGAATAGTAACTAATGAGGCAAACATAAACCAAACTTCAATAATACCTTTATTACCAGAAAATTTAATAACACCTGCTTTTGAATATTTTCATTCGGAAATTGGTGGACACTTGGGAGTAAAAAAGAACTTCCATAGATTAAAACAATATTTCTATGTGCCAACGGCATTAACAAAACTTAAAGAATATGTCAGTGCATGCGAAAAGTGTAACTTAAGGAAAAATCCCCAAGCTTACCCTAACCCCCCTATGGGACGAGTTCCGGTAGCGAGATTCCCCTTTGACATCGTCTCATTTGACCTATATGGGACAAGTGGAGGTTTACCTGTTTCTAACAGGGGTCATACTTGTATTCTTTCGGTCATAGATCACTTTTCAGGATTCACCTTTGCAAAAGCTTTAAAAAATCAAGGCGCTTATGCCACAAGTAAGGCGCTGGCGAAATTATTTTTGAAATTCGGCATCCCAGATATATGCATAAGCTATAATGGAAGTAACTTCGTTTCAAAATTAACCAAAGACATAATGAAATTTCTCAACATAGAAAAATTAGTAACATATCCTTATCATCAACAAGCCAATGGACAAATATAGAACAGACATAAAATATTTTCAAACATATTAAGTATTTACACAAAAGACAACAGAAACGATTGGGACCTGTTTTTACCTTATTTAACGAATGTAATTAACACTGCCTATTCAGAAGCAACTAAGGACAACCCCTTTTACTTACTCTTTGGTCGCGACTATAGAATCCCATATGATGAAATTATAGAGTCCCGGCAATATTACAATAACTCAGAAGATTATAAACAAGAATTCATAAATAGGATGAGAAAAACTTATAAAATAGTAAGACAAGAACTGGAAAAATGTAAAGTAATTCAAGAGCTAAAAAACCTACCTAAAGTCAAAGACAAAATAAATTTTAAGATGGGAGACTGTGTCTACCTAAGAAATGAAACAAAAACTGAAGGCAAGAAACTTTCTAATAAATATTCCGGACCGTACAGAATAATCAAAAAGTATGATAACGATTTTACATTCAAAATGGTGAACCCCGATAATGGAAGAACCTATAAGGCACATGTTAGCCGGATAAAAAGAGCCAAATTCCCGGAAAAATGGGTATCGCATCCTTCATCTACTGAGTCATCAGACGCAGAAGATGAGCCCCCTAAGTCAAGATTAGCGGAGCTAAAACCCTTCAATTTCAAACAAGATTATTTCGAAAATGAAAGTGATCAAGAGAACTTTGAAGAATTCTTAGCTATGAAAAACCTAGTTATTCCAAAAAGAAAATCCCTGGTACCAGTGAGAATAAAAACGCCAAAAACCCCAAAAAGTTCATCGTCAGAAAGCGCAGGAGACCTAGATTATACGATATCTCCTAAAACACAATTTTTTCCCGATAGAATTTCGACTCCTTGTCCCCCCAAAAGATTCCCAGACGATATGGTTTCCCCAGCCACACCAATAGAGAGAACCCTGTCACTATAGGAGGAATTGAACAGAGCAGTAGAAACCCCGGGTATCATTGTGAAGAAAACTTCTAAGGATTCAATTAAGACAAATCTGCGAGAAGCAATGGATCTTATAAATTATCCCATAAACACTAGGCAAACTAAATTGCCTCGGATTCAAACCCCCAAGGATGACCGGGACGGACAATTCCATAACATAACTGTATCTAAAGTCAAACCCAAACAATGGGCTTCATGGAGGGAAACAGTACTTCAACGAGTGCCTCATTCCTCTGAAGACCTGTCATTTAACCAGTGGAGAAACCCCGAAAAAACCTTGGATTCCTCTCAGAGTTCTCAAAAATCTTTCAAATCTAATTATGTGAAAACACCCGGCGAGGGATTAAAGGCTAAACCTTCCACTTATAGTTGAGTGGAAAATTATGTTGAACGGGCCGGCGATACCTCAAGAACACGACACACCACCGTGAAAAGTTCTAATGTCGAATCATCCGTACCCAGTTCCGAAGAATCGGACGATAAATCAGATCAAATGTTAGTTAAAGAAACAGGGAAATCAACACCAACTTCAGCAGCCGCACACGCAAAAGAAGCAAAATTGAAAGGGCAAGAATTTCTGAAAAAACAATACAAGAGATTTGACCTCATATCACTAGCTAAACCAAAAAGGAAAAAACTGCAAAAAGCAGAAGAAAAAGTAACAACACAGTCAAGTAGAACGGTTAAAAAACCTGACAGATGGAAATATCCCTAATTAAGGTCAAGTCAAGAGTTCGTGGGGTAGGGAGGTTGTGTTCGCAACCTTCAATTAGTTAGTTTCCTTTTATTACTCGTTGATGGTGGCGGATTTCAAATTCCTTGTGAGGATCAACTTGGGATCATTATAGAATTAGTAATGTGCAAATAAAATTTAACCAAGCCGAAAGTGAAAGAAATATAATATGTAATGATAAATAATAATAATTCGAGTTGTGTCAAAGCATTGGCGATCAGGAATAAAGAGCTGAAGTGGGAAGATCGTGGTGTGCCGATGGTGACTAGTAGTGTTTTTAGGTCCTGTTTGGCACATTCTGCCTACCGGGTGGCTGCCTTACAAAAATCAACCACACCCCTGCAAATGAGAGTTAAACAGTCGGATAACCTATGATGTGCCCAGTTATTGAGATCAATAAAGGAACTTATGTCGTAGAGAAGGTGATTGTGTTTTCGAAATCGATGTCGTCGATTTTATACGACGATGTGACTTTGAAAACCCTCCCATCGTACTTCGAATTCATAGTCCTCCGTGAAATTCAACTTATAATCCTACAAATTATTGTAAAGTCAATATACCCAAGTTGTTAAAGGTATGACCCCAATAAACCAAACGCGATCTCCTCCCAGAGTTCCCTACGGAAAATTAACCCATGTCCTAACCAAGATGGATATCATCAAAACCAAAAAATTACCAGTATAGGAGTATCTAATTGTAGACAAAATATTTATCATATATATAAAATGGCAACAGAATCGAAGCCCATACGTAAAGCGATAATAGATACGGAGTTCATTACAATAATGAATGCGAAGGAGAACATTATATATTCGGCAGCCATGGTAGTTGTGGACGAACAAGGAAAAGAGATATATGCAAATGAATGGGATTTAACCTACAACCTTAAAGGGTATGCACCAACACTTATAAGTACGGACTAGCACTCGCGAATACTCCTAAATATCGCCCAGCTAGAGGAGAAGTTAAAACAAGATATAGAAAAAGAAGCGTGGAACAACTTGGTTGTTTGCAATTATTAATAAGACGTTTGCAAAGGAATCTTAACATCAAATATTTCTACTCTAAGGGTACTTCGCAAACAGACCTCTTACTCCTTGATAAATGTAGAGCACCAAAAATTTGTTATAATATAGACAAGAATCCCCAATGTGTTAATTATGAAGGCATACATCATCCCCTATCAGAGATTCAATACTACAAAAAATTTTTATTTGTCCCTGAATCGGAATAATACAAATCCCTTGGTAGTAAACTATTTTTAATACGTATAAAAATATATAGAAGAAAAATAGACGCATACAAAAATAACAGTAGGAAAATTAAAAGAAGAGTGTAAAATGTAAAGTTAACGAAAGAAAAACATCATAATTATAATCCCAATAGTGTCCTCAATGTAAGAGTTATTGTAGCTTCACCCGCAAGGTATTGTTCATTAAAACTAAAATAAAAAACTTCTTGATACCCGCTGACTTCTGATGATTGCTCACGCTTATAGCCTTCACCGAACAAACATAAACCGGAACTAACCATTTCACCGGTCTTTTCGTCGGAAAATCAGATAGAGATAACCTGCTTGGAATATACTAACCTCTTTAGGTAGATAATTAATTTATTAATAAAATGAAGAAATTTTCCAGTTGCCCGCAACTGAATACACCACAATTAGCGTCAGAAACAGCACATCATAATTATCCACAGCGCCCCGCGTATAAAAAATGTTATAGTCTAAATAATGTAAATAAGTTATTAAACGAATATATATTAGTAAAAGTAGCAGAAGAATTAGACTTTGTCACGTTACATTTCCTTTTAAAATCACCTAGAAATTCCCTAGATGACAGAGTAATCTTAAGGATAGTGGCAAGTTTAGTATATTGTAATTTTATTCCAAGGATGAGCCCCAAAACAGTAGAAAAAAATAGATTGACGGCCATTATGACATTTAGAACTCTCATAAATAAGATCCCAATGTTGAAATACCCCCTAATTACTGAAGTTATCGCGGAAAACCTGTGGCAAACCCAGGATGAACGCGGTATCGCGAAAATATGGCCATTTAAATTTCTCACTTTACTAATCGATCAATAGTATAACTTGCTGAATGGAGGAAAATTCCTCACAAGTTTGTATAAAAATTGCTGGAATTTTGACGGCGTAAACCCTGAAATAAAGTCCAACACATTGGAAATTACCGCGCGAGATTATAATAACATAAACATGATTGCACCAAATCTTTTTGAAGAAGACGAAAATTTTGGATCCAAAATATTTCCCAATTTCTATATTATTGTGCGTGAACAAAAATGTTGTAATGCGTCACATATTCAGTTAATTTTTAGGGTAGTGAAAATTATAAATAATCCACTTTTCCTAGCCGAACAATGTCGTAAGGTAATTCGTGAAAATATGAACAAGAATAGCATAGCGAACACGTTGACTAACCTAGAACTCCCGAATGATCTGTTGGTCTATCTAATGCATATGGACACAAATGAAAATAACGAAAATAACATAGTATTTGAGTTGAAATTTCTAAGCACAAATGTGTTATCATGGGAAATTCATCGCCTTAATACCATGCTAGCACGTTTAGAAACACGGAAAGAACTACCGAAAGATACGGCAATCTTGAAATTGAATATGAATGAACATGGAAGGAATCATATTTGTAAATAGAATTAAAATGTCCCTACAATAAGACATATCGTAAACCTGTTTTAAAAGTTTACTCCCTTGAAAGTATACATATAGAATGTAGATACAATAAATTAAGTAACTTGATGAATTAGAGTATATCCTATGATAAGTTAAACCATATAATTACCTCAACGCTCTCGTGTAAAAGGATAATTTTTGTATTAATGCAGAGTCTAATTATTTTAATTGTAAGAATGTCAATAAGGTCTTTGAAATATTAATAACGAAAATAGACCACCCGTGTATTTTCGTATAAGTTAGATGCTTATTTATTTATGTGATATTTATTGAACAAAAAAAAAATAATTATGCCCCTTGGCAATTGTTAATTAAGTGTTTGAAGTATATCTCGACTATTCATAACGATATATAAGCACTAGAGTAAAGTAGAATATCCATAATAGTTCCAATTTTAAGATGTTGTTCACCAACAAATACTGTACTATAATTATAAATAAGTATTGTTTAGCTCATTATGTAAAATGGTTCAAAAATTAAATCAACAAAAATCGTCATAAAATGGCCCAATTTAAAAATTATAAGAAAAAAAAAAAGAAAAATATGTAAAACAAATTTTCAAAAAATAGATAAAATTAATAACAGATTAATTTTAGAAACAAGAAAAAGGATGGGGCGTAAGAATATCATCATAATCCTCGTTGTTCACGCAACAACCCAAGATATCGTGAAACATGGAGTTATATTTAGGCATGAAAACTCACTCCTAGCCAGCCATAATGCATGAAAATTTTTTATGAAATTGGATCCCAAACCATTTGAAACCTTATTTCAACAAGTAACGAGACTGGAGAAAAATACAAACGAACTTAAGGAATCCATATTTCAATTCCTAAGGTCAGATAAAGGATTACAGGCCAGTAAAATGATGCATAGTAAAGACAACAAGGAATTCCAAGCCCCAACTCTCCCAAAATTAAAATCAAAATTTGTAATAGATGATTTCGACAAAAAGATGGCGGAAATAGACATGGCACTAGGAACCAGTACCAGAGAAAATAGAAAGAAAAGATCAACGAGTAACATTGAAAGATCGTCTAGAAATTTTACCGCGATGACACACATAGAAAATACCAAACCATCGACTCCAAGAAAAGGAAAACTTTACGACGGAAATTACGCAATGCTAAGTGAACTACCGAGCCTATGGACTTTTCTCAAGGAATTATGGCAGAATCATGCTGAGAAAAATGTTACAAAGAAAATATTATCAAAACTCGCAAAGGAGAAGGACTACAGACAAGTTATTAACCTAAAAGAGTTGAAATTTTCAAATACACAGCAAGACAATAGAAACGAAAACCCTATCAAGGGGAAAGAAAAAGACACAAACACCACCACGCCTGTTTATGAAAAATCAATAAGAGAAATACAATCTTCAATGTCAGAAACTACAACGAGTACGATCCCATAAATACGCAAATTTGACGAATAGTCATCTGTAAATTTGACAACACTGACTTATATGAAACCGACAATACTACCGAACAATACTTGGTCTAAAGGGCCCACGTTTATGTGCATCCAGCCGACATTCATATTTACTATAGGTGAGAACGCAGGAACCCCAGTAAAATATACCGAGATACAAACAATAAAAGTACAAGCTGTTAAAAAAAAAGAAAAGAAAAATAGTTACAACAAAGAAGAAGAAAATGAATACGTACACCAGAAATGTTGGATCATAGACGACAAGCGCACTTGTGCTAGGTTAGCAATGGCCGACGAGCCAGCTAGAGAGGATATTGAACCATTACCTGATCTAAGCGAGAAAAACGCCCTAAAAGTGTCAAATCACCAAGCATTTTTAATATTATATAGGCAATGATTACAAGCCTTGTTTGAACTATTTAATACAGAAATCAAAAAATTTAAACAAAGTACGACGAGAATTTTTGAAGTATTTTTTCGAAGAAGCAAATATCGGAGATCGACAAGCCTAATTCCCATCATAGGAGAACTCGCCTCCCGCCTGTTTGGTTTAACAACGGAAGCAGACCTGAATATCTTAAGGGAAAACGTGAAGAAATTGAATAATGCCATGAATATAACATTACACGTCCAGAAAATACAAGCGAGTATAGCTAACTACCAACGAGATAAAGTCGAAATGATATCCAAGAAAATCTCAAAAACTGTAAATGTAATGAATTACTTAAGAAATGAAGTAGATCGTGTGGTGACAGATTCAAGCCTTACCATGGTGTCACTCGATATAATTACCATGTCATTACTAAATCTAGCAACTGACGTTAGCAAATTTGAGTTCGCTTTATTTGCCCTCACGGGAGGAACCTTGTCATACGACCTGGTAGACCCTTCGAACTTAAAAAGCATTCTAGATGAAATTAAAACACACCTAACGTTTGGTTTACATTTACCTATAGAACCAGAAGTATCAAATTTATTCCTTTACTATACAAAAATATCTTCGTTTTTCGCCTCATTATCCAGCAGTTTGAAAGGTACAATCTACCCCTGATCTTGATGTTCCTGGACTTCATTGCCGCCTTCGACTCTGTCACTCGCCAGAAACTTTGGAAGATCCTAGAGAATGACGGAATGCCGCTGAAGTTTTTTGAACTGATGAAGGCATACTATGACGCGTCAGTGAGCCGAGTTCGAGTCTATGGTGAAGAAACTGAAGAATTCCTGGTTGAGTTCGGAGTAAAACAAGGGTGTGTCCTCTCTCTGACTCTGTTCAATTATTGCGTCAATTGGATGCTTGAAAATGCACTGTCGTCCTATCCAGGAGTTCAGATCGGACAGAATCTTTCACTGACTGACCTCGATTATGCGGATGATGTTGGCCTCCTGTCAGAACCCGTAGAAGCTCAAAACATGCTTGACAACGTGTTGGCCTGGGCAGACCTGATCGGCTTGAAAGTCAGCACAGAGAAAACGAAATTCATGGCTATTAACCACGACGCAGGACCATTCACACTAACTGTCAATCAAGTTCAGCTTGAACAAGTCAACTGTTATACATACTTAGGCTCCCAAATATGTATTGACGGATCCTCCGACGCTGATATCCAACAGAGAATACAGAAAGCACAGACAGTCTTTGCCTCCCTTCGGAAACCCTTATGGAATCGCCGCGAAGTCAGTGTCCGAACGAAAGTTCGAATCTGCATGGCACTAGTCCGCACCGTTCTCCTTTACGGATGCGAAACATGGTCGGTAAAACTACAGCATGAGAATACACTGAAGGTGTTTGAGCATACCTGTCTGCGAAGAATTCTCAGAATACAGCTACGTGACCGTATCTCCAGCGCGGATTTACGTCGAATGTGCAATATTCAGAGAGATGTTGCGCTCACTATTAAAGAACGCCGTTTGAAATGGTTGGGCCATGTTTTACGGAAGCCGCCAGAATACTTGCCTCGCCAAATACTTCTAGCCGAGCCTATTAGCTCCTGGAAGAGACGCCAAGGAGGACAGAGGAAAAACTGGTGGAACCTGGCCAAATCAGACCTTGAACCTATCGGGGGATTCAGAAAATTCGGACACAGATGGTCAACTCAGTGGCTTACTTTTGCAGAGCAGCTGGCAGAAGATCGCTCAACATGGTCCAAGAAGGTCTCCAAGATCATCGATGCCGGGCGAGGTGGAAACGCCCGATTCCTGCCACAAGTACAAGTACAAGTACAAGTTTACTATACAAAGCTAAAAGTACACATCACGGAAATAAATGAACAATTATTTGCAGTAGTGACAATTCCATTGATAAACCAACAATCGATATATGACTTGTACAAAATCTCGACCTTCCCCGCTAACATAAAGAAAACGAACTCATTTATGACTATCACACCCGAAGCTGACTATTTACTTGTTGATCAAGATAGACGAAAATATGCCCTAGCAAACCCCCAAGATTTAAAGGAGTGTGTGTCATTCAAAAACCTAGTTTGCCAACTTACGTTACCTATTTACAATGTAAAGTCTGGATCCTGTATGTTAGATATATTCTTAAAAGACACGCAACAAGAAGAAATACCCGATTCGTGCGAAGCCTTAATAGGAAGTAATAAACGAGAAATATTCATACACCTTAGGAACGACCTTTGGTTGTTTTCTGTTCCAAGGGAAACTGTTGGGACTTTATCTGGTTACAATACTACGGAGAAAATCGACCCAAATTATAGAACTGAATTACTACTACAAGATTTTGGTACGGTATCCATAGCACAAGGATGCCGACTCGTAACTAAGGAGTCAACAGTCCAATCACATTTAATTACCATGATTAATAACATGATAAGTAAAGAAATAATCAATTTTAAGTCAATCAACCTATAGCATAATATCACAAATATAGAAAGAGAGGAAATAAAAACATCTATATGGTCAAAAATAATAAATAACAAAGGAACGTTTACGCATACTAATATGAAAGAAGCAGTATATTCACAGATAACACTATTTACCAATGAAGACCAGAGATTAATGTACGTAGATTAGAGATACGGATTATTCTCAACCAATTTTTTGTGGAACGTACTATTAACTGTATGTGTCGTTTTCACGATTTCCTTAACTATAAGGGCCTTACTAAATTTCAATTAGGGAAGAGTTTTGAGAATAAGAAGTCAAGCTCCTAAGAAAGAACACGAAGAATCGGCAGAAATGCAAAAGGTAAAACTGGAACCCCAAGAAATCGCTTAAACCAAAAAAAAGGGACGGCATTAGCAGACAAATGGATATATCGAGGTTTCCATTCGTCCTTGCTATGTCTGTCTCCCTCCATGTAGTATCGTTTACGTAAAACCGTGTGGCTATGACGCTGCACCAGGTGTTTCTTTTACAGCAAGGACTTGCGTAAATGCAGGCATGAAATGTGTTGTAAAGCCAGACCTCAAATTTAATGATGTAGAGTAGAATTTGTTTAAATGATTACCGTAAATCTATGTAAAACTAGTTAGATGTTAAAGGAGATTTAAATAAAGTGTATGTAATAGTGTATGCTAAGGAGCATAATGAGAAACCTTGCTTCACAAAAATTAATTTCCTGTATCATTATTATGATAACCTAGGAGAAATTTCTATGTTTAGGAATTTCCAAGGGAAGCCTCATAAGTGTTCCCACTCATTCAATAAAAATGTCATTTCGTTAAAAGTCAATGTGTACATATAATAATGTCAGTGCATTTAAGTTGCCTTATAAAGTGAAATGTGCCTACTTGATACATGACCCACTTGTGTCATGTCTACACATCCTAAAGGACATGTGATTCTGCCGAATTATTATATTTCAGGAATTGGGACGACATAACAATTAGGCCAATTCGTTAACCAGTGAAATGATGCCCCAATAGCACCTATTTTCATCACTTCTCAACCAACGAGTACTCGCCATAAAACCCGAGGAAGCTTCATCCGAGCGTCGCACATCAAAGCACGGATGCGGTTTGATCAAGGAAACGATGATCGTTCAACGAAGAATAATTTCTTCAATTACAAATTGTATTATGTATCAGGTAACAAGTCTCAAATATCCAGGATCTTATAAACATAACAACCTGAGAATTATATTATCAAACATAAGACATAAAAGAATATATCATCTTTAATAATAAAACTGATGAACCCACATTACCACGTTGAATGTGTTAAAGAATCAAAGTAAGAAAAACTCTACACAGCAACGAGTTACACTTCAAGTCACCTTCGAATATTTCTCCATTATGAAGTTACAGAGACATTAGAAACATTACCGTAAGCGTTATGAGATAAATTTTGAAATATGAACTTGAAAAACGAATCATAGAAATCAAAATAATTCTAGTGACAACCCCTAAGTGACAATGTACTCCTACCTCAATCACAGACTGTATGTTAAAGGAGTTACTAAAGTTTGATGTCAACGCGCTCCAAATTCAAACGTCATTCCCCCACGATTTATGAACAATATTTAAGTGCACAAAGAAACAGTTTTACCAACAAATACATTCTCTACATAATTGAAGATAACCCAAAGACAGTACGCCATATCCTGTGGTCTTCAAATAATCAACACTTCTATCATCAACATAATCCCAGTGCTCAAGACTTTAACAACAAATCACCCTACAAGACATTTAAATAATACAGGTGAAAACGAACCCTAATGGTGAAATTCTACGCACCTGCAATCAGAGATTTAATCATTTCGTCTGAGATGAACGCATCTACAATGAGACACTAATCTGTGAAGAAACTATATATGAAGTATCTTTCTGTTTCAACAATACTAGCGAAGGACCATAAATTGCAGCAAAAAAAAGCGAGTACACTAAAGGACACGTGTAGTGGTAAAATAGGTGTGAACTTATCTCACATTTTATTTAACTTTAACAACTTAACGATATTAATATTATATTATAGATGTTTAAATAACAAACAACAAGAGTGAAGATATTTATATTACCAGTGAAAATGGTAATCTAATAGTGAGTGTTATAAATTATTCATCTATGCATCACCATATATATTTAACTAGAATCATGTGTAGTATTGTCGTATTATTCGTTTAATTTAGCATAAGACGGGAAACTTAGTTATTCTGTAGCTAGCTTAAAATAGAAAAAATATAAAAGATAATCTTGAAAAAAAAAATTTTTTTTTAGAAGTAGTAGAATAAGATCAAGCTTACCAAATATTGTTAGAAATATAGGAATTATCAGTGTTAGATGTAGAAAAGAAAAAAAAAACCCTTGGTGTACGTAGCTATCTTGGTCCGGTAGAGGAACTTACCAAACTTAAAGTAAGAAAAGTAATATAGAAAGAATTTTAATCGCTCAAGAGCAAATAGACTTATAATAACATAAAATCAGTTAAAATTGTATGAAACAAATAGTAGACGCATTTCAAAAATTTTTAAAACCCGAAGGCAAGCAAATACTAATAACGGGACGTTATTCAAAAACGGGATGGGTGATATGTACCAAGTACAATGTTTTACTTTAAAATATGAAAAGTTTACTTTATTTTAAATACGCTTCCGATGCAAATCAAACCCCCTTAATTAAACTTGGAAATCTGCCTTAAAATTCTCATTTATTTACCAGCCAAATATCCCTTTAAAAAGTTCAAAGCGAATGTTGTACTCTGTAGAGATTCGCATTCTTTGTTATACAAAACAAAAGGCTCTTGAAATTCCAGACGCTATTGAAAGATTTCAAAGGCAAAAAACTGCGGGTTTTTGCACGCACCAGATTAATGAGACGGATTGGAATTTCGTTGAAGTATTTTTGAAAAACAAAGCGGGACATTGTAAAACTTAGTTTGGTAGTTTTTAGAAGTACTCTCAGGAATGTGTATGCTTAATGATCAGAATATCGCGGAAAAAAACTATTGGGTAGTCTTGGCTGCATAATTTTTGACTTTGTCAGCATAAGAGTAAAGAGACGGGCCCTCCGTGTGGAGATGAACCAAACAGAAAATAGTGTTTATTGCTCAGAAGCAAAATTCATGTTATATAGTTGTGAAGAAGTGTTTTTCGGGGCATTACTGGATTATTATGTTAGGGGCATTACGTATTACTGTATTACTGTCATTCCTGCATTAGACATTGCTGTACTTGCCTTTGCCTATTGAAGTTTGAAGCCGTATGTTTAATCATGTAAGTCTAATAAACCTATTGCTTTTCTATTTTTACAGTTTTATTTTATATGTTCGTATCTAGACTTCAAGAATAGCCCTCTAGTTCGTATATTATCCATTGGAACGCTCCCAGGAATCTGACGACCTATGAAGAATGTCTACGGTGCCTATTTGACTAGCTCCCTATTTCAAACTCCCCCCATATTATTCGGTGTAGTCTAAATGTCACATTTGACAGAATCAATAGTTAACATTTAGCACGGTTGTAACTTCGGATTGAAGTCTCTCGGATCGAATTGGTCACTTCGCAAGGAAAATCAAATCCAGTAGCTAACCTATTTTTATATTTCCCAATAAAGAGAAGTACATTTCATAACGCCACAGATCGAAATTTATAACGCAACAAGACTATCTACAAAATGAATCAAGTTACACTCTGCATAGAAATCATAGACTTCGTGCTAATCAATATCGAAAAACTAAAGCCCTTTACCCATTGGATATAATTAAATCAGATCTCCTGACTCTAGATAAGATTCAATAACGTCACAATACACCGTACTAGTACATTCTACTTGCAATCAGTGTTTATAGTCGTTATGCATATGCAATTCCATTGCGATCAAAGAGAGGCGTTGAATTTGCTCAGGCTATTGAGAGTATTCTCGAACAGAATTCATATAAAAAAATTCAAACGGATCGTGGTAGACAATTTGTTAATCTCCATGTTGCAAAAGTACTAGAGAAATATAGTACACTGCTCTATCATAGTAATAGTCCTATAAAAGCTGCATTGGCCGAATGATTGATAAGAACTATTCTACTTTTAATTTCAAGATATTGTATATTGAAAAATACATAGGTTTTTATTAATAATTTAGATAAAATCATGTTGATTTATAATCAAAAACCTCATCGATCATTGTCCAGCTCTACGCCAACAGAAGTTCATCATTCTTATTATAATACAATTAACACTTTTCTTAAACAATATTCCAATGAATCGATTGTCAAGAATAAAAAAAAATTCAATGTTGGTGATACGGTTGGAATAAATAGAACAACTAATGTTTTTGAAAAGGCGACTTACTTATGGTCCACCGAACTTATTAAAAAGTCAAAATAATATTAAACAAAACACATAACTTACCTCCTTCGCGATACCAAAAAATGAAGAGATTTTAGGTGGCTATTATGACTATGAGCTGCAACAAGTTAAAAATAATAGAGAAATCTATCAAATTGAAAAGATATTAAAGACTCGTACTCGCAGGGGTATGAAACAGTTACTTGTTCGGTGGCTAGGATACAACTCTGATTTTGATTCTTGAATTGGTGTTGAAGATATTGACAATGCCCAATGATTTCTTTGTAACTTTCATGTCCAATGTTTCCGATCCTCTCTACAACGACTTGAATACGACAAGTGATTTTTGGACGAAACTCTACCCCGCCATCAAATTTCACGGTGCGTATGAAGTGGCTCTTGTCGATTGTATTCTCAAAAATACCTATGACATCCAGAGAAAGGATCATGTGTATGATATAAAAGTTAGACCATTCGATTGGACACTCTTTGTCGACTATGAATGGGTTGAAGCACTTAAATCTAGCGAATATCCACATGCCAAATTGAAATATATTGGATACGATACTATGACAGATTTGTGTCGTACAATCAATAGAAAAATCTCATATCGTAGGAATGGTACATTCCATTTTAATTATTCATTGGAACACGATAGGATTTACATTAGCTCACCTGTTGACACTGAAATAATTATTCTCAATGATAATCTGAGAGATGTTCTTGGCTTTAAACTGAATATGATCAATGGGAGAGATTCTGGCACCGTTTACGGGATAGATCAAGTTATTTTTGCTGATTATCCACCTGGTTTCGCCTAGGACTCTTGCATATTTTTCTATGCATCCTTTGTGGAAACATCGAGAGTCGGTAATTCAAATGTCCCCCTCTTACGTGTTCTTGAACGAGAAACATCTCATGAACTTGTTCATCATTATAATATAAAGCCTCTTCAGTATTTTCTTGTAAACACTTCGTATTTGAAACTCTGTCAGTTAGAAACACTAAGAAGTGAATTGGGCGATCCTCTAGCCATAACAAAAGGCTTAGCAGTGATTACATGTCATTTTCGACCCATTGTCGGCGATAGCACAATCACCTAAAATGAATAATAGAAGAATTCCAATTGTCTGCCCTGATATCGATTGTTATCTCGGTGCTTTGAGTCCACGTCAAATATGCAATGGATTGGACTACTACAAGGGGCGTACTACAATGTCTGGCTATGGTTTTGGTAGCTGGTTTGCTAGGCTATTTCGTTCTGCACTACCCCTTGCCAGAAAATATCTTGTACCTGCTGCATCGAATTTTCATGCTTTCGATATACGGATCTGGGGTTTGATCAAGGAGATCTCGGAGATCTTTAAGGAAAATTTTGTAACTAAAGATTGGATTACTTGTTAGCAATTAAAAATATGGAATGATGGAAGAGGGTAGAAAAGGCTGCACTTACGATATTTATTTTTAAGTCATCGCCCTCGCAGAAATTGCAGAACACTGCCAAGGACTGAAGACTTAAATAACGGAGAGAACTAAACTGCAGAAGAAGAACATTGTTAGATCAAAGAAGAATTTCTTCTCTTAAGATGACTCATCTCCCCCACAAGGAATCATATCCATCAATTAGTTCCTCATTGAATCTATTCAATGTTGAAAATGTTGATGTCAGTGTCAAGTATGGCTACTATGAACAATTTCACCCCCAACAACCCCTCTCAGAAAATATAAACTTTCAAATATTTTCCAATGAAGACTATTTCATTGATTTGTCGTCACCATTTATTAATTTAGATGTTGCGGTGAAGAAAAAGTCAGATAATACAACTCCAAATGCTGGCGATGGTCTCTCCTATGAAAACTATATTCTACACAACCTATTCAAACAAATTAATGTATTTATTAATGGAACATTGGTGAGCACTAGCAATAATTTATAAACTATGCAAGCTACATACAATTAATGAAGATGACACCAAAGGCTTACAAGGAGTTGAGAGGACAATCATTGGGCTATGAATATCGATCAGGTGTTGATACTGACGGTGAGTTGACTACTGCAGTGACCCAGGAGTATCATCTGGTTGGAAAATTAAACCATGAGATATTCAATATATCAAAATGGCTACCCCCCCAATTTCAAGATTGACATAATGTTACAGATGGCCCTATCGAATTTCATTTGAGAAACACACTTCCTGCAGGACCCGATGCAAATATCATTATCACATCGGGAATTCTCCACGTCCGAAAACACCAAGTTATGAGCTCTGTTGCATTGGCTGTGGAAAAGCTAAGAGCCAATGGTAACAACATTAAACTTCTTGTCCCCCATACGATCACCAAGCAGCGTCAAATTGCCAACGCCTCCCGTAAGTATACCAATTTATCATTTATCAATGGAGAAATCCCATCAAAATTGGATTTGGCCTTTGTGAAGAGTAGCAGTGCCGTTGGATCCTGGACTGAATCCCCCCATGATTTTAATTTTTTGGTCTATCTAGCCTTGTGTGCAAAGTGAATGGTATTCCACTGTACACTCTATCATTTGAGAAAAATTCCTATAGAACTCTGTACGAGTTGACCATGCAGTCCCTAGATCATAACTCTCAACTATTTGAAAATGGAATAACCGATTCAATGTTTTCAAAAAATCATGGGGTTATTGTTTTGGACTTGTCAGGGACTCAGGATATGATCATAGTACGAACAGGGAATGTACGTTTAGAGTGTACATTTGCCGATGCTCTGACTGAGAGTATCACGCTAATATCACTGAGTCAATTTGAAACCTCTTTGGAACTCACACCCGACGACAGTGCTCTAATAAACCTAGTACCATGAACACAAACCAAATAATCAATGTATTTAGTATGGATCCATACATGTCCCATTACAAGTCCTATTGCATACCTTCGGACTTCATTGAAAAAATTCCAAGAGTTAACAATACCATAATCATTGTTAATAGCAGTCCATTGACTTTGAAGACCGGTCATTGGCTATACATCTTTCAAACAGCGAAGCGTATTGAATTTTTTGATCCTCTTGGCCTATAGTATGAATTCTACACGTCATACATCATCAACTTTATTGAAAGCAGTGGGAAAACCAATTTTTAAAATCAACGAAAAGTACAAGATTTAACGACTAAGACATCTGGCTTCCATGTACTACTCTTTTTCATGTTCAGATGTCGTGGCTACACCTACAAGCAGTTTCTCGACATCTACGTTGACTTACCTCGATTGAACGACTTTCTAGAGGAAAATATACTTACAAGCGTATTTAATATTGATTTTAGTGCCCTATGAATAAGTTGTTCTAAAAATGTATATGAAATTGTTTATTAATAAATGATAAAAAATTATATACATGATAAAACGACTTTTCTACTCTTTAGATTTCATGTTCTACTAGGTATAGGTATTTGTCGACAACAACTAATGCAGGTAGATTATCTGAATTCACAGTGTACTGATCCTGATGTACTGCAATGTCAGGGTCACATTTTCTACAATAGAGTTTAACTTCACTCTTGTCATATCTCTTTGTATAGTCAATGATACTATTCTCATTCATTCTATAGAATTCACATGTTTCAATTTGCATGTTTAAAGCAATTTCACCAACAGTGTCCTCAAGTGTCGAATCACATTCCGTGACGGCCATATAAAAATCATTGGGTGTATAATCATAACACCCATTGTTATCACAATAATGACGTAGAAACCATATTCTTTGGCTGTTCAAGTAGTTGAACTTCTGCCCCGGCTCCTCCTCCCAGAACAATCTAAAACCACGACGATACCAATCTCGTAGCAATAAACTAAAATCACGCTTAGGATTCTTTCCAATCATACCGGGATATTTATTCTCCCACTCATTACATTTATCATAGCGGCAGTTGGAGCATAGGTGGCCTCTAGGATAAGATTCGGGGACCTCTTCAAGACAGGAATTACAATCTTTAATTTTTACAGCATATCCTTTATGCAATTTATACGGGTTGCATAATCTACACTTTTCATCAAACTCATCAATCATTGTGCAATTCTCACATGATGACCAGCTGCCCAGTTTGTACATACATAGCGGACATGTATGAAAATTTTTTTCATGTGTTGACACTCTCACTGCCACAATGAAACTGAGCTAGCAAGAACGAAAAATTGTCTGACATAGAGAGAAAGAGGAGTAAATCATCCTTGAACACCATCTTTCTCATGAAAAAAAAGTCCTAAATTTCTAAACTTATGTTTAAAAGCATATCCACAATATCATTTTGGCGTGTCGTGATCAATATATCAATAAATTGTGTAAATGCATTTGGACCACGATGTAGAAGCTTCATACAATAGTCTAATGATGGAGAATCAGTTTTCATTATATCTACAAGCATTCCCCGAGAAAATATCTTCCTTTGAATAGACAGCTCTAGAAAATCATCATCTAGAATCAAATGTTTTTCCATAAACACTAGATTCCCCAAGATTCGCTCTTTCTCGAATCTATCCATTTTTTAGTCTTAACACTCTCACAACCAACTTCAGACTAACCAGAATTTCTTATTGTACTCTAAAAAATATACGCTAGTCTACTATAGAAAGAAAAATACCTTTGATTTAGAAACAATTTTATTGAACATAATTACAATAATAATAATATTCACTGATGCATTTTATTCTCAACAATATATTTCGATAGGACATCTAATGCTGACCGAAGTTTATTTTTATGGAGAATATTCACTTTTCCAGCTAAACATAGTTGCTCCTCCTGTTTAAACTTGCTTAATGATATCACGTATCTACCATACATACTGTCCCATTCAAGGCATAGTCTACAGCCAGCGGTTATTTCCACAGCCACATTGGGTACTGGTATATCGTTGCTGCTGCTTTCGGCTCCATCTTAATTCTCAAATAATGTAAATGCACCACCCATTTTTCTTTCTTTAGTAATATCCTCTCAAATAAACTATTCTCTTTGAATTCAATTCTCTTACTATTATGAATTGTAGTGAAAACCATTCCTTTTATTCAAATCCCAACCATAAATCAAGTTATCGTATATTGAACAACCTATGATTGGCTCCTAAAAAATGTCTACGTCAAACGGTACATTCATTATGCAATTCTTATAAAAAACAAAAACCTTGCCAACTTTTAGAATATTCACCTGTAAGTTTAATGACATAGCCATGGGTTTTTCTTTCGCAATTCCAATGTATATTTTCATGTAGGTTTTCAATCTATTACACTTTTGACCATATTCTTGTAGGGTTGAATGTAGGCTTGAAAGTACTAGATAGGTTACTACTCTTAACTTCAATCTACCCGAGTCCCCTGATATTACTGCCAATAATCTCAATAAATTCCTCACTTCCATTGTCCAGAGTCTTCCACCACTGTCCGACCAATTACCATCAGGAGCCCTTTCCCCTTCTTTACTCACTGTTTCTCCGTCTCAGATAGAAAAAAGAATTCAAAAACTAAGAAAGACAAGTATTTGTCGTTTGGATATCCTCTTTCCTCTTATTAGTGCCTTCGGTGATTTCTTGTCTAAGTCCTTGTCTTTCCTGTTTAACAAGATTACCGAGTCTGGGCAAATTCCTACAACTTGGAAACAGGGTTTCATAACCACTTTTGAAAAAGAAAAACGGAAAGCCTGGTTTTGAAGGCGTCCGGCCTATTACTCTTACTCCTATTTTCTCGAAACTTTATGAAGGATTACTTGCAGATTGGCTAAAGGAAAAAATTCTACCTCTTACTGACTTGAAACAATTTGGGAACCTAAAATCCACCTCTACTTTCCATTCCCTCGTTTCTCTTATTGATCACATCGGGAAAATCCTTGAAAAGCCTAATTCCTGGCTAAATTTAATTTCCATCGACCTTCAGAAAGCATTCGACCTTGTTAACCACAATATTTTAATTGAGAAACGTGTCAAAGAGTTCAATATTGATCCCTTACTGGT
The DNA here is from genome assembly GCF_049724085.1 of Artemia sp. Qi Xiang Cuo. Lineage (NCBI taxonomy): Eukaryota > Metazoa > Arthropoda > Branchiopoda > Anostraca > Artemiidae > Artemia > Artemia sp. Qi Xiang Cuo. The sequence continues at coordinate 68,321,859 of NC_142794.1, forward strand.
GAAAATAGTTGCTTCCTTCTTAACAAATAGATCACAAGTTTTCAAATAGCAAAATCATTATTCAAATCCTCTACCTGTCCACAACGGCATACCCCAAGGTACTCTCCTAGGTCCCCTCCTTTTTTCAGTAATGATCAACAGCCTCGCAAAAGAACTTCCTGGCCGATGAAAATTTGTTGATGACCTAACGGTTGTTGAAACTTGCTTCAGAAATTTAATAAGTGACCCTATGAGTATCCTCAATGAAATTGGAGACAAGGCCTTAGACTTAGACATGACAGTAAACCCCTCTAAGTCCATGATAATGCCCATTTGTTTCCTCAAATCCACACTCTACTTTCTTAATCCTATCCCTCCTGAAATTTCTGTTTCCTCATTTAAACTACTTGGCGTCACAATTTCTTCAAATTTAAAGTGGGATATCCATGTTAAAGACATCATCAATAGAGCTAATGTGTCTATCGCCTTCCTTAAGCTCCTAAATAAATTCAGCGTCCCCCCTCCCACTCCTTAAGAATTTACACGTCTTTTGTCCGCCCGCATCTAGAATATGCTTGTCCAGTTTGGCACCCTGGTATCTCTCGCGAAGAATCGGAAAAAATCGAATCAATTCAAAAAAGGGCCTTGCGAATAACTTTAAAGGAAGCCAAGGTGCCATACTCTCTGCTCCTAAAAAAGCTAGTCTAAAAAACCGTGGAGCAAAGGAGGGTTTTGTTGTGCCTCCGTTTAGCAAAAAATGCCATAACAAACCCTCGGACGGCAAGTATTTTCCCCAAACTTAACTCCCCATCCAGATTAAGGCCGCCTCGAGCTGTTTCTGAGCCCATCCCTGCTTTGTCCCCCATTCGCTGCGTTACTTCCAGATACGAAAGAACTTTCATCCCCTTCATTACAGAAAAAATGAATAAAATGTCTCAATAGTTTCTTTTTTTTCCCTCATTTTTGTTTATTAGCTGATGGTACTGCCCAGGTTCTTGCACTCTTTTGCTTGTCCCCCCCCCCCGTTCTTGACCAGTTTTTATTGTTTTTAACTTTTTTATTGATTTACTGTAGTTGAATTATTGACACTTTCTTTGTATCCCTTTTAATTTAAATGCATTTATGTCTTGCTCTAAGTTTAGTTTGACCAATTTTTATCTTTTTAATTTTTTAATTGACTTTTTACAGTTTTAATTATTGACTTTTAAATGATTGTTCATTATGTTTTTCACTATTTCGTTGTTGGTCTTTGCATTTTTAGTGTAACCATTTATATTGTCGACTCCAAAGTCCGAATTCGGCCCTTTGTGGGCTTATGATAGCGATTTTTTAAAAATAAATATCTTATCTTATCCTACTCAGATTAATTTCTGCTCGTTTTGAGTTAGACTTATTTTAATTTCTGTTTGTTTGGTAGATTATTTGATTCTATTTTGTTCATTTTTGGTTTAATGGAATTCTTTACTTTTTTTTGAAAAACTTATTTTGTGCAAAAAGTTTTTTTGATTAATTTCTGTTCGTTTTATATTAACATAGTCTTTTTCAGTGAGAAAGACTGAGCCTATTCTGAAGTTAAACAACCATCCCTTCCATTAAAACCTTTAATAACCCCTGGGCATAACTTACAACCCTTGTCCCCAAACTCTGGGGTACGTTTCAACCCCAAAAGCCTTGTTATTTGATATTTTGACTATTTTGAATAAAATGGCTAGTCTCATAATTTTTATTAGATGCATTTCGGGAAAATATGACGTGTGTGTAGGTGGGAGAGGGTAACTGCCCTCTGATCACTTTGACTCTGAAAAAAGCACTAGAACGTCTGATTATCAATCCAATGAGCCCCCTTTGAAGTTTATAAGACCAAACTTTCTATAAAAACCCTATATGTTCCCAGGGCAGAACTCACAACTCGTGCCCTGAGTGCTGGGTTGATTTGTTATTCTCAAAGACATACTTTCCGGAACAAAAAGGGCTAAATCAAAATTATTATTGGAAGTGTTTGGGGAAATGATCGGCGTAGAGGAAGACATTTGCCCTCTGATAACTTTCGACTAATAAAAAAGGCACTAGTCCTCTAAATGTTCAATCGAATGAGCCCTTTTTGAAGCTTCTACAACAAAAACTTTCTATAAAAACCTTAAATGACCTAAGGGCATAACTTACGACCCTTGTCATGAGGGCTGGGGGGGGGAGGGCTGTCATCCTCAAAGACATAATTTCCAGGCCTTTCCACTACGTTGAACAAAATGGTCATATCAAAACGTTGATCGGAAATATTTGGGGAAATATTGGGCGTGGGGGAACGATTCTTCATCCGACCAATTTCAACTATTAAAAAGGGCAATAGCCCTCTCAATATCCGATCAAAAGAACCCTTTTTGAAGTTTTTACAACAACACTTTCTATGTGACATTATATACCCCCCAGGCATAACTTACAACCTTAGCCCTGAGGGCTGTTGGGGGTTGTCATACTCAAAAACATAATTTCCGGACCCTTCAACTACGTTCAACAAAATTGATATATCAAAATGTTGATAGGAAGTGTTTGGGGAAATGATGGATATGGGGGGCATTCGCCCTCCGATCGCTTTTGACTATTAATAAGGGCACAAGCCCTCTCAATTCCCAATTGAATGAGTCCTTTTCGAAGTTTCTACGACAACGCTGGCAAAGACCTAATTTCCAGAACTTTCAACTACGTTGAACAAAATGGCTATCTCAAAATTTAGATTGGACGCGTTTGGGGAAATGGTGGGCTTGAGAGGGGGGTTAGTCACCCTCTAATCACTTTCGACTATTAAAAAGGGCACTAGCCCTTTTATTTTCCAATCAAATGAGCCCCTTTTAAAGTTTCTAAGAAAACACTTTCTATATAAAACCTTACATGCCCCAAGGGCATAACTTACAGCCGTTGCCCTAAGGGTTTGAGGGGGTTTGTCATCCTGAAAGACATAATTTCCAGAACCTTATACTACGTTGAAGAAAATACCTATATCGAAATTTTAATTGGCTTTGTTTGGGGAAATGGTGGACGTGAGAGGGGGATTAGTTGATCTCCAATCACTTTCGACTATTAAAAAGAGTACTAGCCCTTTCAATTTCCAATCAAATGAGCTTTTTTTGGAAGTTTCTACGATAACGCTTTCTATTAAAACCTTATATGCCCCCAAGGCATAATTTGCAACCCTTTCCCTGAGGGTTCTGAGGGGGTTATCATCCTCAAAGATCTAATATCCATAACTTTTAATTACGTTGAACAAAATGGATATCTCAAAATTTTGATTGCAAGTGTTTGAGGAATTGGTGGGCGTGAGTGGGGTGTTAGTTGCTCTCCAATTACTTTCAACTATTGAAAAGGGCAGTAGTCCTTTTAATTTCCAATAGAGTGAGCCCTTTTTAAAGTTTGTAGGACAATACTTTCTATAAAAACCTTATATGCCCTAGGGGCATAATTTACAACCCTTGCCTTGAGGGCTGTAGGGAGAGTATCATTATCAAAGACATAAGTTCCAGACCTTTCAACTACGTTGAACAAAATGGCTATTTAAAAATTTTGATTGGATGTGTTTGGTGAAAAGGTGGGCGTGAGAGAGGGGTTAGTTGCCCTCAAATCACTTTCGACTATTAAAAAGGCCACTAGTCCTTTGAAATTCCAATCGAATGATCCCTTTTTGAAGTTTGTACGAAAACACTTTCTATAAAATCCTTATTTGCCCCCAGGGCATAACTTACAACCCTGAGGTGTTTGGGGAGGGTTTGTCATCCTCAAGAACATGATTTCCAGAATTGTCAACTACATTGAACAAAATACGTATCTCAAAATTTTGATTGGATGTGTTTGGGGAAATGGTGGGCGTGAGAGGGGGTAAGTTACTGCCAAATCATTTTTAGCTATTAAAAAGGGCAATAGCACTGTCATTTTCTAATCAAATGAGCTTTTGTTGAAGTTTCTATGACAATGCTTTCTATAAAACCTTATATGCTCCCAGGGCATAACTTACAACCCTTGCCCAGAGGGCTCTGAGGGGATTATCATCCGCAAAGACCTAATTTCCAATACTTTCAACTACGTTGAAGAAAATGACTATTTCAAAATTTTGACTGCACGTGTTTGGGGGAATGGTGGGCGTAAGAGGGGGGTTAGTTGCCTTCCAATTACTTTCAACTATTAAAAAAAGCACTAGCCCGTTGAATTTCCAATCGAATAAGCCCTTTTTCAAGTTTTTATGACAACACTTTCTAAAAACCTTATATGACCCCCGGGCATAACTTAAAACCCTTGCCCTGAAGACTGCAGGGGGAGTGCCCAGCTCAAAAGATAAAATTTCCGGATCTTTCAACCACTTTGAACAAAATCGCCATCTCAAAATTTTGACTGGATGTGTTTGAGAAAGTGGTGGGCGTAGGAGGGGTGTTAGTTGCCCTACAATCACTTTCGACTATTAAAAAGGGCACTAGCCATTTCAATTTCCAGTTGAATGAGCCCTTTAAGTTTCTATGACAACGCTTTCTATAAAAAACCTTAAATAATTTCTTAGACCACACTGATTTTCCATTTACGAAAAATTAAGCAAGAAAAACGGGTTTTAATTTTTATAAAGCAGTGAATACAGTAAAACAAACACTTAATTAAACAAAAATACTCCGAATATTTCGGCCCCACGTCCGGGAGCCTTTCTCAACGGAAAAAAAAAGAAGAAAAGAAAAAAATGAAACAAAAAATTTTCTTTTTAAAAACATTAACTTACATCAAAATAAAAACATATTAAACACATAAAGAAAAAAAAACAACAACAAAAGAAAAAATATAAATAAATAGGAAACAAAGCTCACATATTAAATAAACACTTCCATTCACTGGTGTATAAACAAAATTGAATGTCTATATTGATTCAAACACGTCTCCTCACAGTATATAAATGGAAATCTATCAAAAAATAAAGAATGTATTTATACTTAAACCAAAACAATAAAGGTCAGCTAGTAAGGATATTCTAGTAGGTAATGGCTATCCGGAAAATATGATTTCTCAAATAATTGAAAAAAGGAATAAAAAGTTGATGGAACCAGAAATATTAGAAGAAGATAGGTCAAATCAAGAAACAAATTACATAACTTTGCCTTTTATCCCAATACTGTCACAAAAATTAAGAAGAGAATTCAAAAAACATAATATAAATACAACATTTAAATCAGGAAAAACTATAAGCTCTTTGTTAAATAAAGGGAAAGACAAGGTACCGAGAAATTTGCAAAAGGGAGTATACAAAATTCCATGCTCTTATGGTAAATTTTATGTGGGAAGAACACAACAGATTTTAGAAAATAGGCTACAGCAACACAAGAATGCCATAGATTGCTCTCTTTAAAACAAAATAAAACACCGGAAACGTTTGAGTCGGCTGTTGCAGAACATGTTTATAATTTTCCTAATCACAGTATTTTATTTGATCAAACAAAAATAGTAGATACATCTGTAAGACTTCTACAAAGCTTCAGGTTAATTATAGAAATAAAAAACATAATATATGGGGCTATTAGTGTCAATAGAGATGAAGGGGAATTTAGGATCAATTCAATTTATAATAGTTTGATTAAAAAGCAGGTAAGATTTTCAACCAGTACTGATTTTAATAATAGTTCTGAAACGAAAGATGACCTTGCGAACAAAGGTCAGAATGGGTTAAATGCTGGGAAAAGTAAGCGAACTGCAGCTAAGCTTGCAAACAAACGAATCCGTTCAATTTATAATTCAAACATTGGTTGATGAACTTGTGAGATTTAATTAGGGGTTATGGGCCGGGGGTTAGCTGACCTTTATTGTTTTGGTTTAAGTATAAATATATTCTTCATTTTTTGCTTAAATACTGTGAGGAGGCGTGTTTGAATCAATATAGACATTCGATTCTGTTTATAAGCCAGTGAATGGAATTGTTTATTTAATATGTGGGTTTTGTTTCCTATTTATCTATATTTTTTCTTTTCTTGTTGTTTTTTCTCTCTTTATGTGTTTAGTATGTTTTTATTTTGATGAAAGTTAAGGTTTTTAAAAAGAACATTTTTTGTTTCATTTTTTTCTTTTCTTCTTTTTTTTCCGTTGAGAAAGGTTCCCAGACGTGGGGCCGAAATATTCGGAGTATTTTTGTTTAATTAAGTGTTTATTTTATTGTATTCATTGCTTTATAAAAATTAAAACCCGTTTTTCTTGCTTAATTTTTCATAAGAAACCTTATATGCCCCAAGGGCATAACTTACAACCCTTGCCCTGAGGTCTGTGGGGGGGGGGGGGGGGTGTCATCCTCAAAGACCTAGTTTCCAGAAGTTTCAACTACGTTGAACAAAATGACTATCTCAAAATTTTGATTGGATGTGTCTTAGGAAATGAGGAGCATGAGAGGTGGGTTAGTTGCCCTCCAATCACTTTTGACTATTAAAAAGGGCACTAGCCCTTTGAATTTCCAATTGAATGAACCTTTTAGAAGTTTTTACGACAGCTCTTTCTATAAAAATCTTATATACCCCCAGGGCATGGCTTACAACCCTTGCCCTGAGGGTTGTGGGGGAGTTCCCTCGTCAAAAAAATAATTGCTATCAGGAAATCAACTACGCTGAACAAAATGGCGCTCTCAAAATTTTGATTCGATGTTTCTCGGGAAATGATGGGCGTTAAAGGGATGTTAGCTGTCCTTCAATCACTTTCGACTTAAAAAGGGCACTAGCCATTCCAATTTCCAATCGAATGAGCTTTTTTCAAAGTTTCTACAACAACGTCTTCGAGATGAAGTACCCTGGTATGAAAAAAATAATAATACATTGTGCCAACATCGTTCTTTACTTAGATAATCCCGCGATTGCGCTGCCTATGATAGCCCTCAAATACTGAAGTTCGCCAAAGTGCATTGTGCTTAAAAACAGGTTTCTGAGCTCGGCTATTGATTTGGACATTGGTGACACCATGGAGACAAACTGCAACACCAAAAGATAAGCCTATAAACAGACAGAAGCAGAACTAATTAGGTGCAAAAAGACGGAAAGACAGAGACTATCCGATCGACACGGGCTATTATCAAAGATTGTTGGACACTATAACAGCGTCTTCTAAAAGGTGGAGATAACAGCAAAACAGTCAAATAACCAGCTGTATCGACATCAAGACAAACTAGTGAATAAGAGCACAAGGGCAGATAAACGGTACTTTCAAGAAATCAAGGCAGGTATGGAGAAAGAAGCGGCCAAGAGCAGTGATTCCACCACTATCCGTAAAATTACCAAAGAATCGAGAGATCTGGCCAGTGCAAGACAGAAGCGGGAAGACACTCACAGATCCTGGTGAAAAAAAAAAGATTTCTGTGTCTTGAACTTCGACAGAGTTCTCAGAAGTCTTAGCCCCCCAAAAACAGCAATAAGCCCAACAACACATTCTCTAAACTTTAAAATCAATAAAGAAAAGCCGTCAGACGAGAAGCTGATGTAAATAGCTTACAAATTAGAAAATAGTAGAGCACCAGGAAGAAATAGGATGTCAGCAAGAATGTTGAAAACTCTATTAAGTGTCTGCAGGACTGTATGGATTACATCCTTTGTCTGTTTATGAAAATCAGAGAATTTTCTCAAAGAATAAAGAAAAGCCTACTCATCAAGGTTTTTAAGAAAGGAGACGCGTTGTAGTGAGAATACTGGAGGGGTGCTGAGGCAAACTATTTTCCCAGATAATCCCATGCCATCCAGATAGTCTTAGATGAAAATCGGCAAGATGAACAACATGGCTTCACCCATCTTGCTTCTACTTCGACCTTTACTTGTGTTATGCCCATGTCGATCTAGGAAAGCAATGAATGGATTCAAAAATGTACCATCTCTGAGTGGATTTTGGAAAGCCCTTAACCAAGAGTTGCGGCAGGAAATTCTCTGCCATTATGGCATTCTGGACAAACTTGTGTTCCATTTGTCCTAGCTCATTACTGTATACAAAACGCTAAGAGCTGTATTTGGACACACAAAGAAGATACGAGATATTACTGTATAATGCCTGCAGTCAAACAGCAATTTAACCTCTCCCCTCTGCTTTTTATCCTTTCAACTGACTAAATAATTTAGGATTGCATAGGCTCCGGCGTCCAAACTTTCGGCAAGCAAGTAGCAGATCTTCTTTGCTGATGACATAACTCTGATGGAGACAAACAAAGATAGACTTAATGATCTTTTCAATGTGACCCAGGAGAAAGCGAGTCTTTTGGGACTAAATTTCAACTCGAAAAAGAAGTATGAAGCAAATCGCAACTGGAAATGAAGTGCAGAAAAAAGCAGCAGAGCAGGTGCAGGAGTGTAGATACCTTCAGCAAAAAGGAGGTACAGTCTAGGGTTGAACAAGGCAGTGGAGATTCTAATTGACAAAAAACGAGTTTAAAGATAGAAAGAGTATTTATTAAGGCTGAAAATCGTTCAACAATAATAGCTCCACCTTATACATAGCTCTAAGCGGTGGTCTAAACTAGCAGCAGGAAAAGAATAACAATACTTTGGAGATTAAACGTCTTTGCGGGATATCAAATACTAGCTGGAGAGACAGCGTTAGAAACCAGAGAGTTTGCTATACATACCACAGCAGTCCCAATTAATGGAAGTAATGCACCAACAAAGGCAGCACTACTTGGGCCATGTCTTCCATATGGCAGAAGGTAGGGTCACCAGAGTAGTACTAGCATGGCAGTCAGGGGGACAAAAAAAATGCACTTCACCACACCTACCAGCAGAACTTCAAACAAGTTCAAACTTCTCGGAAGATGTCTAGAAAGCAGATTATATGAGGAGTGATCGGTGGCTGTTTCTGGATGCCCTGGCAGCACAGGGGAAATTAATGTCTCACGTAATGGGTCCATACATATTGTGGTAACTTTGATCTCAATATAATAAGTACATTATTTTACTGCACATCATATAAAAATGGCAAATATAATGGTAGGCTATCAGTACTATGTTATAAAGAGAGATACATATCACACTTTTCACAAGAAAATTAATATTTTAAGGAACCCTGTTTTTGCCAATAAGAATATTGCCATCAATATATCTGGTCTGAGTTTAAACTAAAGGTTTTGAGACAGAAAAAGAATTTCAAACAGCACTATTTAAAACTTTTAAATTTTTTTTACCTCTAGATCCAACTTTGGTAGATTTTTGACAACCTCATTCATTTTTGAAGACATTACTGGAGCATTTCTAGCTACATATCGTCCAATAAAACCAATAGCAGCCAATCCAAGACCAGCAGCAACCAAACTACTTGCCTGCAAAAAATCACTACCATCATCATTTCGCGTATGCAATATCACATAAGAATTGTTTCTACTGTCTTGCAGAAAAAACCTGAATCTAAATTAAGTATTCCAATATTAGACAACTAATAAGAAAAAAAAATGCAGTCGTTGTCAAAAGAAAAATTATTGGAAGTAACAGGCAAAAAGTGTAGGAAGAAATAAAACTTTGACCTCTGATCAACTGCCAACCATTGGCAGGTGGTCAGATAATTGTTAGAGAAATTGCAACAAAACAAGAGTTAATATCTCAGTTTTTAGAGTCGTGTAAGCAGTATGAAACATTGATTGTGATTAGAACGCTATCTCGGGTACAGCTCTTAAAACTGAGAGTTGCTAAGACTAGGAATAAGTGAAAATGAAGAGGTGATGTTGGGTAACGAGAAGATTAATAAAGTGGACAGTATCACATACCTAGGTAGTATTACTAGTAGACAGTGGGTGCAGTGACGATGTTTAAAAGTAGAATAGCCAAGGCCCATAGTGTTTTTCACAGTTGAAAAAAGTTTGGAAGAATAGGAAGATAAGTCCGCGAACCAACATAAGAATATTAGAAGCTACAGTGACAACAGTGGTCAAGTATGGTTCTGAAGCAAGGGCGATCCAAAAGACGGAGGAGGATTTGCTAAATGTTTCCCAGAGAAATTGCCTAAGGATTGTTTTGGGTACTCAATTGACTGACCGTATCTAAAAAAGTAAGCTGTACGAAAAATGTGCTTCGATTCTGCTTTCTAGGGCTATCATGTAGGGAAAAATAATTGTGCCTCCTGGGATGACATAAACCTCTACATCCTCTGGCGCTAAGGCTATAAGTTGTGCAAGTTGCCTGTTGCTTGTATATAATATTTGCTATCGGAAAAATGGAGCATGTTTGACCCAGGGTCTTCAAAAAGGCATAGGGTATTAAGGGGAAGCTTTCAGGAAATATAGAGGGCAAAATTAAAACACAATAGAACCTATATATGGGATGGTTGTCAAAAAGGCATATCAGTGATATCTAAGGAAACCTATAGGATATTATGCTGAAGGGAAGGGCGACCAGTGCCCCCTCCTTTGCCCTTTTAAGATTTTCCCCTCAACACTGACAAAAATTTTGAAAAACCGTTTTTTTCCAAATAGTCAAAAGATTTAACCATATACCTCCAGGGATTGCCTACCCCCCACAACCCCCATGGCAATTAATGTCAACTATGCATTTTACTCATTGTTTACATTCAGGATTTCTCATTTGGAAAGGGGGAATTTTTTGTACTAAGTATGTCAAAAAGATTAAGGAGACTGATGTGAAATTTTTGGGAATGTTGAGTTAATTCAAAAGACATTGTTGAAATTAAAGAACAAGAAAATTAAAAACCAATGTGAAAATTAAAATGTATTCTGTGAAATGAAAGATCAAAATTATACCTTTCTGAAAAGTCATAACTTGCTCTCTGCCTAGCCGAATTTAATTATTCTGTATTTCAAAGTTGAAAATCTCTTTCCAATTACTTTTCTTTTAAATTTATATGAACTTGAAATTTATGAAAATTATATGAACTAATACGGTACAGTAACAGTAGACAGATTCTAATCCTAGTTTTAAATAACAAACAATTAGGGGATGATGCATCATTATCCTGGTCATAAGTATATACATGTGGTTAGGTACAACATCACATATGGGTAGGGTAAGAAAAGTGCATTTATATGATTGTTCCTGGAGGATACTTTTGGCAAATCTAGTCAGAGTTAGGATGTCTGCTAACCAACTAAGGGAGGGGGATAGGCTAGTGCACAAAATATGCAATTTTAGACCACATGTAATAAGCTAGTTTTTATTCAAAGGGTAGGAATGGGTTTAACTTAATTACCTGAAACTGTACTTGACAGGAAGAAAAGATGACAGAGACCTAATTTGGATTTATTTCTTGCGATTTGGCTTCATCACGTTTTGATGGTATACCAGTTCAATCTCCATTCACCTTCTTAATCCTTATCAACACCTGCCTTAAATGGACTAAGGGTCTCTAACTGGACGGTTGGCTTAAAGGGGCAGTTCTAGAGAAGGAGAACACAGATAGCAAATAAGTTCTGTCATTCGGTCCTTTGAAACTGGGGGAGTTTCATCTTTTTGGCCACTTGCGTTGCCTTTGGGCCAGCATTAGGAATTTCTTTCCCTATCTCCCCTCCTTTTGTGATGGTATGTTTGAGTAGTAGCTGATTAGAAGTTTCTTTTCTGTAGAAATGGTCCTCAAACAAGAATTTTGATGTATTTAAAAAGTTCCTTGATAATGATTAGAGATTTAGCCATGTCTACTGAACTAAATTATTCATGCTTTGTTATTTGTATTATGCTTATTAGGTTCATGAAAATCTCTTAGTGGGACCAGATTTACTTCTTTTTTTCTTGGAGCCATTTATGTATCTTATGAAAATTTGAGCCTCTCTCAGGTTGCTCTTGCTTCATTTCAACTATCTTTATCATTGAAATGAATGTGGAGCTATCCTCTGTTGAAACTTTATTTGAATTGAAGCAGGTTAGTCATTAAATTGTAACCAGCTGTGTATCCCTTGTTTTTCTTTAAATCTGTGAGATGATCTGCATTTTTTTGAAATTACATTAAGGGAAATATCAGATCGTTTTGTCTTTTTTTTTCATGGCTAGGATGCAAGAGTAAAGAGTGAAGTTTTTTTAAAGGGCTGCAAGTAGAAATGAGAAATAATCACGTCTATTCCTTATTAAAATTTTGCAACATAGGCCTACAGTGCACTGGTATGTATTTGATTTGTTAATCTGACTATGGTGAAAGTTTTGTATTTTCAAACTGGTAGTAAATAAAAAAAAGATTACAACTACAATCGTAATTACGAAAACAAATTGAAAACGACAACATCCTTTTAGCTGTTGCTGTGTTATTTAAGGCTCCTTGCGCAAGTGTTGTGCATGGTATGTATAGATAATAAATTACTACTACTACTATTAACATCTCACTGCAGCATGAAGCCACCTGAGGCCAACAAAGCTATGCATGCTTCTCCTCCCTCCCAATCTATTCAAAGCCTCCCTCTTTAAACCCTCCTTAGAAACTCTCATTTCCTTTAAAGCTTTCCTTATGACATCCTCCCACCATGTTTTGTGACGACCTGCTTTTCGTTTGGTCTAGATTGTTGGCCGACAAGGATGATCTTTGGCAATCTGTCATCCTGAATCTGCAAAATGTGTTCTAACCACCTCAACCTGGATAACAGGAAGTGCATTGTTCAAAACTAAAGCCAATGAAACCTAAAATTAAGATACAAATTGCTTTGTCAAAAATTAGACAGATAGGCTTTAAACCTATTGTTTAGACAATCTTATAATCCCCAGAAAAAAAGGGTGAAGAAAGTAGCTTGATAACACATTCCTGAGATACATTTAAAGTCCTGAATTTATTCCTGGAAGTTTTATTTACCCCCCCCCCCAGCTATTTTTCAAGACAGATAGTAATTCATCAACTAGATTTTTACCCAATGGTGAAATAATCCGAGGTTACAATCAGATCTCAAAGGGATGTGTATGCTAAGCTATAATAAATAATTGTTAATTTGTACATGAATTTTATCTTATCTATTACATGATAAAAGAAACAGCTCGTTTTTTCCCCTATCCCTTTTTTATGTTGTCTTTTAAACATTTGTTAATGTATATATTATTTATTTTTTTCAGTTTTTATCTTTTTAACTAGTTGCCATTTTGCAGTTTTTAATATAAGTGACAAAGGAATCATATAGGAATCCAATATTTTTTTTTTTTTTGCATTGTTTGCCAATTTTCAGTTCTTGTGCTTTTGTTTGATTTTCTTGTTTATATGTTTTTTATGGACTTTGAAATCTGAACTCGCCCCTTCAGGGCTTGTGATAGTAATTTCTCGAAATAAATATCTATCTATCTAAAATATCCATCTGCGAGTCAGTCTTAAAATCCATCCATAGCAATACGAAATTGCAAGGTCACTGGATAGAACTCTGCCAGTTAAGAGATTAGCCAGGCAAGGTGCAATTGCCTCACCTTGTTATTTCAATAATTATGTCCTCGAAGTTCAGGACCAGTGTGAGATGTCGCGTGTTCTTTCTGGCCTCAATATCTCCTTAGTCACTTATGCTGATGACATTTTTAACACCACCTGAACTCTGGACAAATTTCTAAAGCTTTCCGAAAACTGCAAGCAAAATACTTAAAATCTGGTCTTGAATTTAACGCTGAAAATTCCGGCGTAGTACTTTTTAATTGGAAATGCCCACTTCCTCATGAAACTGTGGTTGGGAATTCAAAGATCTGCCCGTCTGACCAAATCGTTTACCTTGGTATTCCCAGTGGAAATACTATTTCTCACACTCATCTCCTAACAGAAGGCATCAAACGCTGCATGTCAGCTTCATATGCTTCTATAGTCTCTGCTAAGCTTCGTTTCAATGGACGTTATCTTGCAACGCTGTACAACACTGTTGCTCTTCCCCACATCCTCTACATTACACCTTTTTGGAGGATTCTTGCAAATGCTGATAAATTGAAAATCTGCTCCACTTTCTTCTGTTTCGCAAAATACCTACTGAGATATCAAAGTTGGACACGCAATTCAACTCATTAATAGTCTTCACATAGCAGATCCTACTATTGCTGTTGCTAAACTCATGGAGAAACACAACTGATTACAGTATTACAGTGTCATAGTTCCATAGTGATTTTTTTTTTTCTCTCTCTCTCTTTGTATGTTCTGTCATTTTATTTTAGCATGAAGACAGGTTTTAAATAAATTATAATAATAATAATAATAATAATAATAGGGATAAGGTGAACACACTATCCTATGCCTTTTTTTTATCCTTTTTCAATATATAATAATCATTTTTCTTGCAAATGCCCCCCCCCCTGATGGTCCCATACATAGACATAGGATGTAGGTTCGTAAAATTACGAACCTACTTCCATTATTATCCATATTCATAAACCATCTTAAAATAGGCTAGGCTACAATTCGATATCCAACAGATCTGATATTCTTTTATATTCAAATTTTTCATCTAATGGTTTCAAAAGGTCAAGGAGTCCATTAACAAAGAAAACAAAACACCAACAGATACAAAACAAAAGAGAAACAAAGTATTTAGGTCAATAGCCTATGCAGGATGGTGTTGGTGCCTATGGGTATGGATGAGGCTTTGATGGTTGTCTGTTGTCCAGCTAGGTAGGTTTACTAGGTAGGTCCACTGTTAATAGTTTAAAGAGTTTCCCGTACCACCAATTTAGAAAATGAAGGGAGGCAATAATTTTACCATTTTTTAACGAAGACACAAGCAAGGTATTTAAAAATCCACAGAAAATGTATTCCATCATTCACGTCTAATGATATAGTGGAACTTTATTTTATTTAATCAATTGCAATAAAAGTTATTACTCTATTTTGAAACAGTTTTGAAATAAAAATGGAAAGCTTTAAGTAGAAGAAACTAATATCAATTGTTTCCAGGCAAAGTAAGAGTAACCATAGCTTTACCTACATTTTTGTTTAATTTACATTTTATATTTAATCAGCTCAGTGCCAGTGAAAGAGGTGAATAAAAGTTTTTCACACAGCCAAAAGCCCACCATAATTGGCATTGTGGCTAGTCTTAATTAAAGGATAACAATATAAAAGAGCCTTCATTTCTGGCATTAACAAAAATAGCGCAAATATCGAACAGTTCATAGTAAGAAAACAATAAGTAAGTAGTGACTTGACCCAATAGTAACTGAAACGTCTAAAACACAAAATTTTTGACTACAATAAATATATGCTGATTCCAAATATATTAAATTCATTAAGTTTAATATTACCCGTCAAAAGCTACAAGCCTGAAAAAAATTGCCTGATTTTTGAAAAAAGAGGGAAACACCCACTAAAAATCAAGGAATCTTAACAAACTTGTACCATCAAATTCAACCTATGAGAGATCCCTACTGTAGAGGTTTCAAGCTCCCATCTGCAAAAATGTGGAATTTTGTGTTATTGTTTTACCAGAAGAAAGATCATGGATGCAGTTTTATTTGTTTTTGTTCTTTTTTTTACCAGGGTTGATCGTATCAAACTAAAGGTCATAGAAGATTGGGAAGGGCTCACTTGACAAGAAATTGAACATTCTATTGTTTTTTTTCCAGTGACCAGAAAAATTGGAAGGTAACTAGCCTCCATCCATTGCCCCCTTTTCCCCAAAGTCATCCAATCAAAACTTTGAGGCAGCCTTTCTGCTCAGCATAGTTGAAAGGTCCAATAAATATATTTTTTGTAATGATATGACCCCATAGCCCCTGGGGAAGCTGTAAATTATGATGTTTGCCCATATTTTAGATATAATATTTGTTGTTGTAAAGTATATAGAAATTTTGGGATAAGGGGTATATTTTTCAAAAGGGTAATTTTCCATAGGGAGAGGGGAGGGAAATTTCCAGGGGTGAACACTCCATGGCAAATTTTACATGGTGAGAGTTCGCAAGAACTCCTATCTGAAATTCATTTTATTTGTCTTAATTTCTCTTTGGCAACTCTTGCCTGTGGAAATTTTCCAGGGAACCATCCTAGGAATATCTTCAGTAGGGTTGGAATTCTCTGGGGGATTTTCCGACAGAAAAAATTCTCCATGAGATTTTCCACATTATAAATTCTCCATGGGAAACTTTCAGCAAAACAAAATTTCCAATAGAGGGGGGTGTGTTAAAAATTTTTCACAGCAGAGGAATTTCCGAAATGATTTGAAAAACGATCAGAAATCATAGGCAGCGCAAATTACGCTGTCTAAGTAAAGAACGATATTGGCACAATGTATTATTTTTGTTTCTTTACACCAGGGCACTTCATATTGAAGGAGTTGTCAAAGAAACTTCAAAAACGGCTCATTCGATTGGAAATTAGAGTGGCGTGTGCCCTTTATAATAGCCAAAAGTGATTGGAAGGCAACTAACACCCCTTCGACCCCCACCATTTCCCCAAACACACCCAATCAAAATTTGCCATAGCCATTTTGTTCAGCATAGTTGATTTCCAGATACAAATTATGTTTTTGAGGAGGACACTCCCCCAGATCCCTAAGGGCAAGGGTTGTAAGTTTTACCCTGGGGGCATATAAGGTTTTTATAGAAAGCGTTTTTGTGGAAACTATAAGAAACACATCCAATCAAAATTTTAAATAGCCATTTTGTTCAACGTAGTTGAAGGGTCCGCGAATTACGTCTTTGAGGGTGAACCCCCCCCCACAGTCCTTAGGGTAGCGGTTGTATGTAATGCCCTGGGGGCATATAAGGTTTTTTGTAGAAAGCATGGTTGTAGAAAGTTCAAATAGGGTTTATTGGATTGGAAATTAAAATGGTTCGTGACATTTTTTGTAGTTGAAAGTGATTAGAAGACAATTAAAGCCTCTTCCCCACCCACTATTTATCCAAACATATCCGATGAAAATTTTTAGGTAGTCGTTTTGTTCAAAGTAGTTGAAAGGTCCGGAAATTATATCTTTAAGGACGAAACTCCTCCCACAGCCGTCATGGTAAGGGTTGTAAGTTATGCCCTGGGGGCATATAAGGTTTTTATTGAAAGCTTCGTCATAAAAACTTGAAAAAAGGGATCATTTGATTGGAAATTCAAAGGGGTAGTGCCATTTTAATTAGACGAAAGTGATTTGAGGGCAACTAACTCCCCTCTCACACTCATCTTTCCCCAAATATATCCAATCAAAATTTTAGATAGCCATTTTGTTCAACATGGTAAAAAGTTTTAGAAATTAGGTCTTTGAGGATGATAAACCCCTCAGAGCCCTTGGGGCAAGGGTTGTAAGCTATGCCCCATATAAGGTTTTTATAGATAGTGATGTTGTAGAAACTTCCAAAAGGGTTCATTCGATTGGAAAGTAGAAGGGCCTGAGTCCTTTTTAACAGTCGATACACCCACCATTTCCCTAAACACATCTAATCAAAATTTTGAGATAGCCATTTTGTTCGACGTAGTTGAAAAGTCCGAAAATTATATATTTCAGGATGAAATTCCCCCCAGAGCTCTCAGGTCAAGGGTTGTATGGTATGCCTTGGGGACATATAAGGTTTATTTTTTATAGAAAGCGAAAATTCAAAAAGGAGTCATTTGATTGGAAATTGAAACGGTTAGTGTCCTTTTTAAAAGTCGAAAGTGATTGGAGGGTAAGTAACCCCCTTCTGACGCCGACCATTTTCCCAGACACATTCAATCAAAATTTTGAGATAACCACTTTGTTCAACATAGTTGAAAGGTCCGGAAATTATGTCTTTGAAGGTGACAACCCCCTCACAGCTGTCAGGGCAAGGGTTATAAGT
The DNA here is from genome assembly GCF_049724085.1 of Artemia sp. Qi Xiang Cuo. Lineage (NCBI taxonomy): Eukaryota > Metazoa > Arthropoda > Branchiopoda > Anostraca > Artemiidae > Artemia > Artemia sp. Qi Xiang Cuo. The sequence continues at coordinate 68,339,486 of NC_142794.1, forward strand.
TATGCCCTGGGGCATATAAGGTTTTTATAGAAAACGCTATTGTGAAAACTTCAAAAAAGCTCATTTGATTGGAAATTGAAAGGGGTAGTGCGCTTTTGAATATTTGGAAGTGATTGGAGGGCAACTAACCGCCTTCTCAAGGCTACCATTTCCCCAAACACATCCAATCAAAATTCCGAGATAGCCGTTTTTTTAACGTAGTTGAAAGTTCTGGGAATTAGGTCTTTGAGGATGACAAGCCCCTCACAGTCCTCAGAGCAAGGGTTGTAATTTATGCCCTCGGGCATATAAGGTGTTTATAGAAAGCAGTGTCGTAAAAACTCAAAAAGGACTCATTTGATTGGAAATTGAAAGGGCTAGTGCTCTTTTTAATTGTCGAAAGTGATTGGAAGGCTTGACATTTTTACAGTAAAGATTGATGTGGGTACAATGTATTATCATTTTTTTTTTAGACCAGGGCCCTTAAAGGAGTTGTCATAGGAACTTCGAAAGGGCTTGGAGGGCAACTAATCCCCCTACCAACCCCACCCTACCAATTGCCCATTATGTTTAAAAACTAAATTTCGCCTTAAGATTAAATCAAAATACACTGTGTTAATACTAATTCCCAATAAGGCATCTCAGCAGTATCCCCAGAAAGACTGAGGGTACTATGTTCAAACTTTTGGGGCTACTTCTGCTCTTAAAATTTAACCAAATCAAAATAGCATAAGTATATCCAAGCTATCAAAGAAAGTAAACAGATTTTTTTTTAATGGTATCAAGTTTTCTATTTCAGGTCAACTAGAGGAGGTATGAAACTAAATTAAACACTACTATTTGTGTCCAGATTTTTAAAATAGTATATGTTGTAAAAAATTGCTGAAAATTTTTTCCCAGCATACAAATAGCAGACCAAACTATAAAGTCTAAAAAAAACGAATAGATTTAAATTATTATTTTCTTTTTCCCTGAAAAGACTATGTCAATATAAAACAAACAGAAATTAATTAAAAAAAAAACTTTTCCCACAAGATAAGTTTTTCAAAGAAAATTAAAGAACTCCATTAAACCAAAAATGAGCAAAAATCAAATTAAATAATCTACCAAGCATGACACTACCATAAATCAGCATCGATAAAAAATTAAATCCAAAACGAACAGAAATTACAATAGATAACCGAGTCAAACTCCAAACGAGCAGAAATTAACATGAGTTGGGCCCAAAATCCCAAAGGGCCCAAAGTAGGACTCAAAACCCCTACTGAAAAAAATACAAATGAATGTGCATTGTCAGTTTAATATACGTATACTGATATTTAGTAATCAAAATGTTAATATTATTTGATTTATTAAAGTTATAAAAGTAAAAACATTTACATTTTTTCAGTAAAGTGCAAATCATGTTCTGGCCTTGGGAAGGCATATGGGTTTTGAGCCCTACTCAGGTTAATTTCTGCTCGTTTTGAGTTCGACTTGGTTATCTATTGTAATTTCTGTTCGTTTTGGGTTTCATTTATTTATCAATGCTGATTTGTGGTAGTTTCATGCTTGGTAGATTATTTAATCTTATTTTTGCTCATTTTTGGTTTAATAGAGTTCTTTACTTTTCTTTGAAAAACTTATTTTATGGGAAGTTTTTTTAAAATAACTAAATGAAAAACAAGCGTTTCTCTCAAATAAAATAGGCTAAGGAGACTTTTCTAGGCAAAATAGTCTGCAGGAATTTTTAATGGGGGGGGGGGGATTTCCTTGGAGCAGGATGAAAATTTCCTGGCATTATTTTATAACCAATCACAAATTAAATTTCAAAAGAAGTTTTTTTCAAGTGAAAGTAAGGAACAACATTAAATCTGAAAACAAACAGAAATTATTCTGTATATGGAAGGCTGCCCCCTCTGCAATACCTTGTTACCCCCTCGTTGGATTTCCAACCATCATTAGAAAAACGATCAGAAATTAAATGAAAAACAGGTTTTTTTCAAATAAGACATCATTCTATTTTCTTACTGTACTAGGTTGCAGCTAGTAACCACAATTTATCTTAGATTTGAAGCAATTAATGTTTATAAATGCAATCTTTTTGGATTGTCCCATTTTTTATTAGATTCCGATTGTGTTTTAAATTATGCCTGTAACCCCCCTTCCCCTAGGAAAATTTTTCCTGGGAACATATATACCCCAAAGGAATTATTTCTCTGCACAAAATTCCCCTATGGAAAATTTCTCTTGTGGAAAATCCAACCCACAGAAAAATGGTCCTAGACAATTCCAACCCAACAGAAAATTTTCTCTCAACAGTTCCCTCAGAAAAACTGTATATAGAAAATTGAATTGCCAAAGAGAAAGTAAGACAAATAAATTAAATCCCAGATTTGAATTCTGGATAATTCTCCCATGTAAAATTTTATAGAAATATTCCCTCCAAAAAACTTCTCACTGAATTTTGTTTACCCTTTCCCCAGTGGCTTTGGGGTATATCTTATCCCCACAGGGTTTGTTGTTGGACTTTTCAACTATGGTGAACAATAGATCTTTCTCAAAATTTTGATTGGATGTTTTTGGGGTAAAAAGGGGTGTGGAAGGAAGGGTCCCATCTTTTTGGCCCCTTAAAAAGGGCACTAAAACTTTTAATTTCAATTTGAATGAGCCTTCTCCAAATCTTCTAGGACCATTGGGTTGATACCATCACCCCTAGAAAAAATAACAAAAATACAGACATTTGTGATCTTTCTTCTGGCAAAAACTGCAAAATCCTACATTTTTTGCAGATAGTACAGAATTGATGGAGCAGCAAGGGAGGCAAATCTACATCTGCCTCCCTTAACAAAAAGCTAGATTGGCTTTGGGTGCATTTATGAGTGAAATGGTTACTACTGTATATTTGGAAACAGATTAAAAAATTCATGAAGTAGCATGTTTGCTAAAGGTCTAGATTAAGGGCTATTGAGAAAGAAACATGTTATAAAAAAAATTCTTACTTCATAATATGCATAATCATTGTAATCAACAAATTTTGACTGCAGCTTCACTATATTTTACCCCCCATCCCCCAAGGCTAATGTGCAAATACATGGCCTGAATTATATATTTCGTATGTTCTGCCAATGCATCTCTCTTATTTCAACCTGTGTAACCACAAATTTAATCAACTGGTACAGAACAAGAGAGATGGGTGGCAAAATGGATGAGAAAAATATGTTTTGGGCTACATTTTGGCAACATGGAGGGGGGGGGGGGAGTAAAGTATAATGGAGCTGTAGTCAAAATCTGTTAGCTACAATTATTTTCTTATTATGAAGTAAGAATTGCTTTCTTCAAAAGTTTCCATCTTAATAGTCTCTAATCTAGACCTTTCCTGCATGTTCATCTTGTCTCTGTCAGTAATGGAACCATGTAAACATTTACCCAATTCACTTTTTAGACTAGGTGGCAAGATATAGGGTAAAAAACTAGTATCCAATTGGCCAAAATGATGTAAAACTTAAAATGTTCACATCTTGTTACCAAATAGTAATTGAGAAGAATTGTATGAGCTGATGAATAGCTAAAAATCTAAGCTATGTAAGAATATGGTTATTAGGCCTATTAAAATTATTTAAGATCAAACACTTGAAATTATTAGTTCACTGACTTACCTAGATGGACCTCTTTTTGGAAATGGAAATTATCCTATTTTTATGTATATATCCTTTCAGTGTTTCAGTTTCTTTTTACACATTAACACAAAGCTGATTGTCTTCTAATTCTAAACATGTAACTTCTATTTCTTGATATTTATTCTACAAATTGTAAATACCAAATATATATATTTTTTTCATTTCAATTGCTTGTCAAAACTGACACCAGATATTGAATTTATGATGACAAACTACTCCCATTGGGGTGTCTCTGTGAGGTTTGATTGGGTCTACACTTGCATTGCATCATACTGTAGTAAAAGAGGGGCAGTCTAAACATCCATCTCTATTCTTCCAAAATGTCAAAAAGGTGGTCTTTCCCAAAAAGAAGTCTTTTACCCTAGATTTTACAGTGGCTTACCTGCTAGAGTGGTTATTTAGCTATACAAGTCACTGGGCATCTTATGTCAACATAAGAAATAAGATAGCCTAGACTTGTTAAGATTTGGGATCCTACTTTATAATTAATCCTCCTCAGAGAGAAATACTTTAAAAGTTTAAACTTACCTCTCATTTACATCAGAAATAAAATTTACCCCCACCCCCTAATGAGCAAATATATACCCTGAATTGGTGTATATAGGGGTGGGGGTAAAATTCATTTCCAACGAAACTGACAGTGGTGTATCCAGGATTTTTTTTTGGGGGGGGGCCGTCAGTCTACCTTTTTATAGCATTCATGTGAGCAAGAAAATTATCTATCATAATGCAAGATTCAGGCGGGGGGTATGGGGGGGGGTAGCTAGGTAAAGAAATGAAAAGTACACACTTGTCATGAGTATCTCTAGTTGTAGACTTTTTTGTTTGAGAATGAATGACAAAATTTTGCCAACTAAGTCAGAATTAAAAAAAAAAAGTTAGAAGCAGTGAGAGTTTCTATTTTGGGCGAGTAGATGTTTTGGAACTGCCACGAAGCAGCAGAATTTAGAAACTATAAAAAAAAGAAGTGCATTATTCCTTATATTTGCCTATAGGACCCTTTTTTTAGAGAACCAAATAAATAAAAAATAATATTATATTAAAGACAATTACCCAGAATTTGGTTTTGGAGGGGTGGGGGCCTCAATCTACCTAATATAGCAGTCATGAAAGCAAGAAATGGATTGATATTAACATTGTTTACAGAGGATGAAGCACAATTAAAGTTTAAAAAACAGAATCACTGGCATTTAGAGAAACGAGCAACGAAAGACAACCTAACCTCTCAGAGTAACAGCCACCAGTTTTTTTGGCTGCAAATCAATTAAAAACTTGGTCACCATTGACCTGGATATTGTGGTTCAGGGTCATGTGAGCTAGTCCATTCAGACGCTCCTCGCCTGTTGAGCTCTGCAGATAGGTTTTTAGTCGCTTAAGATAGCTAAAGCTCCTCTCAGCAGAAGTGGTAGTCACTGGTAATCGTCAAAAGCCTTCAAATGCATGGGAAAAATTTTACATCACATGATGCAAGAGTTGAAGCAACAGTTTATGGTTCCTCAGACATTCCGAGCCACTTCTGTTTCCAAAGGACTAACTCACATTTGAGCGCACGTCTACCCCCGTGAAATCCCTCGTAAACAGCAACAGCGCTCACAAATTCATTAATTTTTAATGACTTGCTGTTAGCTGGCAAAAGCCTTCCGATTTTTTGAAAGATGCCTCCTGATGGCGCAAAAATCTTTGATCAAATTCTTCAATAAGTGAAGCAAAGTAAGGTTTGAACAATAACTCGCAATAAAAAACCTTGATGGAGTCATTATTGTAGATGGACTTTTGGTGGATAGACCTTGGAACAGTCGGAGCCACATTTAACTCTTGTGCAAGCTCATAGGCTTTCTGAAAAATTGTTTCAAAATTATTTTGTTTTGACTGCAGTAAAATATCAAAACATAGCTTAACATGCCAACAGCACTCAACTAAGTCTAAATCTTTGGCTTACAGCACCTTAGAGACAGAGAGCATTATGGCACTTACAAACTCTAGCATAGCCATTGTGAACCTAAAACTAAATTTGCTTGCTGCTGAAACCAACACATTCACTTTAGAAATAACTTCTGTATCACACAGTATGCTTCAACTACTTCCTATGCAACAGAGAGCATTATGGCACTTACAAACTCTAGCATAGCCATTGTGAACATAAAACTAAATTCGCTTGCTGCTGAAACCAACACATTCACTTTTGAAATAACTTCCGTATTGCACCATATGCTACCAACTATTTCCTCAAGTATGGAAATAGTTGCACAATACAAAGAAATAAAAACTAAAATGCAATTGTGACACTCCACCCATCTCATTTTGCACAACTTCACAAGCTTCCTCTCAGTACTATTGGGACAAATGACAGCAACCACTTCTACAAACCTATTTGTTCTTTTTGGTGAGGATAATAAAAATGATATAATCTGCTGTATAGTAGCAAAGGTTGACCTAAAGGTTAAGCTGTGCAATGCACAGTGGGTGTAGATCACATGCGGAAATTTTTTCCTAATTTCTGCCTGTGCACCAGAATAGCAGCCTGACATGTTGCTGGCTCTGTCAAAACCAACCCCCACAAATTTCTTCATTTTTAAGCCAAACGCAATGCATAGGCTGATGATTTGTTTTGCTACTGCAGAGCCAGTGAGATTTCCAGAAACAGAAAACCCAAGAAACCGCTCTTCAAGTAAAGCACAAGTTTCATATTAGTATCTTACTACATGAACTAACTAGAACTAATTAGGCTTGTCAGCATGTGTATCAATAACTGTACAACAAACCTGAAGAATCCTTTGACACTATATGCTGATGACTGCAAGCTCCTAGGACTGGCCCAGAACAACCTAAATCTATCAACTATGCAAGAAGATCTGGACAGACTATCTAGATGGTCATCGGATTGGTGTCTACAGTTCAATGCCTTAAAATGTAAAGTTCTACATCTTGGACACAATAATCCAAAACTTGCATATCACAAAGGAGATGCCCAGCTTGAGGCAGTCAGTGAGGAGAAGGACCTGGGGGTTATTGTTGACAATCAACTGAAGTTTCACTGCCACACACAAGATCAAGTTGCAAAAGCAAACCAAGCCCTTGGCCTCATAAAGCAAACATTTACCACCAGGATATCAGGAGTGATTACAAAACTGTACAAAGCCATGGTCGGTTCTCACCTCGAATTTGGCATGACTGTAGGCTCTCTGTACTATAAGATGGATGTGAAAGTACTTGAGTGTGTCTAAATAAGAGCAACAAAGCTTATCTCAGCATTCCAAGACAAATCTTACAAGGAACATCTCACCTTACTCAAACTCCCTACCTGAGTATACTGTAGGAAAAGAGGAGACGTAATAGCAATTTGTAAGTTGCTAAAAAATGACCTATTAAGTCATGTCTTTTCCCTGTCCTTCTCAACTACCAAAAGAGGACACACCAAGAAGCTGCAGGCCCCCCATTGCATCAAGCAAGAGTGCCAACAGTTCTTCTCAGTCCATTCTGTTCCACTCTGGAATAGCCTATCCAAAGCCACCATCCTATCTAAAATTCTAGATGCCTTTAAGAAAGGAGTTGATCAAGATTTGGCCAATGCCAAATGGAGGCTGAACTGGGATGTCAAATCATAACCTTGAAACACCACCAGCAATATTTCTACAGGAGGCTCAACACCACCTTATCTTGCTGGACATGTGATTTAAGGTAATTTTCTTTCTTTCCTCTCATGTGACCTTTCTGTTTCAATGCTTAGCTTACACTGGAATTATGGCAGCGTTTGAAACTTTGAATGAACTATTGCCTCTTAGTCCAATTCCTTATTACAATTCATTCAATGCAGAGAAGCTAGTGCTTATAGCTGTGGGGGTTAAATAGTGAGAAAAATTTCTTGACATCTTGTTTGATTACAGGAGGTGATTGCTCATTTGATGATAAAATAATGATATAAGCTTGCTGGAGAAATAGATAGCCATTTAACAAGAAATGAAAAAAAGAACAGGTGTTGCAAATAACTTAAAAGCATGAATATTTCAGAACTTACTATATTGGCACTTAAAAAAAAAGAAGAAAAAAAATTTTGGGGGGGGCCCAGGCTGCTCTGTCCCCCTGGATATGCTACTGAAAACTGACTATTATATTTGGAAAGAGCATAAAAAAGGCATTGAGTGGTATGTTTACTTTATTTGTAAGTCAATAATATGAACTGTAAAAAATTTACCAAAATATGTCCCAGGAAGGTATTTTGAAATATCTACCTCTACTCCTTCTCTCTCTAGAGGGTCCTGAAAATTGCCTACATGACAGGTCTACCTATTGAAATTTTGACAAAACAACATTTTACCTTAGTTTTCAGTTATCAGTTTCTTTTTGTCTAGCTTTAGTTCTGAAAATGTAATTCCTGCTATTTTAGGACACCCACAACATGGCTAATATGGGAGTAAAGTTGATTTGTGATGCACATAGATGTTATATTTAGATTAGGGATGTAATTCTAGGTATATATTTGCACATTAGGGGGTTGGGGTATATATTCTGTGAATATATAGGCTCTAAGAAATTCATGAATTTCTTAGAATAACTGGAAATAAAAGGAAAGAAGTGAAGATAAAGGCTCTCCCCCTGCAAAATGTGTTAACTAGGATTTTTCTGTATATTGTGGAGTGAGAATTATTTTCTTAAAACGTTTCCTTATGTCCAGCTGGACTCCTAGGCTTAAAATACTGGTTGGCTAATTTAAAGATTTGTATAGCCTATATATATACACTGTCACATTAGCCATCTGGTGGTATCTTATTATTTTAATATAATTTTAAGCCATATCAATGTTTTTTGTTTTTTTTTTCAAATTTTGGAAATATATTTGCATATCTTTAAAACCATATAAATTAGGATTGAGCAAAGTTGTGGAGCTGAAAACAATTTTGTTGTACTTAATTTAACAGATCTATTTTGCAAGGTTTCACTTTTATAACACACAAATTTTTAAAGGTCATGACCCTTTACAGTGAGGAGTGGAGGTAGGTAGCCTACTTCAAAATAACTTCCCAGGACATAGGCTACTTTAGCCTGTAGACATATCCCTGAGTTTTATTTTGGTAAATATCTACCAAATCATATTGTTGAGTTAGGAATAAAGTGAATACATCATTTGATGCCTTTTTTTATGCTGATTACAAATATAATAATCATTTCTATCGGAAATGAATTTCAGCCCCCCCCCCCAAGATATACCTAACCACAGCCTGAATTGGCATATATAGGGGGAGGGGGGCTGTAATTCATTTCCAATAGAAATGATTATTATATTTGTAATCAGCATAAAAAAGGCATCAAATGGTGTATTCACTTTAGTCCTAACTCAATAATATGATTTGGTAGATATTTACCTTTATTTTTCTAACCTACCCCTTTCCAGGACAGCCAAAGTAGCTAAAGTAGAATTTTACCCATCTACCTTTTATCAACTGTTTTTTAGTCATCTAAGCCTACTTTTTTAACCATCTGCTTTTTCAGCCATATCAAGTGTAAATTTGAAGTTCTAAGGGAGCAGATGCCCTCCCCCTGCACCCCTTCTGTACACCCATGGCTGTATATTTTTCCCACTATAGGGAGGAAGGGGTTAAGTAAAGTGCTTTTAGGACCAATTTAAATAATTTTTTTTAAATTGTTTTCAGAACTTTAGTGTTTCCTTCACAGGAGGAGTACCTGTAAACTAGGAAAATGTTTAATTTTTCCAAAAAGTCTTTAAAGCTTTAAAAGTAAAGAAACTGTGGGGAAAGGTTTAAAAGAATACTACTTGGGCTGTAGGCAAGTTGTATCCATTAGGCAACCTTACCATCTTTTTCGTTTTCAAACTTGTTGCTAAAATTTACGTTGCCGAAATTCAGAATCATGAATTTTGTCTGTTTGGTTTCGAGCTTTATCGCCTGCGTATAGCCAGTGGCAAGGTCAATAAAAATTATAAGCTATTGACCCAGACTTCATTCACAAAAGAAATATGCATAGTTAATAATGATTCATCTGTGGATAACAAAGTTTTTTATTGTAATACAAACTCTGATATCTTGTGCATATTGTGATGGTAAGCAATTCCTTCTAAGTGTGATTCCAGCTAAGTAAGCATATCACTTTGGTTTTTATAAGACCCGTGAGAATATAGCCTTGTTTTATTAGGTGGATTAGTTTTGGGTACCAAACTAAATATTATTTCATAATTCTTATGATTTATAGTTTAGTAGGTTAAACTTCTTTAGCATTTTAATGCCATGAATAAAATTTTGACTATTTATATAAGAACTGTATGAAGTATGTAGAAATTTTTGCAATTACCAGATTGAGAGGAAGGCACTCTTTCTTAAATTGGCTACAGGACTCTATAGATGATATTAGCTTGTACCCAAAATCTTTTTCTTCAAATTCTTGCTAAATCGTTTTGTGTTAAGGTACATGTTCCGCTTAAAACAAGTGACAAGCCTGCAGCTGTATCGTGCAGAATTCATTCATCGAAATAGGATAATGATATTACTTAGACTTTTTCACAGATAAAGATCTAAACTTGCTTACAAAATAAATATAAAAAAAACTGTCCCTTTTCTAACAATTTCAGCGTATTTCTAATCTAAAAACTCCGTACACCAAATTTCAAAAATTTAATTCAGTAGATGGATACAAATGAACCTGAGTTACGGGATAATAGTAAAGTTGTCATCTTTCGTTAATATATTCAAACCATATGGGAGGAAAATTGAACGGACTGCACAACCTTAAAACAGACTGCTAGGAATGGTGCTTCTACCCAAGGGACAATCTCCCATTGGGGTCATTACGAACAGTTAGTCCTCCGTTTTGAATAGCCACATGTTCCAATTACAAATTATATCAGAAATAAAAACAATCCTAGAAAAAGCTACCTGAAACGACATATTACATCTATATCCTCGGATTTCACTAACAAATTAACAATGATTTTTTTCAGATATTGATAATAATTTAAAGATAATTTCAAATTAAACTTAAGAAATGATCCTACCGTTTCTCTAGGAGAAAATCGAAACAAGTAGACACAGAGGCAAATCTGACTACCTTAAGCAGGAAATGCCTTGGAAAAAGTACTTAAAAGAGCATTGTTTGGAACTGCATAATGATCCGTAACAACTGATTATTTCATGAAACACTTTCACTGATTCCTTCAAGTGAAGGCTCAACGAATTCATTGTTAAAGAAGAGACTGTATTCTCAGGGCCGGATTTAAAGCTTTGACTATCCTAGGCTCAAGCGTTTTTACCGTTCCGTTTTTGTGAGATTTTTGGGGAAATTTGATGTTAGTGGAAGCACTGAACAGAATGCAACTGATGAGCCAAAAGTAATCAAGAGGTGATACCAAACTCTCAGGTGCCATTCTTGGAAAAAATCTGACAGTTTGTCAGTGGCCACAGAATTCCTGTGCTGTTTTAAAATCACTTTCCTGTGCGTAGGCAGTGCGCCGGCATAGTGCACCTGGCACTTTGACGATAAACCGCATGAGTTCAGTTTTTGTTAAGAAAAAAGTCACTCAGTGATAATGTATTGCACCCCCTGGTATTGTGTGTCCCTAGGTCCGGGCCTATAGGTAAATCTAGGCCTATGTATCCTTGGATCAAGTTCATTAAATTTAGATAAATTATAATGTGTAATAGTTCTAGAGAAAAACTATTTTTTGCTTGGCACAAAATTGGCAGAGCCTGCAGTTTCAGACTTTAACACCATTGTATTATCATTCCATCTAGTCGTTCTCGGATAGTTGCAACATTGCAATACGGAAGTCTGACGAATAGAAAGCCTGAAATAGTAAAAACAATAAGAAGCATTTTTAAAAGTACTAAAAAACTTCAGCGTAAAGAGCGAGGTGTTGAGGAAGAAGCAATCCCTTAATATACGTAATAATTTCTGTTCGTTTTAAGTTTTAATGTTGCTCCTTACTTTCAGATGATAAAAATTGTTTCTATTTTATTTAATTACTTGAAAGAATAAATGAGACCCTGAACAAACGGAAAGAAAAATAAACGATCATAGCTAACGTATAGAAACTCGCAGATACTAATAAAGATGAATAAATATATCTGAGAATAAGCATTCAAGATAAGTTGAGCATTTTCAAGATAAGGTAAGTTGAGATAAAATGATAAATTGAGCATTCAAGTTTAACTTAAAACGAACATAAAATACTACAAACAGGAGTTCGGCTACTGTCCCCTTCCCCATTCTATAGCCATAAAAGTTCTAAGGCCTATTACACAGATCTTTGCTAGTTGAGTTTGCTTTGGATTTTATTTATTCTTAAAAATAAATTCTGGTCGTTTTGAGTTAAATGTGGCTCTTTAATTTTCTTTGAAAAAATTCTTTTTAAGGAAAATTTTTCTTTAATTAATTTCCGTTAGTTTTCGTTACCAAATTTTTTTTTATTGGTTTATAAATTGAACATTTCTACAGTTTTTCACGTCTTCGGCTTACGAGTTAAAATATTTGTTTTTAATTTATTAGTTCTAATTACTGTCTTTAGATTTATTTCAACAACCCCTTAAAGTTTCAACTATCTTCCTGTCCAAAAGACATCTTTAAAATCTTTGCGGCAGGAGGGGGATTCGAGGGTAGTGGACACCCACCTTAATCCTATCCTCAATTGACCGTATTAAGTGTTTGACTACACAAGTTAAATCCATAATGAAGAAACTGGTGACAAGCGATGATACTAGCGATGATCATAGTAATTATCAGATTTAAGGAAAAGGAAATATTTGAGTATTTGAATTTCTAGCTGTTTTTTCCCTTCTCCATTGGATTGAACATGTACTTATAAAATTCAAGTTAAAGATACTATAAAAAGCCGGGCACAATTCACTTGTCATAACCACACTTCCAAAGTACCTGCAATAAATATTATAGCAAAATTTACAGTGAAATTTCTATTGTGCTTTAACAGAACTAACCAAGGCTGAACTACTTGAAGCACTGTCGCAATTGATCTGTACAATATAGACTATGTAGGCGAATAATGCAGCTTTATTGTGGTACATATACATATTAAACTTATTATATAAAATTACCTTAGCATGAAAAAAAAAACTAAATGAAGCAAAAAGAAGTAAGAAAAGAACATACTGTACAGCTAGTAATGTTCAATAATAAAAACAAAATCGCTTGGTACATTCTGTTTTAGTAAGAGCTTTATTCTGCCAAGGATTAATCTGGAATTGATGGGCCCTAGCATTTTTTTTTAATATTGTTTTTTACCGTTTTATTATACTTACTATGCGGGATTAAAAGACAGGAGTATTTCATGAGGTAATAGTTAATCTTATCCCCTGGTTTCCAGGTTTATTTTGTGTGTTTGTATTGCCACATGTTTTTCAGGGGGTGAAAAAACTAAAAATGCGATTAACTAGTATATTCCAGATGGCAAGCGAATAGTAAGTGAATTGGCATGAATGACAATCTCTACTGATCCGCAATAAGCAGAATTTACTGATTAATCTTAAAGAATACGTAACTTACCCCTACTTGAGGCAAAAGATGAGCTATATTGAATGAACAAAAAGAATTGAACACACAGCCACATAGGCAGAGGAGGAAGGAAAGGTTTGAGACGTACTTCCTGAATTTTCAATATTCTCCCTATAACTAGAGATGTTTTTTTTTTTTTTTTACAATATTAGTCTGTTTTTCTTGGATTCACGCCCCACCTCCTCCAGAAATAAACTTCTGTACATATTCATAAGACATCGATCAAACTTATTTGGGGTTGTCTCCGAGCTCATTTTCTTGAATCCAAGGAGATACTTCTAACTTTTCAGAAAGAAGCTTCAAGTCTTGTGACCCCAAAACACAGCCCTGTTTTACATCCTTTGCAGAATATTTGACTTTTTTAACATATTTTATGTGATTATGATATTGAGGGTGGGGGGGGGGATGGGAGATAGTCGCACAGGCCTGAAAAATAAAATATCTAATTAGGTCAGGAATGACCATATAAAAGGTTCAATCAAAAAACTATAAAAAAAAGGTTCAATAAGAAATGATAGGAGGTGTCTGTCTAGGCAATAACTAATCAGGTCATTATTATGAAAACACGAACCTGCTCAGGGTGATAAATTAATATCAAAGCCTTTGTTTTTTGTTTTTTTATCCTTACATAACCGTAAACACCTTTCAGGTATTTGGCGAGAAGATCTCAGCAACAGAATCAATATTGGTGCGCCAACAGAGGGTTACCACAGAGTCCAACTCAACTGCAATGATAACTCAATGTCAGTCGCTGTTATAACAGAAAACGACTTCGATGGTGTAATTTACACACGCGGATCTTTCTACGGACGAAGCGAGAAATGCTTCAAAGAAGGAAAATTTGGCCAAACAGACTACTACTTTGATTTTGAATTCGACGAATGTAATGTAAAAAAAGTAAGTTTGGGATTGTTCATGACACTTTCCTCCAGCAGATGCACAAAAAAGTTACTAAGAGGAGTATCAAGTATGGGGGATAGAAGGATGCCTCCCCGCTCCAATATTTCCATCCATTGGATAGAAAAATTTGCGTCGGTTAAATAGTGGCGCAAAACGCTAATATTTTACAGGCACAACTTTTTATGATGTAGAATCCATGCACGAAGATCAGTCTCGGTCGGTAAAAAACTAAAACTAAAGCAATTTCAATAGCAAAATCATCTAACAAACATAGCCATCCAGATGGTAAAATCCATTGCCCCCTCCCAAACGTTACTGAAAACACAAATGCCAAGTATATAAAAGAAGAACGTTGATTTAGGAGTCAAAAGTGAGTACGTAGCCTAACAACAACAAATTAATCTATAACGCTTTTCATAGTCTTACACGACCTGCAGTATCAGCAACTTTCAGTATACTATTAAAATTACCTTAAAAGCTTAGGAACACAAATAAATGTGATTTTCAGAAGTAGAAAGTCATTAAAGAGCATGCAAAGATAATGGATTGCTATATCAGGTTACATCTTGATCTCACCTAGTATTACTCAAAATGAAGAACAAATAAACCATAATATTAACTCTGGAAATCGGCTTATTTCATACAACGGAGAATTTCGGCGGACGGAGAAGTTATGATACGAATTTTAAGCCATGAATTTGTAGTCCTAATACTGTCAAGATTGGTTTACTTCGAATTTGTCATCAAAATAATCAAAAAGTATCCTTTTCAGCTCCAAAAAGACAGTCAATCATTGGACTGAGCTCATTGTGCATAAGTGATGCCAAATTAAAGGAAAAAAAACTAAGCGACAATCCTAAAATACTTCATTTTTATACTGTTAAGCGCCCTTAAATGGTTTACTTTACTATTCCAAAACTCCTATATTGTTTTGTGTTTTCAGTAAAGCGCAAGTTTTCTATAATCCTACAAATATAGGGAAATATCACCAGTTGCTTTATTTGCAGTAGTTTTATTGATATGTATATTAGATAGGCTATGAGGTAATACTTTTTGTTCGTTTTAAGTTTCAACTTTGCTCTTTACTTCCCTCAGAAAAACTTTGTTTTTTAAATTAATCTTTACCCATTTTTAATAAAAAAAAAAATCATGTAGAAGGCACAAAACCATGATTGAAAAAAAACAAAAAAAAACACCCGACGCCTGACACCGATACGCACGGTACCAAAACGCCCGATACCGAATTCGCTCTCTACTTCCCGCAGGAATAACCTTTTTAAAAAAAAATTAATCTTTGCCCGTTTTTAATTAAAAACGATGTTAATTAGAAATCTCATTCAACCACTCGCTTGCAAATCCTGTGGACATGGTCGGTCATAAATTTTTAAATCATTTTTGGTCTTTAATTGCCTTCAAGCGGCTCACAAACTAAAAGACTATCTAAATTACCCTTATTGTATGACTATCTGCCCAAAGACAAGAAGTATTATCATATAGAAGTAACCTAGGATGATAGACTATCATCAGGAAGTAAATATAATCATTTTTATACAATTATGAAAAAGTTATGCCAGCTTTCCCTCTCACGGAGACTATCTCGCTCTCAAGAAATTCTATAGTAAAAATGAACTGCAGAATTATGAACTAAGAATTAACTTCTAAGATTGGTAACGCGCATCGATTTCCTTGGTATTGTACAAGTATCTATCCTCTAAAGAGGATTTTCAAAGTTTCAAAACCTAAGCATAATTTCCGTATCTATCATAAAGTTTCGTGAAATTATATCATATTACCTGATTTCGAAAGAAAAAAGTTTCTATTATTTATTTTTAATGGGCAACCAATACAGCTTTGCACATTCATCGTGTCCATCCCTCAATTGTGACTCCTGGGTCCGAACTTACCTTCTCGGTACCACTAGATACAATAATACGAGGGGCATTCAAAAAATGCTTGACATTTCTGTCAGGTAATGGCAACCACTTTCTATGACTGTGAAGGGGTTGTACATGTGGAATTTTTAGAAGCTTAAAGGGATCTCTAGATTTCACTTAAAATAGTCTAAAAGGGTGGAAGCATCAACTGGGGGAGCTATTTGACATTAAAGGATGTTATATTGGAAAGTCCATTGTAATTATGGATGTTGTAAATCCATGTAATTTTATACAATTCTGAAAAAGTTATGCCAGCTTTCCCTCTCACGGAGACTATCTCGCTCTCAAGAAATTCTATATTAAAAATGAACTGCAGAATTATGAACTAAGAATTAACTTCTAAGATTGGTAACGCGCATCGATTTCCTTGGTATTGTACAAGTATCTATTCTCTAAAGAGGATTTTCAAAGTTTCAAAACTTAAGCATAATTTCCGTATCTATCATAAAGTTTCGTGAAATTATATCATATTACCTGATTTCGAAACAAAAAAGTTTCTATTATTTATTTTTAAGGGGCAACCAATACAGCTTTGCACATTCATCGTGTCCATCACTCAATTGTGACTTCTGGGTCCGAACTTACCTTCCCGGTACCACTAGATACAATAATACGAGGGGCATTCAAAAAATGCTTGACATTTCTGTCAGGTAATGGCAACCACTTTCTATGACTGTGAAGGAGTTGTACTTGTGGAATTTTTAGAAGGTTGAGGGGATCTCTAGATTTCACTAAAAATAGTCTAAAAGGATGGAAGCATCACTTGGGGGAGCTATTTGACATTTAGGGAGGTTATATTGAAAAATCAATTGTAATCATGGATGTTGTAAATCCATGTAATTTTATACAATTCTGAAAAAGTTATGCCAGCTTTCCCTCTCACGGAGACTATCTCGCTCTCAAGAAATTCTATATTAAAAATGAACTGCAGAATTATGAACTAAGAATTAACTTCTAAGATTGGTAACGCGCATCGATTTCCTTGGTATTGTACAAGTATCTATTCTCTAAAGAGGATTTTCAAAGTTTCAAAACTTAAGCATAATTTCCGTATCTATCATAAAGTTTCGTGAAATTATATCATATTACCTGATTTCGAAACAAAAAAGTTTCTATTATTTATTTTTAAGGGGCAACCAATACAGCTTTGCACATTCATCGTGTCCATCACTCAATTGTGACTTCTGGGTCCGAACTTACCTTCCCGGTACCACTAGATACAATAATACGAGGGGCATTCAAAAAATGCTTGAAATTTCTGTCAGGTAATGGCAACCATTTTCTATGACTGTAAAGGATTTGTACTTGTGGAATTTTTAGAAGGTTGAGGGGATCTCTAGATTTCACTAAAAATAGTCTAAAAGGATGGAAGCATCACCTGGGGGAGCTATTGACATTTAGGGAGGTTATATTGAAAAATCAATTGTAATCATGGATGTTGTAAATCCATGTAATTTTATACAATTCTGAAAAAGTTATGCCAGCTTTCTCTCTCACGGAGACTATCTCGCTCTCAAGAAATTCTATATTAAAAATGAACTGCAGAATTATGAACTAAGAATTAACTTCTAAGATTGGTAACGCGCATCGATTTCCTTGGTATTGTACAAGTATCTATTCTCTAAAGAGGATTTTCAAAGTTTCAAAACTTAAGCATAATTTCCGTATCTATCATAAAGTTTCGTGAAATTATATCATATTACCTGATTTCGAAACAAAAAAGTTTCTATTATTTATTTTTAAGGGGCAACCAATACAGCTTTGCACATTCATCGTGTCCATCACTCAATTGTGACTTCTGGGTCCGAACTTACCTTCCCGGTATCACTAGATACAATAATACGAGGGGCATTCAAAAAATGCTTGAAATTTCTGTCAGGTAATGGCAACCATTTTCTATGACTGTAAAGGATTTGTACTTGTGGAATTTTTAGAAGGTTGAGGGGATCTCTAGATTTCACTAAAAATAGTCTAAAAGGATGGAAGCATCACTTGGGGGAGCTATTTGACATTGAAGGAGGTTAGGAGGTTATATTGAAAAATCAATTGTAATCATGGATGTTGTAAATCCATGTAATTTTATACAATTCTGAAAAAGTTATGCCAGCTTTCCCTCTCACAGAGACTATCTCGCTCTCAAGAAATTCTGTATTAAAAATGAACTGCAGAATTATGAACTAAGAATTAACTTCTAAGATTGGTAACGCGCATCGATTTCCTTGGTATTGTACAAGTATCTATTCTCTAAAGAGGATTTTCAAAGTTTCAAAACTTAAGCATAATTTCCGTATCTATCATAAAGTTTCGTGAAATTATATCATATTACCTGATTTCGAAACAAAAAAGTTTCTATTATTTATTTTTAAGGGGCAACCAATACAGCTTTGCACATTCATCGTGTCCATCACTCAATTGTGACTTCTGGGTTCGAACTTACCTTCCCGGTACCACTAGATACAATAATACGAGGGGCATTCAAAAAATGCTTGAAATTTCTGTCAGGTAATGGCAACCATTTTCTATGACTGTAAAGGATTTGTACTTATGGACTTTTTAGAAGGTTGAGGGGATCTCTAGATTTCACTTAAAATAGTCTAAAAGGATGGAAGCATCACTTGGGGGAGCTATTTGACATTGAAGGAGGTTAGGAGGTTATATTGAAAAATCAATTGTAATCATGGATGTTGTAAATTCATTTCATGCTGAAAGATCCATTGTAATAGAAAAATCAATAACAATAACAAAATTCTGCCTATTGTTTTTAATGCCCTTGTACTTTCAGAAATATGAACCACATTTACATGAAACTAGCTGAGTATTCCTGCAAAACGTCAAGTCTACTACAAAAAGTTTATTAATCCATACTTTACAAAACAATATAGGCCTGCGTTTAGGCACAGAGAACAGGAATGCAGTATGGAATTGGCTGATTCTTCCAACATTGGAAGCGACATTGGTTTGGCTTTAACGTTTTAAATAAGTTTAATACCATGTTTGATCGCGCGTCGATTTCCTTGGTGTTCTAGGAGTAGCTATTTTTCTAAGGAAGATTTTCAAGTTTTTCAAAACATGAGCAAAATTTTTGTATCTCTTACTTATTTCACTAAACATCCTCCCCCCTGCTAAGCACCAAAAAACTTGGGTCAGGTATAGACATAAACAAACAACAAAATTGGAATGTAACCTGATAAATAAAAAAAATATCGCAGAAAAAAAAAATGCAAATAGGTTTTTAGTACTGTGATTTTTCTATAGGCTACACATTACAAATAGTTTTATCCTGTCTGTTAAATAGTAAAAATAGGTAAATAATTTGAATAAGTAAATATAAGAATCCTTCTTTTAATATACAACTTTGAGTGGTCCCACTAAGTGGCAAGGTGTTGGGATCGGGGACGTAATTTGCTATGGGAAAGAGGGGACAACTGCCCCTCCCAGATCCCAGTTCACCCCTTCCCCTCAGGCCCCAGTTTGCCCCCCCCCAGCTGAAATTTAGTTTCTCCAAAAATCTTGCCAAAACTAAGATAAGCCTGTATAATTCAAGCATTCACAGACACGGGTCAGTTTTCGTCTTTAGTACATCTTCACCTTTTTTGTTACTATATGACTCATTTTTCAGTTTTCTCTGTCAGTTTCACTTGATTTGGAAAAATTGGCTCCACCCCCCCCCCCCCCCAGGATTTGGACGAGATTAAACCACTGGTTGGGCTTAATTTCGCGTGATTTCAACTACGCTAAGAATGTAGTTGCAAACCATGAACTGGATGACCTCTACTCCCATTTGAATGATATCACTTGACAAGTTTAAAAATAAGTGCATCACATTTAAAAAAATAGTGAATTATCTGAAAAATATTTATATAGAAGGGACAAAACCGTGACCGAAAAAAAAAATTGAAAAAACGGGAGGTGTTCTTGCATACCTCCAGTTAAGGGTTTTGGACCATAATTATTACAATGATTTCGTTTTATACCCCCAAGATTTTCAAACAGTTCGTGGTAACGAACTGTAAGTAAGGAGCGACCCGGCTCAATTGTAACCGAAACTAAAAAAAAGAAGGAATTTTGATACAAATACCCATCAAAAGTTACGCGCCTGAGAGAATTTGCCTTATTTTTGAAAAATGGGGGACCCCCCCCCTAAAAGTCATTGAAACTTAATGAAAATTACACGATCAGATTCAGCGTATCAGCGAATCCTACTGTAAAGGTTTCAAGCTCCTATCTGCAAAAAACTGGAATTTTGTATTTTTTTTGCCATAAAGATCACAGATGTGTGTTTATTTCCTTGTTTTGTTCCCCAGGGGTGATCGTATCGACCCATTGGTCCTAGAATATCGTGAGAGGGCTCATTCGAACGGAAATTAAAAGTTCTAGTGCCCTTTTAAAGAGAGCAATAAATGTAGGGAAACTAGGCCCCCTCCCACGCTCATTTTTTCCCAAAGTCACCCGATAAAAATTTCTAGATAGTCATTTTGTTCAGCATGGTCGAAAAATATAATAATTGTGTTTTTGAGGATGACTTAATCCCACAGTATCCCTGGGAGAACGGCTTTGATTTGTGAGCTATGCCCATCGTTTACATATATTATAGTTCATTGAGAAGTATACAGACGTTTTCAGGGGAATTTTTTCTGGTAATGGGGTGGGGGGGATTGGATCGGGAGTTAAGTGGGAAATCTTTCCACGGAGCAATTTTTGATGGGGGAAGGGACATTACTATGAAGGGGGCGCCAGATTTCCCAGCATTATTAAAAAAAAACGATCAGAAATTAAATAAAAAAAAACAAGTTTTCAACCGAAAACTTTTCAACATAAAAACTTAAAACGAACAAAAACTATTACGTATTTGATTGGGTCCGCCTCATAGTCAATACCTCGCTCTTTACGCTAAAGTTTTTTTTTCGTACTTTCTTAAGAGCTATTAATTCTAATTAACGGCCTTTGTGATTAAGGGGTCATTCTTAAAGAATTGGAAAAAAAAAATCAAACTTTAGCGTAAAGAGCGAGGTATTGACTGGGGGGGGGGGGCACCTAATATACGTAATAAAAAAATACGAATATTGAAGTTCGTTGCGTAAGTTAATTTGTAAGTTACGTATATCTATTACTAATAAAAACGTTCGTAAATAAAATTAAACAACTTTCAAGAAAGCCATTTAGCCAAAAAAATAGTAAAATTTATATGCAAATTTCGTTTTAATTATTCATGTACGGTGAGCCAAAATCAAAATCTGCAGTATTTAAAAAACGATCAGAAATTTAATAAAAAAAACAAGTTTTTTTTAAACTGAAAGTAAGGAGCGACATTAAAACTTAAAACGAACAGAAACTATTCCGCATATGAAAGGGGCTGTCCCCTCCTCAACACCTCGCTCTTTACGCTGAAGTTTTTTATTGTTTAAAAAAATAAAGTTGTGAGGCAGAGTCAAACTTTAGCGTAAAGAGCGAGGCGTTGAGGAGAAGACAGCTCCTTTCGTATACGGAATAATTTCTGTTCTTTTTAAGTTTTAATGTCGCTCATTACTTTCAGTTAAAAAAAAACTTTTTTTTTATTTAATCCACTCAAGAAGTGACACAAAAACTATTGCTTTTAGTGCTATATCACACTTACGGATGGTAGAATAGATGAAAATCAGGCAAATATGAGCAATAGCCTTCAAATGAGCCATTAAACATCACTCTAAAAGTTATGGTAGCCCACTAGCCCAGCTTTTCCACTTGAGGCATGGTACCAAAAGTGCCGTTTTTGGTTCTATTTGGAATTGGCAGATGGCAGAATTTATAGAGAGAATGAAGATATGAGCAATATTATTTTTTTTATATGAGATATCAAAAATTTGTCTACGATGTTCTGATAGCCCACTAGCCCCATTTCTTGGGAAATGGCACAAAAAGTGTCATTTTTAGTGCCATATGGCACTTGCAAATAGTGGAATATATATATAAAAACACGTAGATATGAGAAATAGCTTTTGAGTGAGCCATTAAGTATCTCTCTATGATGTTCTGATAAACCTCTAGTTGGGAGGGGGAGGCTAGTTGCCCTCCATCACTTTAAACTCTTAAAAGGGAACTAGAACTTCAAATTTTCAACCAAATGAGACTCCTGTAAAGTTTATACAACCTTCCATTCCATAAAAACTTTAAATGCCCCCTTATCCCCACGATCAGGGGGTTTCTTTCAACCTCAAAAGCCTCGTTATATGATCTTTGGAATATTTTGAATAAAAGGGCTATCTCAAAGTTTCAATTGGATGCATTTCGGGAAAATACGACGCGAGTGTGTGTGTGTGTGGGGTAGTTGCCCTCCGATCACTGATACTCTTAAAAAGGGCACTGCAACTTCCGATTTGCAATCCAATGAGCCCCCTTCAGAGCTTATAAGACCACCCTTTCTGTAAATTAAATAAAAAAAAACAAGTTTTTTCAACTGAAAATAAGGAGCAACATTAAAACTTAAAACAAATAGAAATTATTACGTATATGAAGAAGTTTGCCTGCTCCTCAACACCTCGTTCTTTACGCTAAAGTTTTTTAGTACTTTTGAAAAAAAAGCTTCACTTTGTTCCAATTAAAAGACCTTTGTGTTTCAGGAGTCGTTTTTAAAGAATTGGGACAAAATTTAAACTTTAGCGTAAAGACCGAGGTGTTGAGGAGGAGGCACCCCTCTTCATATACGTAATAATTTCTGTTCGTTTAAAGTTTTAATGTTGCTCCTTACTTTCAGTTAAAAAAAACTTATTTTTTTTATTTAGTTTCTGATCGTTTTTAAATAATCCCAGGAAATCTGGCCCCACCTCCACGGAGAAATACTCTCCCCACGGATATATCCTCTAGACAGTTCAATCCCGGTGAAAATTTACCAAGGACAATATCCCTTAACAACTTCACGCGTAAAATTGAGACGGAAAAGAGAAAGCAAGAAATATAAAAATAAAGGAATTCTGGCAAATTCCCCCAGTGTATAATTTCCTAAGACAAGTTCACCCCCTGGAAAGTTCCCCCGTGAAAAAAAAACAGCAGAAAATTTGTCTTCCCACCCTAAAATGTATGCATACTTCCCAATAACAAAAACTATGCGTAAACAATAGATACCTTTTAAAACTTAAATACCTTTCCCCTGGCGCTGTGGGGGCCTACCCAAAGGAATAGTTATTAGGCCTTTCAACTATGATGAACAAAATGGCTATCACAAAATTTTAATCGAAATATTTGGGGAAAAAAGGGGTGGGGAGGGGGCTTAGTTGCCCTCCAAGTTTAAATGCAATTCATTATATTGAAAATACTTGTATTTGTTTCATTTTTGTTTCTCCCTGGTTACTTAGAAAGGGCACTAGAACTTTTATTTTCCGTTTGAATAAGCCCTCTCACGATATTCTAGGAACACTGGGTCGATACGATCACCCTTGGGAAGAAAAAAAAACACAAAAAACAAATAAACACGCATCCATGATTTTTCTTAAGGCAAAAAATACAAAATTCCACATTTTTGCCGAAAGAAGCTTGAAACCTCTACAATAGGGTATTCTGATACGCTGAATCTGATGGTGTGGTTTTCGTTAAGATTCTATTACTTTTTAAAAGGATGTTTCCCACTTTTTTCGAAAAAAAGGCAAATTTTCTCAGGCTCGTAACCTTTGATGGGTAAAACCAAACTTAATGAAACTTATATATACGAAATCAGCATAAAAATTCAATGTTTTTGATATATCTATTGGTATAAAATTCCATTTTTTAGAGTTCCGTTACTATTGAGCCGGGTCGCTCCTTACTTACAGTTCGTTACCACGAAATGTTTGAAACCGTATATGGCCACAGGGCATAACTTACAACCCTTGCTCTAAGAGCTGTTGGGTGTGGTGGTCTTCACAAGACATAATTTCCGGACCTTTTAACTACGCTGAACAAACTAGCCATCTCGAAATTTTTACTGGATATGTTTGGGGAAATGTTGGGCCTGGGAGGGGGGTTGGTTGCTCTCCAATTCCTTTTGACTATTAAAAAGGGCACTAACCCCTTTCAATTTGCAATCGAATGAGCTCTTTTTGAAGTTTCTACGACAACTCTTTCTATACGAAGTGCCCTGGTCTAAAACAAACCAAAAAATAAATAATATATTGTGTCAACATCGTTCTTTGCTTAGGCAGCGCTATTGCACTGCCTATAAATAAGCGAAAGGCTTTCGGAGAAGTTGGTTATTTTTGCCTTTCCCTGAAAGTCCGCTACAACGAATACGTCAAATCCAGTGGGGTAAGGTTTGTATTAACAGACTATTCAGGTAGCGAAGAAACAAACTTACCTCTATAGTTTGAATTGCATCCTGAATCCAAATTCAACATTCATTTGTGTCGGAAATCAACTTTACCCCCACCCCTATGTATACCATTTCAGGGTATATTCTAATTCAGGGTATATATTTCTATGCTAGGGAGGTGGGGATAAAGTTCATTTCTGATGCAAAAGAATGTTAAATTTGAATTCAGGATGCAATTCTGACTACAGAGGTAAGTTTGAACTTTACCCTCCCCCCCCCCTAATGTGAAAATATCTACCCTGAATTGGTACATATAGGGGTGGGGGTAAAATTTCCAACGCAAATGCATGTTAAATTTGGATTCAGGATGCAATTTTGACTATGGAGGTAAGTTTATTTCTTAGATACCTGAATAGTGTGTAACTATAAACCTTACCCATCCCGTGAATTCTTTACTGGACAGTAAGGTAATTTCCACAGACCTTTTTTAATTATTTATTCTCTTTTTTCAGAAAGACAAAAATACATACACTGTGACTTTGGTTATTCAAAATGACAAAGAGCTTATAATGCCCGGCGATTCAGCTTTTAAACTTGTTTGTGATTTTCGCAGCCGTGAAAAAACGCTTGAAGCAGGATTACAAGTTACTGAAAAGTGAGTAGTCAAAATAATAGCAAAGAATTTGCTTCGTTTTATAAAATTGCCAAACATAGAATAAAAGTTTTATCTATGATTTATGAGTGAACTAATTTGACTATGAACAAGCGATACAACAAAACGGTTTTCACTTTAGCACATATATTCCAGTTCACGTTGTTAAAAGTTTGGTACAATGCCAGAATTTATATTATATACTATATTTATACTATAATTAACAGTATAATGCAGTTTGTCTCCTGAATTAACTTTCACATCGCCTAAAACACTGCAGAAAAATGTTGTCTGTTCAAGGGACTGGAAAGAGCTAGTGTTTTTGAAGCTAGAAAGACCATACATATTCAATGCAGGGGTATTTTGTCAATTTTCGAGCTGGGGATTCCAAGCAGCTTAGCGCGAAATACATTTATACTGAATTATTTAAGCTTGATGATTGGCTAAATATTATTGAGTATTTTTGATGCTTCTACGGAAATACCTTGCTTACACCAAAAGGAGTATTTCAATTACTGCTAAAATTAGAGTTATAAAATTCTACATATTCGAAAATGCTCATTGGAGAAAAATCCGCTTAGGTTGTATTCACTGTGGTAGTCACTGTCTTCACAAATTCCCTCGATATCTTCTCTTGTTTTATTTGATTAATAAAAAAAAAAACCTTTTTCGACAAAATAAGTTTTTCAAAAGTAAAGAAAAGAAAAGTAAAGAACTCCATTAAACAAAAAATGAGCAAAAATAAAATAAAATTATCTACCAAGCGTGAAACTAACACAAATCAACATCGATAAATAAATGAAACCCAAAACAAACAGAGATTACAATAAATAACCGAGTCAAACTTAAACCGAGCAGATATTAACATAACTTAGACGCAAAACCCCTGTGCCTTCCCAAGGCCAGAACATGATTTGCACTTTACTGAAAAAACATAAATGTTTTTACTTTTATAACATCAATAAATCAAGTAATATTAACATTTTGATTACTAAATATCAGTATATGTATATTAAACTGACAATGCATATTCTATTTGTATTTTTTCTGTAAAGTGCAAATTTTGTTCTGGGCTTGGGAAGGCATAGGGGTTCTGCGCCCAACGTATGTTAATTTCTGCTCGTTTTGAGTTTGACTCGGTTATTTATTGTAATTTCTGTTCGTTTTGGGTTTCATTTATCTATCGAAACTGATTTGTGGTAGTTTCACGCTTGGTAGATTATTTTATTTTTGCTCATTTTTTGTTTAATGGAGTTCTTTACCTTTTCTTTGAAAAACTTATTTTGTGGAAAGTTTTTTTTAATTAATTTCTGTCTGTATTATATTGACATAGTCTTTTCTGGGAAAAAGAAAATAATACTTTAAATCTTTTCGTTTTTTAAGATTTTATAGTTTGGCCTGCTATTTATATGCTAGAGAAAAATTTTCATCAATTTTTAACAACATACACCCTTTTAAAAATCTGGACACAAATAGTACTGTTTAATTTAGTTTCATACCTCCTCTAGTTGACCTGAAATGGAAAACTTAATACCATTTACAAAAAAAATCTGTTTACTTTCTTTGATAGCTTGGATACACTTACGCTATTCAGATTTGGTTAAATTTTAAGAGCAGAAGTAGCCCCGAAAATTTGAACATAATACCCTCAGTCGTTCTTGAGATACTGCTGAGATGCCTTATTGTGAATTAGCATTAACACAGTGCATTTTGATTTCATCTTAAGGCAACATTTAGTCTTTAAACATAATGGGAAAATGGGAGGATGGGCTTGGGAGGGTGGTAGTGGAAGGGGGATTAGTTGCCCTCCGATCACTTTCGACTGTTAGAAAGGGCATCAGCCCTTTCTATTTTCAATTGAATGAGCCCTTTTCGAAGTTCCAACGACAACTCCTTCGATACCAAGTGCCCTGGTCTAAACAACAACAACGAAAAATAATATATTATACCCACATCGTTCTTTCCTATAAAAATTTCAAGCCTTCCAATTACTTTCGACTGTTAAAAAGGGCACTAGACGTTTTGATTTCCAATCGAATGAGCCCTTTTGCAAACGACAACGCTTTCTATAAACACCTTATATGCCCCCAGGGCATAAATTACAACCCTTACCCTAAGGCCTGTTAGGGTGGTTGTCATTCTCTGAGACCAAATTTCCAGAACTTTCAACTACGTTAAACAAAATAGCTATCTCAAAATTTTGATTGGATATGTTTGGGGAAATGGGGGGCGTGAGAGGGGCGGTTGTCGGTCTCCAATCACTTTTAACTATCAAAAATGACCCTAACCTTTTCAATTTCCAATCAAATGAGCCCTTTTGAAGTTTCTACGACCAAAATTTCAATAAAAATCTTACATGCCCCCTGGGCCTAACTTAAAACCCTTGTCCTGAGTGCTGGGGGGGGGGGGGGGTGTCATTCCCACCGACCTAATCACCAGAACTTTCTACTACGTTGAACAAAATGGCGATCTGAAAATTTTAATTGGATGTGTTTGGAGGAATGGTGGGCGTGAGAGTGGGGTTAGTTACTTTCCAATCACTTTCGACTATTACAAAGGGCACTAGCCCTCTCAATTTCTAATTGAATGAGCCCCTTTTGAAGGTTTACGACAAATCTATCTATATAAATCTTATATACCCCCAGGGCAGAACTTACAACCTTTGCCCCTGGGGCTATGGGGGATTTGTCATCCTTAAATACATACTTTCCAGAACTTTCAACTACGTTGAACAAAATGGCTATCTCTAAACTTTGACTGAATATTTTTGGGGAAATTTTGGGCGTAAGAGGGGGGTTAATTACTCTCCACTCACTTTCGAATATTAAAAAGGGCAATTTCAATTTCCAATCATATGAGCCCTTTTTGAAATTTCTGTAACAACTTTCTATATAAACTATGCCCACAGGGCATAACTTACAAAACTTACAACCCTTGCGCTGAGGGCTCTGAGGGGGTTATCATCCTAAAAGACCTAATTTCAAGAACTTTCAACTACGTTGAACAAAATGATATCTCAAATTTTTGATTGGATGTGTTTGGGAAAATGGCGGGCGTGAGAGGGGCGTTATTCGCTCTCCAATTACTTTCAACTATTAAAAAAGGCACTTACGCTTTCAATTTCCAATTGAATAAGCCCTTTTAAAGTTTCTATGCTTTCAATGAAAATCTTACATGCCCCGAAGGCATAAATTACTACCCTTGACCTGAGGGCTGTGGGGGGAAGGGGGAAGAGGCTGTCATCCTTAAATACCTAAATTCCAAAACCATCAACTACAGTGAATAAAATGACTGTCTAAAATACTGATTGGATGTGTTTGGGGAAAGGATGAGCATGAGAGGGGGTTAGTTGCCCTCAAATCACTTTCGACTATTAAAAAGGGCACTAGCCCTTTGAATTTCCAATCGAATCAGCTATTTTTCAAGTTTCTACGACAAAGATTTTAACAAAAACCTTATATGCTCCCAGGACATAACTTTTAACCCTTGCCCTGAAGACTGTGGGGGGGGGGGATTGACCTGCTCAAAGGTATAATTTCTTGAACTTTGAACTGCATGAAACAGACAGTCTATCTCAAAATATGTTTTGTATGTGTTAGGGGAAATGGTGGGCGTGAAAGGGGTGTTAGTTGATTTACAATCACTTTCGACTATTAAAAAGGACACTAGACATTTCAATTTCCAATCGAATGAGCCCTTTTTGAAGTTTCTACGACAACACGTTCTATAAAAACCATATATGCCCCCTGGGCATAATTTACAGCCCTTTCCCTGAGGACCGTGGGGGAGGGGTTGTCATCCTCAAAGACCTAATTTCCAGAACTTAAAACTACGTTGAATAAAATGACTATCTCAAAGTTTTGACTAGATCTCTTTGGAGAAAAGGTGGGCGTGAGAGGCGGGTTAGTTGCCCTCTAATCAATTTCGACTATTAAAAAGGGCACTACCCCTTTGAATTTCCGATCGAATGAGCCTTTTTTGAAGTTTCTAAGACAACCCCCTCTATAAAAAACCTTATATTCCCCCAGGGCATAACTTACAACCCTTGCCCTAAGGGTTGTGGGGGACTGTCCTCCTCAAAAACATAATTTCTATCTCTAAATCAACTACGCTGAACAAAATGGCTATCTCAAAGTTTTTATTGGATGTGTTTCGGGAAATGGTGAGCGTGGAAGGGGTCTTAGTTGCCTTCCAATCACTTTCGACTATTAAAAAGAGCACAAGTCCCTCCAATTTCCAATTGAATGAGCGCTTTTTGAAGTTTGTAAAACAGAGTCGTTAATGCGAAGTGTCTGGGACAAAAGGAAATAATTAATAAATACGTAATATGCGGTATCGACATCATTCTTAGGTATCCCCAGGGCGTACTTTTCATTTCTTGCCACGAGGGTAGTGGTATAGTATACCCCTCAAAAATCTATTTTCTCTTTGGACATAAACAATGATGAACAAAATGGCTATGTCAAAATTTTGATTGGATGTGCTTGGGAGAATGATGGGCGTGGGGGGGGGGCTAGTTGCCCTCCAATCTCTTTCGACTATTAAAAAGGGCACTAGGCACTCCAATTTCCGATCGAATGAGCCCTTTTCGAAGTTTCAACGACAACTCTTTCGATACGAAGTGCCCTGGTATTGAAAAAAAATTATACATTAAGCCAACATCGTTCTTTAGTTAGGCAGCGCGATCCCAGGGCATAACTTACAACCTTTGCACTGAGGGCTCTGAGGGGGTTATCATCCAAAAAGACTTAATTTCCAGAACGTTCAACCACGTTGAACAAAATGGATATCTCAAATTTTGATTGGATGTGTTTGGGAAAATGGTGGGCGTCGGGCGTTAGCGGCTATCCAATCACTTTAAACTAAAATTGAATATTGAATGAGCCCTTTTGAAGTTTCTACGACAATGCTTTCAATAAAAACTTTATATGCCTCCAGGGCGTAACTTACAACCCTTGCACTGAGGGCTC
Organism: Artemia sp. Qi Xiang Cuo; assembly: GCF_049724085.1. Taxonomy (NCBI): domain Eukaryota; kingdom Metazoa; phylum Arthropoda; class Branchiopoda; order Anostraca; family Artemiidae; genus Artemia; species Artemia sp. Qi Xiang Cuo. Next base: position 68,369,350 of record NC_142794.1, read on the forward strand.
TGAGGGGGTTATCATCCTAAAAGACCTAATTTCCAGAACTTTCAACTACGTTGAACAAAATGGATATCTCAAAATTTTGATTGGATGGTTTTGGGAAAATGGTGGGCGTGAGAGGGGCATTAGTCGCTATCCAATCACTTACAACTATTAAAAAAGGCACTAGATCTTTCAATTTCGAATTGAATGACCCCTTTTGAAGTTTCTTTTTGAAGTTCTGACAACGCCTTCTATAAAAACCTTATATGCCCCCAGGGCATAACTTACAGCCCTTTCCCCGAGGGTTGTGGGGGAGTGTCCTCCTCAAAACATATTTTCTATCTGGAAATCAACTACGCTGAACAACATGACTAGCTCAAAATTTTGATTTGATGTGTTTTGGGGAATGATGGGCGGGGGGGGGGGGCTAGTTGCCCTCCAATCATTTTCGGCTATTAAAAAGGGCAGTAGCCCTTTGATTTTCCAATCGAATGAACCTTTTTTGAAGTTTCTACGACAACGCCTTCTATAAAAACCTTATATGCCCCCAGGGCATAACTTACTACCCTTATTCCGAAGGCTGTGGGGGAGTGTCCTCCTCAAAACACAATTTCTATCTGGAAATCAACTGTGCTCAACAAAAGGACTATCTCAAAATTTTGTTTGGATATTGTTGGGGAAATGATGGGTGTGGAAAGTGTGTTATTTGCCTTCCAATCATTTTGACTATTAAAAAGGGCACAAGCCACTCCAATTTCCAATTCAATGAGCTCTTTTCGAAGTTTCTACGACAACTTCTTCGATACAAAGTGCCCTGTTCTAAAGGAAAAAATAATAAATGATAAATTGTGCCAACATTGGTCTTATATGCCCTTAGGGCATAACTTAAAACCCTTGCCCCGAAGGTTGTTGGGGAATGTCCTCCTCAAAAACATATTTTCTATCTGGAAATCAACTACGCTGAACAAAATGGCTATATCAACATTTTGATTAGATCTGTTTAGAGGAATGATTGGCGTGGGGGGGGGGGCTAGTTTACCACCAATCACTTTCGACTAATAAAAACGACACTAGCTGCTACAATTTCTTATCGAATGAGCCCTTTCGTAGTTTCAACGACAACTCCTTCGATACGAAGTGCCCGGGTATGGAGAAAAAAAAAAATACATTGTGCCCACATCGTTCTTTACTTAGGCAGCTCTATCGCGCTGCCTATGATGGAATAAATATGTGGTCTTCATCAGTATTTGCATTAGAAATAAGAACTCCATCTGAACTAATTTGTTTTATCTATTGTAATTCGTATTTTTGCCCAATCTTCATTGTAAGAGGCGCTAAAAATTACGTCTATGACTGTCCTACTAATGTACTACGAGCGTCTTCTTTGGTGTCAAAGCTTAGCTGCAGCATGCACCCTGGACGCCATTATCTTTTTGCTAGAACCTATAAGCAGGGACCTGTCAAAGGGCTTCTGGATTGTTAAGATTTCAATGATCATGACAAATCAAGTCATCAAGACTTGATCTTAAAGAAGTTGGAAGGCATAGTCTTTTTTCACTAAAAAAGTTTCATCAATACGAATTCATTAATTTACGAGCACACCAAATTTCAACCTTGAATTTTTTAGCACTATTATTTTGTCTTGTTAAGCGAACTTCTCTAAGTTTAAGACTTTGTTGCAATAAAACCAAATATTTTGAACATTGAATTTATGAAAATATTTGACAGGGGTGGACGTCACATTCTAAGAATTTAAATATTTGCAAAAAAGTGCCAATATATTATGTAGAACCTAGCTTATCCTCCGTCCCCGTATGCTTTTAAAACATTGTAAAGAAAACACTTCGACTTATTTGACCTTCATTTGCTAGTTTTTTAGAAGCACTCTTATCTCACATATTCAGATTCTAATAATCACAGAAATGAAAGAAAGAAGAAAAAACAGCACCTATTTCTACTTTCATTGTTGCAGGTGCTATCATAACCCAGACTTTTCCCAGAAATCAGTTGCCATCAACCAACATACCTGCATACTGGGAAAGGGATGTTCTATCCTTTAAAAAAGTCTCCTCAGTAAAGTCACGACATGAAAAAGTATTTTTATCATATTTTTGACCCCTCTCCTTTTGAAAATTTTAAAATCAGTATAAAACACCCTCTGATACTCCCCCCCCCCCACACTAAAGGCCGGAACCAGGAGCTTTAATTGGGAGAGGCGGGTGCAGTAGGAATTGGCCTTAGGTTTGAAAATACCTTTTTTAGTATTTTCATTGAAAAAAAAATTGGTGTTTTAATTGAAAGTATTACAAAATTGTCCTCATTAGACTTCGAAAAATACAGTATGCTCCGGCCCTCCTTATTTTTCTCGTGAATTGCAGCCCCCGAGCAGGACCAGTGCAAAAAGAGGCTTCAGATTATGCTGAATTTGAAATACAATATTGCCTTGTTAATTTGGAAGCAGTATCCCTCTCTACCGTAGCTTAGAAAAAAAAACAAAAAACTCTTGATACCTTACATTTTTGCCATGTGTTTGCTGTTCCTGTGTGTTGTGCACCTGGTTGGATTATTTCAATTTAAAGCTAATCTTGCTGTGGTAAAAACTGAATTAGTTAAAAAAGAGAAGGGAAAGAAGAGGTATGATAGAAAACTAAAATTAAAAACACAAACAGAGATACCAATACATACGAAAGAAAAGACCGATGAAGTGAACTTCCAAAATTCCCAATCTAGAAGGAAAATAAATTAAATAGCGCATCTCAATACATTAAACCCAAAAAATGCAGACTGATTTTTATCCTTGTTCATTGCGTAATTGTTTTAAATAACTTTGTCAGTTTTCCTCAATCAAAGTAAACTTCGACTCATTGTTAAAATGCTACGCAATATTCAAGGTATTAAAACAAACAGAAATTATTCCGTATATGAGAGTGGCTGCCCCTTCCCCAATCCTCACTCTTTATACTAAAGTTTGACTCTTTGGCCCAATTCTTTAAGAATAGCTCCTGAAACAGAAGGGCCATCTAACTGGAATAAGAAGCTTTTTTAAAGCACTAAAAAAAGTTTAGCGTAACAAGCGAGAGTTGAGGAAGGGACATAAACGAAATCTCAAGTTTCAACTTTCCTCCTTGCTTTCAACTGAAAAAACTCGTTTTTCTTATCTAATAATATGAAGAATCTAGAGTGATAACTTTACGTTGGCTGTGCGATTTTAGTGATTGATTTTTCATGGCTTCGGGAATTAAGTAGGGTAATAATTTATCCAGATTTCTATGGATAGTTCGTCTTGAGGAGCACAGCAAATGCTATGGGAGAAAATGACATTAATTGAAAGAACTCTCCCTGACTTGGATCACACAGATGACTAGGGTCCAAGATAAAATATAAGCAAATCAATGAATCTTTTGAGGTTTTGAGAATTAAGGGTACGAGAATAGCACTAAAATTAAGGCTAAGAAGACTAAAGCACATAGAAGAAGTAACTATAGCTGCGTTAGTCCGGTAGCATGGTGGTGCAATGAGCAGGCAATAGTGGCAGTAGCAATGAACCGTTAGTGCTATATCATATGAAAAGGTTTATATCTTCAAATCGTGAATTTTATTGGGTTTTATGTTATCACATCATTCTGGAGAATGACATGATATGATATTTGCTAATATTAAAAGCCTTTACGGGCCATGCCTAATAAAAAAAAATATAACACTATACGAATCAAAAATGCCTCAAACAGCTTTTAATGTCATCCTAAATTCATCGTCGAAACCCAAGCGGAAAGATATTGGATTATAATAATAGCATTTAGGCTTACACTAGGTATAGATTTTTAAGGGCGGACAGATCAGAAGTTTGAAACAAGCTTAATGATGACATGGCACGGATACTTGAAATGGAACCATTAAATCCATAACAAAGGTGAGCACAAGTGCCGTTTTTATTGAGCTAAATAATTAGGATAGCTATAAGACAAAGCACAGAAATTTTACCTACCATTCGTAGCACCCAGAACAAAACACATAGCTGTAACTTTTTCAGGGTCAACTATTGGGCCCTAAGAGTCCCATTACTAATTCTACTACTATTACTAACAACTCTCCACTGAACTATTCTTTAGCCCCTTCCATGAAATTCTGATTTCCTTTAAATCTGTCCTTATGACACTTTCCCATTCCATTCGTGGACGACCAGCTTATTCCCAGTCTAAGTGACTTGGTCTTTTTAGCATTAATTTTCTAACCTATTCTCCCACCCTAAGCTCTCAAAACCAAAAAGAATGCATTTACTGAGTCAGCATTTTTGCCTTGGACACTCAGATCATCTGCAAAATCGACGTCAAGAAAAATTTTACTTCCCTATTTAATTTCATGCTCTTTCATCGTCTTTGTCGTGTTCCTTAGGATAAAGTCTATGAAAACAGTTCATATGAACGGAGGTAGGAAACAGCCCTGCTTAATTCCTAGTCAGCAAACCCGCTACTAACCTCACTTCCTACCTCAACCGCAGCAATACTGTTCCGTACATAGCATTAATTGACTGAACCAAATACCTTCTCACAATCTATAAAATTGAGGACTGAAAGGGTCTGAAGATTCAGACTCTTCTCAATTATAAGAGTAAAAATTTGGTCGATGCATTTTCTCCCCTTCCTAAAACCGCACTGGTGGTTTTGGGTTGGTTTATCTTCTCCCGCCTACAACATAAGTCTAATAACTATCATCATTCTAAGCAATTTGTTCCCAAACCAAGATAATGATAATGACACCATAATTGCCAGACTCACTCTTGTTACCTTTCTTATAAAGGGGTTTAATCAAGGTTGTCCTAAAGTCACTAGATACTTCCCTTTTTTAAAAATTATATTCATATGATTATGATATTCCAAGAGTCCCATTGCGAGGTTTTATCGATGTTAAAACCAAACTATGCGACTCTGCTTACAGACTCATATCTGTTTCACAAGAGATAGAGAAGGCTTGATTTACAATCTAGAAATCTTGAAGACTTTTATAGATTTATTTGTATTAGAACCTTCAGAAAGAAAGCGACTTAGGCCACTCTCCTTTGAAACCACGAAAATAACGGACGCACCCTTTATCAGACACAGACTTGTATATTTAACTATTATTTCCTATCATACAATTGCTCTTTAAAACCCACTAATCTTGCCTTCTACGATATTACTAAAGATAATCAAGCCATGATGAACTTTAAGTCGGCTCAAATTGTAAAGGTTATAGTTCTATTCTAAAAAGAAAAAACCTCAACTCGTATTTGAGGTTAGTCAAACTCCAGCTCTGGCGTTAAGTCCATTGCTCCTGCTGTGTTCCTTTGAATTAAAGAGCACAGCAAAGGCTGGTGAAAGTAGGTACGGAATCAAATGGAGAATTCCAGAGAAATTGTCTACGTCTTGTTTCGGTTGCCAATCTGACTGACCGTATTTCAACTGATTTCGTATTTCTGGGGACATGATGAGAAAAAGGTTGAGATGACTAGGACACGTTCTGCGGATGAAAGAATATAGATAGCCAAAGATAGATTAAGAAAGGAAAGATTTAAGGGACATTGGAACTTCCTGAGAGGATGTAAAATTAGAGGCCTTGAATAGATTGGAATGGAGAAGTGTGCGTAGGTGTGTTTTTCTCAGGTGGCTTGGCACTGCAGTGAGTTGTTATTAGTAGTAGTAGTAATAGTAGTCTTGGGTGAAAGAACGCTTAAAACTCATCATGTCTCTGGTTTCAACTATCACTTTAACAGCCAAAACAGTCTTTGTTGCTCGGCATTTTGACGTACAAATTCAAGTTGGCTCAAAATCCAGTATAGCAAGTGACACATAACGAAGGATTTGTCATCTGCTCCTTCAATGTTCGTGTCACCTCTTCAAGGCGAAAAATTGTGGCATATACGAATATTAGCATATTAAGAATAAAAAAGCATGTCAATAAAATCTATTTTGGAGTGAACAGTAATCAAAGAAAATTATGTTCCAAGTATACATATTAGCTAAAAACAACTGGCCTTCTTGACCTGCCAAGATTTTTTTTCAAGCTAACCTAGGCCTATTTTGTACAGACTGAATTTTGATATTAAATAGTTTTTCGAAAAAATGCTGTGTAATTATAATTTATAAAGTAATTGCGGCTTTAATTCATTTAGACTGAAGATTAATCATACCAAATACGAAATGTGCTTTGAAACTTTATACTTTTTTAATGAAAACACCAGACACTACATTGCCACTGGCGCTAGTAGTTTTTAATCATATTTTCCTGTCTTAAATTGCCAAGAACTAACTCTGACAAGTTTCCATTCTCTTTGCTTACAAGGATAAAAAAAAAAAATCAAATGATTGATTTATGTCTTTTACGCTAAGCATTTCAGTATAAACTCTAATGAATTAGAAATGCTCACAATGGTACATGAGTAGGTAACATTTCTGATACCCAGCAGCCTAATGGCGTTTCTTTGCCACCCTAGCAAAAATTGACAGCTAACAACAGACTTTTCCACGAATTGTCGAATACCTTTGAAGTTTAAATTAAACCATAAAAAGAATCATAATTTAGTTGTGCGATCAAATTTGAGAATAGTATTAGACTACCTGCAATTTAATAATGTGAATGCTATTCTTCAAAGAACGCTTTATTTCACTCAATAATATTAAATTTGATTAAAATCCAATATCACTTAGAATGTGCCCCGTGGGCTGTGGTATATTTTAAATTTTGCAAGCTTGCTTGTTTTAAAATTTTCTACAAAATCAATACATTTCTGATAATTCTTAGCAAGCCATTTTTTTTTTTGCTATCACGTTTGTTTCCGTAACCTGATAAAACTGGTAACTTGTAAAACTGCCAGCCTGAGAAACAAAGAATGGACAGAAGTAGAAAAAAAATCGCCAAATGGAAATCAAGACTAAGTAGTACTAAAACTTAAAACGGTTAGTGATTACATCAATAGAAGGACTCATCTCTATGACTAGATATAAAGCGGATTTCCTGTCTTGTCGAAATGCAACTCGAAAGAAAATAAATCTCATGAAAGAATAAAAACAGAGGCATTGATTCAATCTTCTACCGGATGACAGAAGATTGTAAAACTCGTGGATTTTGACCTTTTGATGTGGTTACATGACACTCAACAATTATTTCCCAATGTCAATTGTAAGGAAAGGCTTCATTTTTTGGCAAAAACAAACAATTCAACTGAAAACTACGTAGGAACAAAAAAATCCTGTTCTTGAAGAGTAAAAGTATATAGAAAAGGCAAACTTGTGCAAGCTCTGGTTAAACGAACTACATTTCCGGCATATATTTTGAAACCGAACCGTCTTTCCATCCACCCATCGGAAAAATGTCTCAAGATGGCTAAGGCCGTCACAAACACTCTTAAGTTTTCCTGATTACTGATAAACATCACAACCATAATCTAAATGTTCAAGTATTGAACATTTTGCTACCATTCTCTATAAAAAGCATAGGTAAAATGAGAAAATCTAGTAATCCCGTAATGTAGCTTAAATGATCCCCTTTTTCATCATATCTGGCTAGGTTTATTTTAAATTAGGTGCAATTACTCCCACAATCAAAGCTAACATTTTTAGGATTTTTATTTTATTTTTTACTATATATATATATATATATATATATATTTATGGTATTTTTAGATATATTACAATTAACAGATTAAAGCTCTTTTATCAAAAGCTACAAGCCTGAGAATATTTCCTTTCAGGGCCATATCCAGTATTTTTAATACGTTATACTATTTTTTCGGGGGGAGAGGCTGGATTAGGGGGTTTGCACCTTTTATGGAAAGGGAGGAGGTTTAAAACAATGTAAAATTCACACGCATGTTTTTTGGAAAATTATTAAGGGGGGGGGGGGGGCTAAACCTATTAATTCTCTGAATAAAGCCGTATTTACCTAATTTTGAAAAAGTTTGTGAAAAACCCCGAGAGAGTAAGTAATCTTCATGGAAATTTCAGCATTGAATTTAGCCCTTCAAAGAGTCCTATTTTATAGGTATTCTATAAATTTTTGGGATATATATATATTTATATATATAGGGTAGGGGCAGGGGCAACTGCCGAATCCTATATTTAATTTTTTTTTTTTTGGTATATTCATTAAAGAAAATAGAAGAAATAATCCCACTTCAGATTATAAAATAACTTTAAGTACATCTTTATTTTGAAAAATGGAAAAAATTCTTGCCCCCCCCCCCACAAAAAAAAATTAATAGAATTGGCGACCCTGGATGAGTAAGAGAGAGGTAAACACAGAGCTGTATGCGTTTTATTTTTTGGCCAAAGTGTATATATATATATATATATATATATATATATATATATATATATATATATATATATATATATATATATATATATATATACATATATATGAGCTTCTATTGCGAAGATCCAAAGTAGTTGCTAAAAAATTGGTAACTTTTTTGGACAAAAACGGACTATTTGATGCTCAAAGTAGATAAGTTCCGGTGCAACAACTCGAGGGGTAGGGGCAACTGCCGAATCCTATATTTAATTTTTTTTTTTTGGTATATTCATTAAAGAAAATAGAAAAAATAATCCCACTTCAGATTATAAAATAACTTTAAGTACATCTTTATTTTGAAAAATGGAAAAAATTCTTGCCCCCCCCCCCCAAAAAAAAAAATTAATAGAATTGGCGACCCTGGATGAGTAAGAGAGAGGTAAACACAGAGCTGTATGCGTTTTATTTTTTGGCCAAAGTGGTATGATTTTATGTGCATAGAATTCTAATTAAGTGTATCCTTCTTGTCATATTGTGTTATTTTTACATGCATGCTTCTGGGCTCTTTTCCAAGTAACAAAAATACAATGTTAATATCCTTTTCATTGTTATCCCATAATTTTTCAGGAAAGTCAGAGCTGTCATAAGCTTAGCAGATGCCGATCCAGGAGGTAAAGATCTACCAAAGCATCTGCAGCATTCAGTTACATCAAGGAACAGAACTGCGGTATTCACACGTGAAGATATAAAGCCTAAACTGCAAAGAAGAGATGAACTGTGACAACATTTAAGAAGAAGCCTTAATACAAAAAAAATAGTAAAAATAAAAATCCCAGGTTAAATTTTGTCTGAGTTTTCCGTGTTTCTGATATTCATTCCAAATATTCTTTGCTGAAATTACAAACAAATTAGATTGAATATCAAAGCGAAGACAGGAAAAAGAACAAACCTCTGTGAAGAGAAAAAAACATTTCAAATCAATGCAGCAGAGGGCAATATAAAATTTTATATTCAATGAAAAATCTTGCATTTTAAGATTATTGTTCGTTTCACCCTCGGTCCCCATGCCACAATGATGAAATTATGCAGCTTGTAGAGACAGTGTTGCATCTTTGCACAAAACTTTTCCATTTCAGTGCAAATCTCAGATTCAATACTTTCTACTTTCTTCTGTGATTTTTCAAAATGAATAGTCATTTTTCCCAATTACGAGCAACACCTATATTTATGAACCCCAATAAAACGATTGGGCAGCGTCAAAACGATTAAAATTTTATTGTTTTCCAAGTTCACCACAGCTTTAGTACATTGTCCTTTCTTATTCAAATTTCTCGTGTGGATTTTCTCTCTGGTTACACATTTTTTTTTAACATGCTTTACGGTACACATCTAAAGTACCTTGTATTCCGCTAGTCGTCTGTTCAACTTGACAATTATATTTTATGCCTCTGCAGAACGTTCGTTTAAGGGAGTCACCAGTTGGGCTCTATCGAACCACATCCACAGGGAGAGTTCCAGATGGATGTGCAATGGCAAAAAGAGCAATTTTCGAAAACTTTTTCCTAGTCCTCTGAAACTGCAAAGCATTTTTCCCCCTTGGAGACAGAGAATATTTAAGTTTAGTGTGTTATAGCAAGATGGCAAATAGTCAATATTTCCCAAATATATAGCCTATACGTGCTAAATAGCCAATACATCCAAACAGCACATATTCTCTAAATAATTTTTTTTTCTTTTTAGGAGTTAGGATCACAAAAACTATGTGAGCATACAAAGCAAAAATAACACAATTACTGCCAAAAAAACAACAAATTACCAACAGTCTAATATCCAATCAATTACATGAAAACAACTAGCTAAATATTATGATTTTTAACTGTTAAATACCAATTTATACTTCTCAAATACCTTTCAACATAGCGGAGGCCATGACTACCCTCATTAGAGTATTCAGTTAAGAAAGGCAGCTTTAGTAGTTCAGGATGGCAGTCTACTAAAAAGTATGTCCAGCATAACAAATTACCATCATCCGTTGCAATACTTATTTCTTCTCTTCGATAAAAAGTTGGATGCTGTTCAAGCACATCAAGATTGGATAGCATTTTCTCATCCACATCAAATACTTCTCCAATTATGTTCTGGAAAAAAAAATTACAGAAAACGTGAGGATAAGAGAATTTAGATATCTTAAGCAGGATTAATTATTAAGGAAAACATTTAAGAAAAAGTGTTCCAAGAATGAACACGTTTTACTTTTCAAAGAAAAGTAAGGTATCATAATATTATAAAATATAAAACAAGCAGAAATGAAGTCATGTAATCGTTTCAAACTTAAACCAAACAGAAATTACTATCAATAAATAAATGATCCTCAAAATGAACAGATATAAAAACGGAGAATTATATCAAAGATAAAGTTAACAGATACTGTAACAGATGAATAAATAATTACTACTACTGTACGAACAACTCACTGTAGCAGCCAACCGCCTAAGGCCAACTCAGCTGCTGATGCTCCTGCTTCAGCCTGATCTATTCAAAGCTTCCCTATATAAACCCTCCCAAGAAGTCCTAATTTCCTTTAAAACTTTTCTTACGACACGTTCCCATCCTCATTTGGGGACAACCTGGTTTACTTTTAGTCCCAGATGGTTGGCCAAAAAGGAAGATCGTTTGCAATCTTGTCATCCTTCATTGGCAGAATGTGTCCTAGCCATTTAAGCCTTTCTCTCATTATAGCCCCAAACACCAGGATAGAGTCCCATTTTTCGTACAGCTTGCTGTTTGAACTAAGGTCAGTAAGAAGGGTGCCTCAGAAAACCAAAGACAAAGACTCTGGAAAAGGTCTAACAAATCCTCCTGTCTTTTTCAAAGCACCCACGTTTCTTAGCCATACTTGACCACTGTCATCACTGTAGCTTCAAATATTCTGATCTTAGTTAGCAGACTTACCTTCCAATTATTCCAAACTGTTTTCAGTTGGGAAAAAACACCCCATGCGTTAGCTATTCTACTTTTAACATCTTCACTTCATCCACAATCGTTACTAATAATACTACCCAGGTAAGTGAAACTGTCCACTTGATCAATCTTCTTGTTACCCAACTTCACCTCTTCACCTTCCTTTATTCCCAGTCTAATCAGTTTAGTGTTCTTAACATTAATTCTGATATCTATTCTTGCACCATGAACTCTCAAAACCTCCGAAAAAATCCATCATTTTGCTAACATTTTCACCTAAGACACTCACTCAAATTATCTGCATAATCTAGGTCTAGGAGAGTTTTATTTTACCATTTTATTCCATACTCTCCCATAGCCTTTGCTGTTCTTCATGACAAAGTCCATCAAAAGGATCCATACAAATAGAGACAAAATTCTAACCTACTTAACTCCTGATTCAACGCAAAACCAGACACTAACCTTATTTTCTATCTTAACTGTAGCAATGTTGCTCTTTTATATAGCAGTGCTATGTATAGGGTCGTATAAAGGGCAATTGAAGCGATTGTGCTCAATCTGGAACCGTATTTGAAACGGCCCCACGTTACCATCAAATTGAACAAAAAAAAAATCGAAATTTAAAGTAAATTGCTTTCGACTAATAATGGATAAAAGATAAATTATGAATTATTTAAATAATTAAAATGTAGGCTACTTTTCTTAAGTTTGCAATGCTGGATGATATTTATTAATGTGTTTATTATTATATAGTATATACTTTATAATATAGAAAACTGATACCCATAAAAGTTCATGTCAAATGTGTTGAATTTAATCAGGATAGTCCCGTATTAGAGAGATTTTACACTGTGTACGTGAACTAAGTTAGGTATGTGAACCACTATGCAGGTATATGCACGCGCAAATAGTTGCGAAACTGTATCAGTCAGCAATCTCTATAATTATTACATTTGTATTCTGTGACTACAATTAGTAATTGTTCAATAAGTTAAGTATTAATTATATTACAAAATCTTTACTAAAACACACACACAGACACACACACACACACACACATACACAAAACAAACAATTATTTTTAAAATTAAAATTTAAGTATATTAGGTGATTAAAAATGGATACTTCACCTACAATTTTATCGTTAGATGTCGAATCCACTGAAACAAGAAAGAGATACGGAAAGAAAATATAAAACTGGTATTTTAAAAAGGAAATTAAGGGTAAAAAGGAAAACGGAAAGTGAAAAAGTCAGAGGTGCTTTAAACAAATTTTAAAAAATAGATAGTGATGACAAAGGTAAAGAAGACACTAATGACGGAGTTGCAGAAGTAATTACTGATAGACAAGAAGAACAAAATGACAAAAATGAAGAAGTCGATGATAAAAATGAAAAACATCAAGAAGAACAAGTAAAATTGAACAAGACACACAATCACACAGACCAGAGCCAGAACAGGAAAAAAGCAAATATTGAAATTAAAATGGAATCACAGAATATGATGATCCTGCGTCTTGGCCCGAGATTATTACCAAACAAATAAGAGATTATCATAGGCAGCGCAATAGCGCTGCCTAAGTAAAGAACACCAGGGCACTTCGTATCAAAGAATTTGTCGTAGAAACTTCGAAAAGGGCTCATTCGATTGAAAATTGGAAGGGCTTTCACCCTCTTTAATGGTCGAAAGTGATTGGAGGACAACTAACACCCCTTTCAAGCCCACTATTTCCCCAAACATATCCAATAAAAATTTTGAGATAGTCATTTTGTTCAATGTAGTTGAAAGGTCTGAAAATTATGTCTTTGAGGATGATAACCCCCCCAAGCTCTAAGGGCAATGGTTGTAAATTAGGCTCCTGGGGAAATATAAGGCTCTTATAGAAAGCAATTTCGTAGAAACTTCGAAAAGGGCTCATTCGATTGGGAATTGAAAGGGCTAGTGCCCTTTTTAATAGCCGTAAGTAATTGGCGGGCAACTAACCTCACCCCCACGCCAACTTTTTCCCCAAAAACATACAATCGAAATTTTGAGACAGCCATTGTGTTCAACACAGTTGAAAGGTCTGGAAATTATGTTTTTGAGGATGACAGCCCCTCTCCCCCACAGCCCTCAGGGCGAAGGTTGTAAGTTATGGCCTGGGGCATATAAGGTTTTAATAGAAAGTGTTGTTGTAGAAGCTTCAAAAAGGGCTCAACCAATTGGAAATTGAGAGGGCTAGTGCCCCTTTTGATAGTTGAAAGTAATCGGAGGGTGAATGCCCTCCACACCCTTCATTTCTTCAAACCCTTCCAATCAATATTTTGATGCAGCCATTTTGTTCAACATAGGTGAAAAGACTGGAAATTATGTCTTTGAATATGGTAACCCCCTGGAGCCCTCAGGACAAGGGCTGTAATTTATGTCCTTGGGGCACATAAGGTTTTTATAGAAAGCGTTGTTGTAGAAACTTCAAAAACGGCACATTTGATTAGAAACTGAGAGGACTAGTGCCTTTTTTATCAGTTGTAAGTGATTGGAGGGCAGTTGTCCCCTCCCCACCACACCCATCATTCCCTAAAACACATCCAATCAAAATTTCGAGATAGTCATTTTATTCAACGTAGTTGAAAGTTCCGGAAATTATGTCTTTTAGGATGACAGATCCCCCCCCCCAGCCCTTAGGGCAAGGGTTGTAAGTTATGCCCTGGGAGCATATAAGGTTTTTATAGAAAGCATGGTCATGGTCATATAAACTTCGGAGGGAGCTCATTGGATTGGTAATGAGAAGGTCTAGTGCCATTTTTAAGAGTCAACATGATCAGAGGGCAGCTACCCCCCTCACATACACACACACGTAGCATTGTCCCAAAATGCATTTAATAAAAATATTTTTGCATGCTACTACCACCACAACTATACTGCGGCTTCAACAGCTACCAAAAGTACTATTACTACTACCACCAGTATCACTAAAACTAATACTTCTGTAGCAAGTAAGCCTAAGGATATTGAAAACAATATCATAGGCAGCACAATCAAGCTACCTAGGTAAAGAACGATGTTGGCACAATGTATTATTTATTTTTGGTCTTAGACCAGGGCAATTCGTAACGAAAGAGTTGTCTTAGAAACTTCGGAAAGGGCTCATTCGATTGGAAATTGGAGTGGCTTGTGCCCTTATTAATAGCCGAAAGTGATTGGAAGGCAACTAACATCCCTTCCACGCCCACCATTTCCCCAAACACATCCAATCAAAATTTTGAGATAGCCATTTTGTTCAGCCTAGTTGATTTCTGAATAGAAATTGCGTTTTTGAGGAGGACGCTCCCCTACAGCTCTCAGGGCAAGGGTTGTAAGTTATGCCCTGGGGCAATATAAGGTTTTTATAGAAAGCGTTGTCGTAGAAACTTCAAAAATGGTTCATTCGACTGGAAATTCAAAGGGCTAGTGCCCGTTTTAATAGTTGAAAGTGATTGGAGGGCAACTAACCCCCTGTCACGCCCACCTTTTCCCAAAACACTTCCAATCAAAATTTTAATTTTGAGATAGCCACATTGTTCAACGTAGTTAAAAGTTCTGGAAACTAGGTTTTTGAGGATGACAGCCCTCCTACAGCCCTCAGGGCAAGGGTTGTAAGTTATGCCCTGGAGGCATTTAAGGTTTTTATAGAAAGCGTTGTCGTAGAAACTTCAAAAATGGCTCAATCCATTGGAAATTGAGAAGGCTAGTGCCCTATTTAATAGTGGAAAGTGATGGGCAGGCAACTAACAACCCTTCCAAGCCCACCATTTCCCCAAACACATCCAATTATAATTTTGAGATAGCCATTTTGTCCAACGTAGTTGAAAGTTCTGGAAATTAGGTCTTTGAGGATGACAACCCCCCTCACAGCCTTTAGGGTAAGGGTTTTAATTTATGCCCTGGGGGCATATAAGGTGTTTATAGAAAGCGTTGTCGTAGAAACTCAAAAAAGGGCTCATTCGATTGGGAATCGAAAGGCATAGTGCCCTTTTTAATAGTCGAAAGTGATTGGAAGGCTTGACATTTCATAGGCAGCGCAATCGCGCTGCCTGAGTAAAGAATGATGTTGTCACAATGTATTATTTTTTTTGTTTTGTTTCCATACCCGGGCACTTCGTATCGAAGGAGTTGTCGTAGAAACTTTGAAAATGGCTCATTCGATTGGAAATTGGAGTGGCTAGTGCCCTTTTTAATAGTCGAAAGTGATTGGAGGGCAACTAGCCCCCACCCATGCCTATCGTTCCCCCAAACACATCCAATCAATTTTTTGAGATAGTCATTTTGTTCAGCGTAGTTGATTTCCAGCTAGAAAATCTGGAATTGGAAAATTGTTTCCATACCCAGGCACTTTGTATTGAAGGAGTTGTCGTAGAAACTTTGAAAAGGGCTAATTCGATTGGAAATTGGAGTGGCTAGTGCCCTTTTTAATAGTCGAAAGTGATTGGAGGGCAACTAACCCCCACCTACGCCCATCGTTCCCCCAAAACCATCCAATCAATATTTTGAGATAGCCATTTTGTTCAGCGTAGTTGATTTCCAGATAGGACACTCCCCCACAACCCTCGGGGCAAGGGTTTTAAGTTATGCCCTGAGGGCATGTAAGAACGATGTTAACACAATGTATTATTTATTATTTTTGTCCTTTAGAGTAGGCCACTTCGTATCGAAGACTTTGTCCTAGCAACTTTTAGAATGGCTAATCCGATTGAGAATTGGAGTGGCTTGTGCCCTTTTTAATAGTAGAAAGTGAATGTAAGGCGACTTAGCACCCCTTCCAAGCCCACCACTTCCCGAAACACATCCAATCAAAATTTTGAGATAGCCATTTTGTTCAGAATAGTTGATCTCCACATAAAAATTATGTTTTTGAGGAGGACACTCCCCTTAGCCTTCAGGGCAAGGGTTGTAAGTTATGCCCTGGGGGCATATATGGTTTTTATAGAAGGCGTTGTCGTAGAAACTTCAAAAAAGGCTCATTCGATGAAAATTAAAGCGGCTAGTGCCCTTTTTAATAGTCTAAAGTGATTGGAAGGCAACTAACACCTCTTCCACACCCACCATTTCCCCAAACACATCCAATAAAAATTTTGAGATAGCTATTTTGTTCCACGCAGTTGAAAGCTCTGGAAATTATACCTTTGAGCAGGACACTCCCCCAACGGTCTTCAGGGTAAGGGTTATAAATTATACCCTGGAGGCATGTAAAATTTTCATTGAAATCTTTGTCGCAGAAAATTGAAAAAGGGCAAATTCGATTGGAAATTCAAAGGGCTAGTGCCCTTTTTAATAGTCAAAAGTGATTTGAGGGCAACTAACACCCCTCTCACGCCCACGTTTCCCCAAATACGTCCAATCAAAATTGTAAATAGCCATTTTATTCAACGTAGTTGAAAGTTTTGAAAATTAGGTCTTTAAGGATGACAGCCTCTCCCCCCCCTCACATCCCTCAGGGCAAGGGTGGTAAGTTATGCCCTGGGGCATATAAGGTTTTTTTTTTATAGAAAGCAATGTTGTAGAAACTTCAAAAAGGGTTCATTCAATTGGAAATTTAAAGGGCTACTGCCCTTTTTAATAGTCGAAAGTGATTGAAGGGCAACTAACCCTCCTCTCACGCCCACCATTTCCCCAAACACATCCAATCAAAATTTTGAGATATCCATTTTGTTCAACTTAGTTGAAAGTTCTGGAAATTACGTCTTTTTGGATGATAACCCTCCCCGAGCCCTCAGTGCAAGGGTTGTAAGTTATGCCCTGGGGGCATATGAGGTTTTTATAGAAAGTTGTTGTAGAAGTTTCAGAAAGAGCTCATTTGATCGGAAATTGAAAGGGATAGTGCCCTTTTTAATAGTCAAAAGTGAGAGGAGAGTAATTAACCCCCCTGACACGCCCACCATTTCCCCAAAAACATTCAGTCAAAGTTTATAGATAGCCTTTTTCTTCCACGTAATTGAAAAGTACGGAAATTATGTTTTGAGAATGACAAACCCCCCACATCTCCCAGGGCAAAGGTTGTAAATTATGACCTGGGGGTATATAAGGTTTTGATAAAAAACTTTGTCGTAGAAACTTCAAAAGGGGCTCATTCAATTGGAAATTGAGAGGGCTAGTGCCCTTTTTAATAGTCGAAAGTGATGGGAGGGTAACTAACACCACTCTCACGCCCACCATTCTCCCAAACACATCCAATCAAAATTTTCAGATAGCCATTTTGTTGAACGTAGTAGAAAGTTCTGGAAATTAGGTCTTTGAGGATGACAACCCCCAGCCCTCAGGGTAAGGGTTGTAAGTTATGCCCTGGCGCCATATAAGGTTTTTATTGAAAGCATTGTCGTTCGAACTTCAAAAGGACTCATTTGATTGGAAATTGAAAGGGCTAATGCCTTTTTTAATAGTTGAAAGTAATTGGAGGGCAACTAACGCCCCTCTCACGCCCACCATTTCCCCAAACACATCCAATCAAAAATTTGAGATAGCCATTTTATTTAACGCAGTTGAAAGTTCTGGAAATTAGGTCTTTGAGGATGACAACCCCCCCCCTCACAGCCCTTAGGGTAAGGGTTGTAATTCATGCCCTGGGGGCATATAAGGTGTTTATAGAAAGCGTTGTCGTAGAAACTCAAAAAGGGTTCATTCGATTGGAAATCGAAAGGTCTAGTGACCTTTTTAATAGTCGAAAGTGATTGGAACGCTAGACATTTTTTATAGGCAGCGCAATAGCGCTGCCTAAGTAAAGAACGATGTTGGCACAATGTATTTTTTTTCCATACCCGGGCACTTCGTATCGAAGGAGTTGTCGTAGAAACTTTGAAAAGGGCTAATTCGATTGGAAATTGGAGTGGCTAATGCCCTTTTCATAGTCGAAAGTGATTGGAGGGCAATAAGCCCCCCCCCTCCAAGCCCATTATCCGCCAAACACATCCAATCAATATTTGGAGATAGCCATTTATTCAGCGTGGTTGATTTCCAGATAGAAAATATTTTTTTGAGGACGCTCCCCCACAACCCTCGGGGCAAGGGTTTTAAGTTATGCCCTGAGGGCTTATAAGAACGATGTTGGCACAATGTATTATTTTTTTTCCTTTAGAGCAGGGCACTTCGTATTGAAGAAGTTGTCGTTGAAACTTCGAAAAGGGCTCATTCAATTGGAAATTGGAGTGGCTTGTGCCCTTTTTAATGGTCAAAAGTGATTGGAAGGCAACTAAAACCCCTTCGACGCCCACCATTTCCCGAAACACACCCAATCAAAATTTGTAGATAGCCATTTTGTTCAGCGTAGTTGATTTCCAGACAGAAAATATGTTTTTGAGGAGGACACTCCTCCACAGCCCTCAGGGCAAGGGTTGTGAGTTATGCCCTGGGGGCATATAAGATTTTTATAGAACACGTTGTCCTAGAAACTTTAAAAAAGGCTCATTCGATTGGAAATTGAAATGGCTAGTGCCCTTTTTAACAGTCAAAAGTGACTGGAAGGCAACTAACACCCCTTCCACACCCACCATTTCCCCAATATATCCAATTAAAATTTCGAGATAGTCATTTTGTTCCACGCAGTATAAAGTTCAGGAAATTATACGTTTGAGCAGGACACTCCCCCGACAGTCTTCAGGGCAAGGGTTATAAGTTATGCCCTGGGGGCCTATAAGGTTTATATAGAAAGTTGTTGTAGAAATTTCATAAGGGGCTCATTTGATTGGAAATTGAAATTGCCCTTTTTAATAGTCGAAAGTGAGTGGAGAGTAATTAACCCCCCTCTCACGCCCATCATTTCCCCAAACACATTCAATCAAAGTTTAGATATAGCCATTTTGTTCAACGTAGTTGAAAGTCCTTGAAATTGTGTATTTAAGGATGACAAACCCCCCAGAACCCCCAGGGCAGAGCCCCAAAAGGGGCTCATTCAATTGGAAATTGAGAGGGCTAGAGCTCTTTTTAATAGATGAAAGTGAGTGGAGGGTAACTAACCCCCCTCTCACGCCCACCATTCCCCCAAACACATCCAATCAAAATTTTCAGATATGCATTTTGTTCAACATTGCAGAAAGTTCTGGAAATTACGTCTTTGAGGATGAACCCCCCCCCCCATCCCTCAGGGCCAGGGTTGTAAGTTATGCCCTGGAGGCAAATAAGGTTTTTATTGAAAGCGTTGTCGTAGAAACTTCAAAAGGGCTCATTTGATTAGAAATTGAAAGGGTTAGTGACTTTTGTAATAGTTGAAAGTGATTGGAGAGCGACTAACGCCCCGCTGGTGCTCACCATTTTCCCAGACACATCCAATCAAAATTTTGAGATAGCCATTTTGTTTAACGTAGTTGAAAGTTCTGGAAATTAGGTCTTAGAGGATGACAACCACCCTCAGAGCCCTTAGGGTAACGGTTGTAATTTATGCCCTGGGGGCATATAAAGTGTTTATAGAAAGTGTTGTCGTAGAAACTCAAAAAGGGTTCATTCAATTGGAAATCGATATGCCTAGTGCCCTTTTTAATAGTCGAAAGTTATTGGAAGGCTTGACATTTTTATAGTAAAGATCGATGTGGGTATAATGTATTATTTTTTTGTTGCTGTTGTTATTTAGACCAGGGCACTTAATATCGAAGGAGTTGTCGTAAAAATTTCGAAAAGGGCTCATTTGATTGAAAATAGAAAGGGCTGATGCCCCTTTTAATAGTCGAAAGTGATTGGAGGGGAACTAATCCCCCTCCCACGCCTACCTTCCCATTTGCCTTTATGTTCAAAAATAAAATGTTACCTTAAGATGAAATCAAAATGCACTTTGTTAATGCTAATTCCCAATAAGGCATCTCAGCAGTATCCCAAGAACGGCTGAGGGTATTATGTTTAAACTTTCGGGGCTAATTCTTCTCTTAAAATTTAACCAAATCAAAATAGCGTAAGTGTATCCAATCTGTCAAAAAAATAAAACAGATTTTTTTTGCGAATGGTATCAAGTTCTCCATTTCAGGTCAAGTAGAGGAGGTATGAAACTAAATTAAACACTACTATTTGTGTCCAGATTTTTAAAAGGGTGTATGCTTCTAAAAATTACTGAAAAATTTTCTCCACCATACAAATAGCAAGCAAAACTATAAATTCTTAAAAAAACAATAAGATTTAAAGTATTATTTTCTTTTTCTCTGAAATAACTATGTCAATATAAAACGAACAGAAATTAATTAAAAACTTTTTCCACAAAATAAGTTTTTCAAAGAAAGGTAAAGAACTCCATTAAACAAAAAATGAGCAAAAATAAAATCAAATAATCTACCAAACATGAAACTACCACAAATCAGCATCGATAAATAAATGAAACCCAAAACGAACAGAAATTACACTAAATAACCAAGTCAAAGTCAAAACGAGCAGAAATTAACATAAGTTGGGCTCAAAACCCCTAAGTCTTCCCAAGGCCAGAACATAATTTGCACTTTACTGAAAAAAATATAAATGTTTTTACTTTTACAACTTTAATAAATCAAATAATATTAACATTTTGATTACTAAATATCAGTATATGTATATTAAACTGACAATGCACATTCATTTGTATTTTTTCATTTGTATTGTGGTAGTTTCACGCTTGGTAGATTATTTGACTTTATTTTTGCTCATTTTCGCTTTAATATAGCTCTCTACTTTTCTTTGAAAAACCTATTTTGTGGAAAATGTTTTTTTTAATTAATCTGAGGAAACGTTCAGGGGAAATTGACACTAAATCAAAACATACTATGTGTATACAGATTGCTGATATGGGTGTATCAGCAAAATTTTTGGAACGGCTTATCACACCAAGAGGAAACTTCAGGGGCATCATGAATGGGATGTTCAGTTGACCAAAAGGCAAAATGTAACTGTTACTACTGTTATTAATACTGCTACTGCTACTGTTACCACTAATAATTATACACTATTACTGATACTACTGTTCCTATTGCTACTTCTACTATTATGATACTAGTACAATTAAGGCTACGCGTATGAAGGTGAAAAATTTGACAAAATATTGAGGGGGAATTTGAACTAAATCAAAATGCGCTTTGCACATTTAGATTATCGAAAGGGCATATCTAAAGAATTGAGTTGGGTATTAAGTTGAATATTTCGGAGAATACTTAAAGGGGAAGATCAATTGACAGAAAGGTAATATTCAATTCAATTCAATTTATTTATAACCTGTCAAAACAAAAAAGGGCGCCAGTCCCCAAAATGACAGAGTACATAAGAGAAACAAAAGAAAAAAGACAAGAAAACTTATACACTGAACAAAAATAAGTAGTTTTTACAATCATAATAATCATAGACATAATCACAAGATAAGACATAAATCAACAGACATAAAAAAAAACTCATAAAAATAAAGAGGACCAATCATGATTTAGTTTAATGGCGGAAGATTTAAAATCTTTTACTCTTTTATCAATAATTGTCGAAGGGAAAATAAGCTTAAACTTTTGGGACAAAAAAGATTTACCAGTCCAAGGGGGCATATTTAAAAAGAACTTAGCAAATTTAATATAAATACGGTGAGCAAGTTTTTTTTTGAAACAGGAAAAAGTTGCCAAATATGAGACAGAGCAAGAAGATAAGGCACAGTTAGACTATTATAAGGTTTAGAAAGATAGAAACGACTAAGGTTTGTAATGTTAGAGACAAGTGACGCATAAGCTAACCTTGTCTTTTTTTCAAGATTTTAAATGACATGCTTAATAGTTTCCTTTATTGAATTTCCAATTGGCATTCCCAGGTAAATAAGACTTTTAGAAAGGTCGATACAAGTTTTAGTAAGTTGGAGGGATTTATCAGAGTATCATTTGAGATTGAAACCGACAGCTACAGTGTTATCCACATTAAAACTTAAACCAATCTGCTGATATTCTAGTTTTAACTTCAAAAGGTGCTCTCACAACCAGAGAAAGTGCGACTCAGATTTCGGAAATCATCAGTATACGCAAGTAAAGAGATGTCTAAACTCCCATAAATACAGGTTGACTCAATAGAGCTTTGAGCTGGAATGACTGAATTATTAAAAAGCGCAGGGGAAGTGAGACATCCTCACTTCCCCTCACTACTAACACTACTAGTGACTACTAATAACTACTAACAACTTGTAAATTTTAGAGTATTAAGGTGAAAAGGGCGTCAAAAGGGTGTCAAAAGTGCACATCAACAACATTTTTGGAATAGCTTAACATGTCAAGGTAAAACTTCCAGGTCGTCATGAAAAAGATGTTAAACTGACCAAAATGCAATATGGACATCTACTACCGCTAATAGTACTACTACTGCTACTGCTAATACAAGACTAACACTGTAGCTACTTTTACTACCACCGAAACTACTGTGATAATAGTACTAGTCTAACAAGGTAAAATTTGAGAAAATATTGATGGGAAATTGGAACCAACAAAAGAGACTATGTGCATTTATATTATCAAAATAGCGTATCTTAAGAATTGGTTTGTGTATTAAGTTGGAACTTTCAGAGAAAGCCTAAAGGGGATGATCAATTGACCAAAAGGCAATATTTCCACACTACTACTAAATACAACTGCTACTGCAACATTTACTAGTTCTACTACTGCTGTTACTATTGCTCCATTTACTACTTCTATCGCACCTACTTGTAAGGTTAAGGGCATTAAGATGAAAATTCCTACTATAACTACTGATGCTACTAATATTATTAATAAATCTAAGAGTATTAAGGCAAAATTTTTGGTCAAAATTGTAACTGTATTGAAATAAATCAAAACACACTATGCTCACATAGGTTGTCAAGAGGACGTATAAACAATGCTTCAGGACCGGTTGGTGGTGTTAAGTTAAAAATTTCATCATTTATTGAAGGGGATGTTAAAAAAAAAAGATGCAATGTGCATACTGCTACTAATGCTACTACTGCTACTACAACTATTGCTACTATACAAGCTAAGGGTATTAAGGTGAAGCTTTCAAGGAATATTTAGGTGAATGCTGAACTAAATCGAAATGAACTATGATCATGTAGATTGTCAATTGGGTGACAAAGCAATATCACAATAACTACTACTACTACTAACAACTCACCGCATTACCAAGCCACCTGAGGCCAACACAGCTATGCACGCTCCTCCTCCATCCCAATCTATTCAAAGCCTCTCTTTTTACACCCTCCCATGAAGTTCCAATTTCCTTTAAATCTTTCTTTATGACGTCCTTCCACCCAAGACGAGGACGACCTGTTTTCTGTTTAGCCCTAGACGGTTGGCCGAAAAGGACAATCTTCGGCAATTTTTCATCCTTCATCCGCGCAACGCGCCCTAGCCATCTCAACCTTTCTTTCATTATAGCCCTAGAGAGCGGTATTGAACCACATTTTTCATATAGCCTAGTGTTTGAAATACGGTCAGTCAGCCGAGTACCCAGAACAATCCTTAAGCAATTTCTCTGGAAAACATCTAGCAAATCTTTATCCGCTTTTCGAAGCGCCCATGCTTCAGAGCCATATTTGACTACTGTCATCACTGTAGCTTCTAATATTCCAGTCTTTGTTTGCAGACTTACCTTCCTATTCTTCCAGACTTTTTTTTAACTTAGAACAAACACCCTGAGCCTTGGCTATCCAACTTTTAACATCTTCACTGCTCCCACCATCTTTACTAATAATACTACCAAGGGAAGTGAAGCTGCCAACTTGATCAATCTTTTCATTACCTAATGTCACCTTTTCACCTTAACTTATCCCTAGTCTTAGTTATTTAGTCTTCTTAATAATAATTTTCAAACATATTCTAGTACCCTGAACTCGCAAAACCTCTAAATTCATTTTGCTCACACTTTCCTCTAGGATGCTTAAATGATCAGAATAATCCAAGTCCAGGAGACTTTTTCCTCTCCAATTGATTCCGTGGTCTCCCATTACCTTCCCTGTGCTCCTTAATACAAAGTCCATCAAAACAATCCATATAAAGGGGCTAGAACACAACCCTGATTAACTCCTGATTTAATACAAATGTATTAAATCAGAATGTCCAAGAGCCTCCCCTCTGGCAGCAAGTTCGATGTTGTGGGATGACGCAGGAACAACGCCCTACGAGGTTCTACAGGCCCGTTCAAGGAAACCGGCTTTAGCGGACGAAAACCGTCTCTTATCGTCCGTAATTCACCACCCCCCAAAGTTCGATACTCAACTTGCGGAAACGCCTTTCAAAAACGGTGTCTCGGTCATAGCAAGCTTCAACTGCTCTAGTCTTAATATTGATACCTCCGTTCGTAACCCAGAAGACTCTCTGGAATTTGCAATGATTAACGCTCTTACAGGAAGAATTGAGCAGCAGGATCAGACCATTCTCGATCAAAGGGCGTTGACTGCGCAGCTTTCTGCTTCCAACACGGTATACAAGCAACAAATACTTGAAATGACGGAAATGCTTCTAAAGAACAATCAATCGCAACTTAAAAACCGATCCCTGGTCCAGCCTGAAAAGAAGAATGCGAGTACGATGACTGATCCTCATGAGACTATTAGTGTCCGAAATGTCCTGCGATTAGTCAGTCCGACTCCAGGAGCACCAGCAGCAGAAGGGCCCAGCAACTCAGGCCAATTTCCACTCAGAAATCCTGACATTGAAGAAGGCACGAGGGGAGCAGAACAAGACAGATCAGTCATTGTACTCAGTCAACCTGTCAGAGCATTCCAAAATACTCAAACTGAGTGCATTTATTATAAAAAAAGTCACTGCAGATGGGTCAATCAGTGTCGTGTATATAATATAGTTTAGACTCCTCCAGTTAGTGTAAATAACAACGCGCAAGATGGTTGCCAAAACGCCAAGTCAGCAAAATGCAAAAAAATGCATCCTGAAAAATGTAAGAGATTTGCGGACGGCCGTTGCATCAAAGGACAACGATGCAACTTCTTTCACCCAATCAAACCAACACTAAACCACCAGAAAACGAGAACGGACACAGAACAAACAAGTTCAAAAAACGATATGCACCCGAATCATCACCCATCGACAGTCAACAACTACAATCACTTCCAGATTCACGTTTTCTACAACAGTGGATTCTCTGGCATAGCAAACACCAACCATAAACCAGAATCATCAAAACCATGGACCTGCTTAAGACCCTCAACCGTCAACCAGAAGAGAGGAGGACCAGGAGAGAGAAGAACGAGTGGTACGAAGAACACAAAACCCAATCACCACCATCCAAATCGTACTTACCAAGAGCAAAGGACTTCCAGAACAAATCACACCCATACTTACCGACCTACCGTATCTCCCACCACTCTGCTAGAAACGCTGGTGTAGAAACTGAAAAACACGACCTGCTACAACGATCCATACTCAACCTTTACCGCCTGAACCCACCACCTCCAAGTCTAACTTCAACTCTACCACAAACAGCAAACGCTCCTTCATACCTACCAAGTGATAATGAACATCAGTCCTGGATGATGTATTACAAGAAAGTCCCTCCGCCGGCACAGACAAGTAATTACCACGCGATAAGGACCCAAACCTCTGATCCTGTAAAAAGGAAATCAAGATTAAAGCGGAATCCAGAATTTCCCTCTATATTGCTGTCGAACGTCCGGTCAATAACAAACAAAATCGAGGAACTGGACATCTTAATGCGAGGTAAACAGATCGATGTGGCCTGTCTTACTGAAACTTGGCTAACAAATAGCAGTATACTCAGCCTCGATGGTTACAATGCATACTTATTACCTCGGAAGTCAGCAGACGAAAAAAAGAAGAAATCAGCCACGGTGGAGGAGTTGGTCTAATCTGCCGGAACGATACGCCCAGCCAAATAATCGATCCTCCAATACCCAAATCCCCAGAACTCGAAGTGCTATGGGTCTGGATAAGACCGCGCTTCCTACCAAGGGGAGTGTCATCCCTAATCTTTGGAGTCGTCTACTACCCACCCAAAGCCCCATTCCGGAAGAGTGTAGTCAACTACCTACAATACTCCGTCGGCCACCTCCGGAGTAAATTTCCCTTTGCCGGTATTGTGATATGCGGAGATTTCAATGATATCAAGCCTTCCTGGATAGAGTCCAGCCTATCACTGAAAAAAGTGGTGAAGTCTCCAACCCGCAGCAGTAGCCTACTTAACATGGTCTTCACTAACCTCGAACAGTACTACAAAGAGCCAGAAATCACAGCAAGCATTGGCTTAAGTGATCACCTAACAGTGACCTGGAGACCGACGCATTCGTCACGGCGTAAGGTAATTAAACAAACAGTAACCTATCGACCGATCAGGGATGAACAAATCCCCGCCTTCAAGGGAAAGCTAACATTACAGAACTGGACCCATATTTACAGACTACCGTCCGCTGAAGACATGACAAATGCCTTCTGTGAACAACTTCAGAAAATGTTCGAAGAGCATTTTCCAGAAAAGAAACGGGTAGTAGGAAATTAAACGAAACCCTGGATCACGCCAGATATAAAAGAGCTTATCCTAAGGCGGGATAATTTGTACACCTCTAACACAGCAGAGTCCAACAAGTTGCGAAATATAGTGGTGAGAAAGATAAAGTATGCAAGGAAGCAGCACGGCCGCTTGACATTACAGAAGCTTCTATCTTCAAATTCTAAAAACTGTCATAGCGTGGTTCAAAACTTTTTTGCCCGAAAGCAGAAAAACGCTGAACTAATAAACGAAAACGGGGACAAACTTACCGCTAACGCGATTAACGAAAACTTTTCTAAAATCTGTACAAAATACTCTAGTATTAAATCACTTCTAGACCTTCAAAGCATTACTGAAATCCTGTCATTGAAGCAGAAACCATCCAGACCGCTTTCTTAAAACTGGACGCATCCAAGGCCTCATTTCCTGGATAACTGCCGATCAAACTGATCAAAGCATGCAATAACGAGCTTGTGGTACCGTGTACTATCATAGTAAACCAATGGCTGAATGAGGGAACCTTCCCGACACGATTCAAAACTGCGGTGGCCATTCCTATACCGAAAAAATCATCCGTCGAATCTGCAAATGACTTAAGAACCATCTCAAAGACATCGATTTTCTCAAAAGTCCTGGAAGGAATTGTCTTCAAATGGCTTTTCGAAGATATTAGTGAAAATCTTGATCCTCGGCAGTACGATTTTCGTCCAGGTCATAGTACTGTGCATTACCTGATCCGCCTCATCAGAGACATCCTGGAGCATCTGGAGATTCACGGTGTTTATATTGACTGCATCATCGCGGACTTCGTGAAAGCGTTCGACTTACTCGACCACTCAGTTGTTATCGACGAGGCAACTTACCTTGGATCGAAACAAATTGTTTTGCGAATGGTTGGCAGTTTCCTGACGAACCGCAAACAGAAAGTACAACATCCCAATGGCGAAACGTCAAACATCAGGGAGCTGACCTGTGGTGCAGCACAAGGGTCGAAGTCAGGGCCTTTAGCCTTCCTTATTGTGATCAACAAACTTTTGCGCGAAATTATGGTACGCTACAGATTCGCTGACGATCTCTCCACCCTCTTCCTCAAACTTCTCTCACAGAGCATACAGCTAGACCCAATCCTAACAGTAATGCGAAAAATCGAGGATGAAGCAAACCAAGTGAAACTTACACTCAGCCAGGAAAAAACAGTCCTATTTAGGGTTAATTTCCTTAAATTAACAAGAGTAGGGCTCAAAACCCCTATGCCTTCCCAAGGCCAGAACATAATTTGCCCTTTACTGAATAAAATTCAAATGTTTTTACTTTCATAACTTTAATAAATAAAATATTATTAACATTCTGATTAATAAATATCAGTATATATATATTAAACTGACAATTCACATTCATTTTTTTTCTGTGAGCTTCTGAAGAGAGATCATTTTCCAGCCTAAAAATAATTAAAAAAAACGGTCTGTGATTGACTATGAATCCGGATAGATTAAATTGTCTAGCAATTATGTCAATTGAAAGTGAAGATGTAAGGATATTTGATTTTCAAACTATTTTAGGTTTAGGCTATAGAAGAAAAACTTAGAAATATATAAGTTCATGTATTCATAATTGGTGATGTAAATTTATATTCAATAAGCTATTTTATATTTTTAACATCTATATATACTGAATTTGAATTTTATGTAATATATAGAGAGCTCTGCAAAAAAAATCCAATCATGCCCCACACCTATTTGATCCCAGCCTGCATATCACTCATCACTTTAATGTATTTATCTGGTATACCATACAAGAATAGGATCTTTTCTAAAGTTCTTCCATCAGCTGAATCAAG
This sequence comes from Artemia sp. Qi Xiang Cuo, assembly GCF_049724085.1. Taxonomy (NCBI): domain Eukaryota; kingdom Metazoa; phylum Arthropoda; class Branchiopoda; order Anostraca; family Artemiidae; genus Artemia; species Artemia sp. Qi Xiang Cuo. The sequence goes on from NC_142794.1 coordinate 68,397,802, forward strand.
CACTTGTTTATATGCTATAAAACTGAAGAGTAAAGGGGTCTGATGATCCAGGCACTTCTCGATTATTAATCTAAGAGTGAAAACTTGGTCAAAACATCCTCTCCTCATTGTAAAACCACAATGTTCTTCTCTTTAGCTTTGTCTATAGCATATGCAAGTCTAAAAAGTTCATTGTATTAAGTAATTTGCTTACTATAAAAACCAAGCCAATGCTCTTATAATTACCACATTCACTCTTATCACCTACCTTATAGAGAGGTTTAATTAAAGTTATCCTGAAATTGCTAGGTACTTCTGCTTTTTCAAAATCATATTATAATCTTCAGTGATTTATCTCTTAACTTCATACCCATGATATTTAAAAAAAACTTAAAATTTGGACAAAATTTGAAATGAATGGCTGCCTCGACCGTTTCGGGGTACCTGCAAGACTGAGGACCTTGCGGTCAACTCTATTCCCATTTGAGGAGTGGCGCCACTCGAGGAAATTATAGCCTAGTAAACGACACAGCATTCGCACGGGATTCTGACTAATGGACAATTCGTCTGGGCTTGGTATGTTTTGATGGGCGTCTTTGGGCTGAAAAACCTCTTCCTAGCTAAGTAACCTATTATGGGTTGCCTCCCCGTAGTAGCATACTACTTGTAGGCAAGAACATATAATAAGTCGGAGGAAATAGGCTTGAGACTGTCTGTGCAGTATTTCGACTTTTGTAGATAGAAGAGCATCGCCAAGTACTGGAAACCATGTTGTGACCAAGATGGGCCCGGGATTGCACAAAGCCTCCATTCATGGAGGTCCCAGGGACTTCTTGCTGTCCGGTTCTAAGTCGGCTTAAGGACTTCGGTGTAGATTTTAGAATATGTGTGATCCCCGTCTTCCATTGGGTTCTGGGATCACTGTTGTTCATGAGGCAGAAGTGATTTCAACGACTTAGAGAACATGACTTTTGGAACATGGAATACTACGGCATTAAAAAATGATTTTTGTAACGGAATTCTGACTGACAAATTCAGACAATTCAAGCTAGACTTAATAGGAGTTTCAGAAACTCATATCCAAGGGGTAGGAACCCTGAAATTAGGTGATACCGAATTTGCTTATTTGGGCACGAAGGATGGGGTACATAGACAGGGATAAGGGCTCATGATGAGTGAGGAAGCTGGTAAGTCTTGTTTAGGATGGGAAGTTACTCATAATAGAATACTAATTGCTCATTTTATGACTAGAAAGTTCAGGGTATCAGTTATAGTAGTATGCGCCCCTGTAGAACCGACTGACGGAGATACTAGTGACTCAGATGAATTTTACTTACAGTTACAGGACCAAATAGACAGGGTTCCACGAAGAAATCTGTTAATATTATTCGAAAATTTTAACGCCCAGGTTGTTAGAAATAGGGATAGATGATATACTAGCCATTGTAAATTTGGCTTATGACAAGAGATCAGAAAGGGATACAGACTTTTGCCAGTGTGTAGTTAAAACAAACTAGTTATAACCAATAAGGTGTTTGGTCATAAAATGGCTCATAAGTTAACATGGTATTCACGTGATGGTAAGACAGCAAACCTTATTGATTATGTTATAGGAAACCGAAGACTGGCAGGATCAATACAAGACACTAGGGTATATAGGGGTGCTGTTATTAATGTTAAAACTAAAGATCTCCATCCAGCAGTTCCTAGGGTTAATTTAAAACTGAAATATCGGAATGGTAATTACCTCCCGGGAAGTTATGATGTTGGTAGACTCCAGTATGAGAATTTGAGAGAAACTTTCCAGGAACAAGTTGAATACTAAGATTGATAGTTTAAAATTTGACAATGTAGAAGATGGTTGGAAACATTTTAGAAAAATAATTTGTGAAGTTGCAGAAGGGGCCTTAGGGAAGAAAGCTAGGACTGCAACCAAGAATATTCGTAAAAAACCTTTATGTTTAACAGAAAGGAGAAAGGACTCGTGCAAGAATTATCTTAGTGATAGATCGTATGAAAACAAAAGGAATGTAAAGAAAGTGGAGAAGGTATTCAAATATGAACTAAGGAGGTGTGAAGTGGAGGCCATGGATAAAATTGTCGAGGATCTGCAAGATGCAGCTAGACGGCATAATAATAAAATATTGTACTGGCATGTTAATAAATTGAGAGGTAGTAGTCAATCCGGACTTGTCCCAGTTAAAGAAAGGAATGGGGTCGCAATTAGCGATAAGGAAAAAGCTAAAGTGAGGAAAATGAAAAAGTTTGTGATACCTTGGATGTGAAGGAAGATTTGTTTTGTGAGGAGGAATTAGCAACAGTACTAAAAGGATTAAAGAATAATAAGGCTCCAGGTGCTGATAGGGTGATAAATGAGTTTCTTAAATATGGTGGCTCTGAGGTTAGAAATAAGTTATTGAAGATTATGAATATGATTTTTGAAAAAGGGGAAGTACCTAACGATTTTAGGAAAACCTTAATTAAGCCACTTCATAAGAAAAGTGATAAAAGTGAGTATGGTAATTATCGAGGCATTAGTTTGGTCTCTGTAGGTAGCAAATTACTTAGTAATATGATATTTTTTAGACTGAGAGATGCCGTAGACAAAGTTTTAAGAGAAGAGCAGTGCGGTTTTAGAAAAGGTAGAGGATGTTTCGACCAAATTTTCACTCTTTGGCTAATAATTGAGAAGTGCCTGAGTTTGCAAACACCTTTGGTCCTCAGTTTTATAGATTATGAGCAAGCGTTCGATTCTGTTGATAGAAGAGCTTAAGTAAAGGTTTTATCCTTGTATGGTATACCAGGCAAATACATTAAAGTAATTAGTGCTATGTACGAGAATAACACTGCTGCGGTTAATGTAGGAAATGAGGTTAGCAGCTGGTTTTGTATTAAATCACGAATTAAGCAGGGTTGTGTTCTATCCCCCTTTATATGGATTATTTTGATGGACTTTATGTTAAGGAACACAGGCAAGGCAATGGAAGACAACATAATCAAATGGGGAGGAAACACTCTCCTGGACTTGATTTTAGCATCCTAGATGAAAGTCTGAGCAAAATGATTAAATTTTTAGAGGTTTTGCGAGTTCAGGGTGCTAGAATAGGTTTGAAAATTAATGTTAGGAAGACTAAGTCACTAAGGCTAGGAATAAGTGAAGATGAAAAGGTGACGTTGGGTAATGAAAAGATTGATCAGGTGGGCAGCTTCACTTACCTTGGTAGTATTATTACTAAAGATGGTGGGAGTAGTCAAGATGTTAAAAATAGAATAGCCAAGGCTCAGGGTGTTTTTTCACAGTTAAAAAAAAAGTCTGGAAAAATAGGAAGATAAGTCTGCAAACCAAGATTAGAATATTAGAAGCTACAGTGATGACAGTGGTCAAATATGGCTCTGAAGCATGGACGCTCCGAAAAGCGGATGAAGATTTGCTAGATGTTTTCCAGAGAAATTGCTTAAGGATTGTTCTGGGTGCCCGGCTGATTGACCGTATTTCAAACAATAGGCTATACGAAAAATGTGGTTCAATACCGCTCTCTAGGGCTATAATGAAAGAAAGGTTGAGGTCGTTAGGGCACGTTGTGCAGATGAAGGATGACAGATTGCCGAAGATTGTTCTTTTGGGCCAACCATCTAGGGCTAAACGGAAAGCAGGTCGTCCCCGTCTGGGGTGGGAGGACGTCATAAAGAAAGATTTAAAGGAAATGGGAACTTCGTGGGCGGGTTTAAAAAGGGAGGCGTTGAATAGATTGCGATGGACGAGGAGCGTGCGTAGCTGTGTTGGCCTCAGACTGTCTGGTGCTGCTGTGAGTTGTTAGTAGTAGTAGTAGTAGCATTCTGTTAGCCAGGACAAATGTTTTGTCTTTTAATTTACCTCACTACTTTATTGTGAACAGATTCAAGTTTTACTGGTTCTAATAATGCCAAAAATTTGAACAGATTAGAGGCTTCTCCTTCAGCTAGGCAAAAAAGGGCCTTTCAGTCAAGACCATTTAGCCCTCTTTCTTTTGTGTCTGTTTATGAGGCGAGTCGTACTATTATAGGTAGCTCCTAGTTGTCTCTCTTGAAATAGCTCTTTGATTGTCAGGAACTGGATTATCCTGAAAACACATTTTATGGCCCCCACTCTTACCTTAAAATTACCTTAAATCGCACTTGCTAGCGATATGGACGATCCCAGTGTACACCAGTTAGTCTGTAAACATAAAATATGGAAGTCCCCTTGCCTGCCACCCCTGCTCTCAGCACTCTAATAGGTTCTGCTCAATCCCCAAAGATTGGCAAATTGTCCCCACAGATGGTCACCCTCAAAGATGCTGCCAGCCATATTCCAAGGGAATAAAATATGGGATTTTTCCAGACACCAAGGTTGCTTTTCTGGTAATGCACCCTAGCAACCTTTCTCTCTGATGGTCCCAGATATGGCATAGATAACATATTTCCTTGTTGTATTAAGTCTTGTGATGACAACATTCTTTTTGGTTAAAATTGATTCCTGAGTCCTCAACTCTGATAAAATCTAGTTTTGCTTGAGTGAGAAAAATACAGCTTGGAATAAAATAATTTTCAAAAGTGGATAAGAAATGAAGAAAACGTGATGCATATATAGAGCAAGAGTTGTATTGTTTCAATATATTCCTAGGGCTATACCTTAGACCCTAAGAGGGAGGGAGGATTGTCAGATAAGCAATCAAGATATTTGGAAATACCACACAATAAGAAATCTTATGGTATTACTTTTATTGGTATAGCCTGTTTCCTTCAGCAGAGGCTAACCATTAGATATTTACCATAAACACAATTGCAACAGTAGTGATTATCCCAGATGAAAAGAGGGAAAGGTCTAGAACAGCAGCTTTTCAGAAGGAGACATGCTAGAACAAAAAGAGAGACACTCCAGATTGCTAATTTTATGTCATTTTCATTGTTTTATTTATGTTTCTGACAATTCAACCCTAGCCCCCTCTCATAGTCTCATATAGTCCTATGCTATGTAAAAAAAAAAGATTAAATTGATTCAAAACACATCAAAATGGGGAAAACAAGGATATATGATTAGCTTATACTGGGTGCATGTCATCATAGGCAACGCGCTAGCGCTGCCTAAGTAAAGAACGATGTGGGCACAATGCGTGTTTTTTGTTTGGTTTTTTCCCATACCTGGGCACTTCGTATCGAAGGAGTTGTCGTTGAAACTACGAAAAGGGCTCATTCGATTAGAAATTGGAGTGGCTAGTGTCCTTTTTAATAGTCAAAAGTGATTGGGGGACAACTAGCCCCCCCCCACTCCCATCATTCCCCCCAAACATATCCAATCAAAATTTTGAGATAGCCATTTTGTTAAGCATAGTTGATTTCCATATAGAAAATATGTTTTTGAGGAGGACACTCCCCCACAACCCTAAGAGCAAGGGTTTTAAGTTATGCCCTGGGGGCATATAAGGTTTTTATAGAAGGCGTTGTTGTTAAAACTTCAAAACAGGCTCATTCAATTGTAAATTCAAAGGGCTAGTACCCTTTTTAATAGTCGAAAGTGCTTGGAGGGCAACTAGCCCCCCCAAGCCCATCTTTCCCCCAAACACATCCAATCAAAATTTTGAGATAGCCATTTTGTTAAGCGTAGTTGATTTCCAAATAGAAAATATGTTTTTGAGGAGGAGACTCCCCCAAAACCCTCAGGGCAAGGGTTTTAAGTTATGCCCTGGGGGAATATAAGGTTTTTATAGAAGGCGTTGTTGTAGAAACTTCAAAAAATGTTCATTCGATTGGAAATTCCAAGAGCTAATGCCCTTTTAAATAGTCAAATGTGATTGGAGGGCTCCTACCCCCCCCCCCACGCCCATCATTTCCCCAAACACATCCAATCAAAATTTTGAAATAGCCCTTTTGTTCAGCGTAGTTAATTTCCAAATAGAAATATGTTTTTGAGGAAGACACTCCCCCACAGCCCTTAGGGCAAGGGTTTTAAATTATATCCTGGGGGCATATAAGGATTTTAAAGAAGGCGTTGTTGTAGAAACTTCAAACAAAGCTCACTCAATTGGAAATTCAAAGGGTTAATGCCCTTTTTAATAGTCGAAAGTGATTGGAGGGCAACTATCCCCCCCCCCGCTCCCCCATTTGTTCAGCCATTTCATCATTCCCCCAAGCATATCCAATCAAAATTTTGAGATAGCCATTTTGTTCAGCGTAGTTGATTTCCAGATAGAAAATATATTTTTGAGGAGGACACTCCCCCACAACCCTCAGGGCAAGGATTAAAAGTTATGCCCTGGGGGCATATAAGGTTTTTATTGAAATCTTTGTCGTAGAAACTTGAAAAAGGGCTCATTCGATTTGAAATTCATAGAGCTAGCACCCATTTTAATAGTCGAAAGTGATTTTAGGGCAACTAACCCCCCTCTTAGGCCAAGCTTTTCCCCAAACAGATCCAATCAAAATTTTTAGATAGCCATTTTGTTCAACGTAGTTGAAAGTTTTGTAAATTAGATCTTCAAGGATGACAACACCTCCCCCCAAAGCCGTCAGGGCTCGGGTGGTAAGTTATGCCCTGGGGGCATATAAAGTTTTTATTGAAAGTGTTGTCGTAGAAACTTAAAAAGTACTCATTCAATTGGAAATTGAAAGGGCTAGTGCCTTTTTTAATAGTTGAAAGTGATTGGATAGCAACTAACACCCCTCTCACGGCCACCGTTTTCCCAAACACATTGAATTAAAATAAAAAATTAAAAATGGAATTAAAATTTCAAAGTAGTTGAAAGTTCTTCAAATTAGGTCTTTTAGGATGATAACCCCCTCAGAGCCCTCAGTGCAAGGGTTGTAAGTTATGCCCTGGGGCATATAAAGTTTTAATTGACAACGTTGTCGTAGAAACATCAAAGGGCTCATTCAATCGGAAATTGAAAGGACTAGTGCCTTTTTTAATAGTTGAAAGTGATTGGATAGCGACTAATGCCCCTCTCATGCCCACCATTTTCCAAAACACATCCAATCAAAATTTTGAGATACCCATTTTGTTCAACTCAGTTGAACGTTCTGGAAATTAGGTCTTTTAGGATGATAACCCCTCAGAGCCCTCAATGCAAGGGTTGTAAGTTATGCCCTGGGGGCATATAAGGTTTATATAGAAAGTTGTTGCATAAATCATGGGCAGTGCGATCAGGCTGCATAAGTAAAGAACGGGGACACTCGAGAACAAGACAAGAAACGGGGACTAAGTAAAGAGGAAGACACTCCCCCACAGTCCTCAGGGCAAGGGTTTTAAGTTATGCCCAGAGGGCACATAAGAACGATTTTGGCACAATGTATTATTTTTTTTTTTTTTTACTTTAGAGCAGGGCACTTTATATCAAAGAAGTTGTAGTAGAAACTTCGAAAAGCACTCATTCAATTGGAAATTGGAGTGGCTTATGCCCTTTTTAATAGTCGAAAGCGATTCGACGTTAACTAACACCCCTTCCAAGCCCACCATTTCCCGAAACACATCCATTCAAAATTTTGAGATAGCCATTTTGTTCAGTATTGTTTATTTCCAGATAGAAATTATGTTTTTGAGAACAGTCCCCCTTAGGGCAAACCCTTAGGGCAAGGTTTGTAAATTATGCCCTGGGGGCATATAAGGGTTCTTATATAAAACTTTGTCGGAGAAACATTAAAAAATGTCGTAGAAACTCATTTGATTCGAAATTCAAAGGGCTAGTGTCCTTTTAAATAGTCAAAAGTGATTAGAGGGCAACTAACCTGCCTCTCACGCCCACCTTTTCCCCAAACATATCTAATCAAATCTTTGAGATAGCCATTATATTCAACGTAGTTTTAAGTTCTGGAAATTAGGTCTTTGAGGATGACACCCCCCCCCCCACAGCCCTCAGGACAAGGGTTATAAATTATGCCCAGGGGGCTAATGCCCAGGGCATTAGCCAAAATGGCTAATGCCCTTTTTAATAGTCGAAAGTGATTGGAAAGCAACTAACACCCCTTCCACGCCCACCATTTCCCCAAACACATCCAATAAAGATTTTGAGACAGCCATTTTGTTCCACGCAGTTTAAAGTTGAGAAAGTTATACCTTTGAGCAGAACACTCCCCCCACAGTCTTCAGAGCAAGGGTTATAAGTTATGCCCTAGGGGATTTAAGGTTTTTATTGAAATCTTTGTCGTAGAAACTTGAAGAAGGCCTCATTCAATTGGAAATTCAAAGGGCTAGTGCCCTTTTTAATAGTAGAAAGTGATTTGAGGGCAACTAACCCCCCTCTCACGCCCACCTTTTCCCCAAACACATCCAATCAATATTTGAGATAGCCATTTGGTTCAGCGTAGTTGATTTCCAGATAGAAAATATGATTTGGAGGAGGACACTCCCCCTCAACACTCAGGATAAGGGTTTTAAAGTTTGTATAGAAGGCATTGTTGTATAAACTTCAAAACAGGCTCATTCAATTGGAAATTCAAAGGGCTAGTGCCCTTTTTAATAGTCAAAAGTGATTTGGAGGCAACTAACCCCCCTCTCACACCCATCTTTTCTCCAAACATATCCAATCAATCCTAGGCAGCGCGCTAGCGCTGCCTAAGTAAAGAATGCTGTGGGCACAATGTGTTTTTTTTTGTTTGTTTTATTCTCCATGCCTGGGCACTTTGTATCAAAGGAGTTGTCATAGAAACTTCAAAAAGGGCTCATTCGATTGGAAATTGGAGTGGCTAGTGTCCTTTTTAATAGTCGAAAGTGATTGGAGGGCAACTAGCCCCTCCCCCCATGCCCATCATTCCCCCAAACATATCAAATCAAAATTTTGAGATATCCGTTTTGTTCAGCGTAGCTGATTTCCAGATCGAAAATACATTTTTGAGGAGGACACTCCCCCATAACCCTCAGGGCAAGGGTTATAAGTTATGCCCCGGGGGCATATAAGGTTTTTATACAAGGCATTGTCATAGAAACTTCAAAAAATGCTCATTTGATTGGAAATTGAACGAGCTAGTGCCCTTCTTAATAGTCGAAAGTAATTGGAGGGCAACTAGCCCCCATCCACGCCCATCATTCCCCCAAACACATCCAATCAATATTTTGAGATAGCCATTTTGTTCAGCATAGTTGATTTCCAGATAGAAAACCTATTTTGAGGAGAACACTCCCCCACAGCCCTCAGGGCAAGGATTATAAGTTATGCCCTGGGGGCATATAAGGTTTTTATTGAAATCTTTGTAGTAGAAACTTGAAAAAGGGCACATTTGATTTGAAATTCAAAGGGCTAGTACCTTTTTTAATAGTCAAAAGTGATTTGAGGGCAACTAAACCCCCTAACCTAACACAAACCAGAGACAACACACACACAGAGTTAACAAACACACAGAGACAACACAAACACACACAGACAACAAACGCACAGAGAGACGACACACACGCAGAGACAAAACACACACAGATACAACACACACATATTGACAACACACACAAGAGATAATACACATAGAGATAAGGTTTTTACTGAAATCTTGGTTGTAGAAGCTTGAAAAAGGGTTCATTTGATTTGAAATTCAAAGGGCTAGTGCCCTTTTTAATAGTCGAAAGCGATTGGAAAGCAACTAACAGGCCTTCCACGCCCACCATTTCCCCAAACACATCCAATAAAGATTTTTAGACAGCCGTTTTGTTCCATGCAGTTCAAAGTTCAGGAAATTATACCTTTGAGAAGGACACTCTCCCCACAGTCTTCAGGGCAAGGGTTATAAGTTATGCCCTGGGGTTATATAAGGTTTTCATTGAAATCTTTGTTGTAGAAAAGGGCTAGTGCCCTTTTTAATAGTTGAAAGTGGTTTGAAGGCAACTAACCCCCCTCTCACGCCCATCTTTTCTCCAAACACATCCAATCAATATTTGAGATAGCCATTTGGTTCAGCGTAGTTGATTTCCAGATAGAAAATATGTTTTGGAGGAGGACACTCCCCCTCAACACTCAGGATAAGGGTTTTAAGGTTTGTATAGAAGACGTTGTTGTATAAATTTCAAAACAGGCTCATTCAATTGGAAATTCAAAGGGCTAGTTCCCTTTTTAACAGTCAAAAGTGATTTGGAGGCAACTAACCCCCCTCTCCCGCCCATCTTTTCTCCAAACATATCCAATCAATCCTAGGCAGCGTGCCAGCGCTGCCTAAGTAAAGATCAATGTGGGCACAATGTGTTTTTTTTTGTTTGTTTTTTTCTCCATACCTGGGCACTTTGTATCAAAGGAGTTGTCATAGAAACTTAGAAAAGGACTCATTCGATTGGAAATTGGAGTGGCTTGTTCCATTTTTAACAGTCGAAAAGAGCTGGAAGGCACTTAGCCCCCCCCCCATGCAACCCGCATTTATCCCAATACATCCAATCAAAATTTTGAGATAGCCATTTTGTTCAGTATAGTTGATTTCCAGATTGAAAATATATTTTTGAGGAGGACACTCCCCCACAACCCTCAGGGCAAGGGTTTTAAGCTATGTCCCGGGGGCATATAAGGTTCTTATACAATGCGTTGTCATAGAAACTTCAAAAAATGCTCATTTGATTGGAAATTCAATGAGCTAGTGCCCTTCTTAATAGTCAAAAGTGATTGGAGGGCAACTAGCCCCTATCCACGCCCATCATTCCCCCAAACACATCCAAACAATATTTTGAGATAGCCATTTTGTTCAGCGTAGTTGATTTCCAGATAGAAAACATATTTTGAGGAGGACACACAGAGAGACAACACACACGCAGAGACAAAACACACACAGAGACAACACACTCACAGAGACAACACACACACAGAGACGACAAACAAACAAAGACAACACACACACAGAGAGACAACACACACACAGACAACAAACACACAGAGACGACACACACACAGAGACAACACACACATATTGACAACACACACAACAGATAATACACATAGATACACATAGAGATAAGGTTTTTACTGAAAACTTGGCGATAGAAGCTTTGAAAAGGGCTCATTTAATTTGAAATTCAAAGGGCTAGTACCCTTTTTAATAGTCGAAAGTGATTTGAGGGCAACTAACCCCCCTCTCACGCCCACCTTTTCCCCAGACACTCCCCCACAACCCTCAGTGCACGGATTATAAGCTATGCCCTGGGAGCATTTAAGGTTTTTATTGAAATCTTTGTTGTAGAAACTTGAAAAAGGGATCATTCAATTTGAAATTCAAAGGGCTAGTACCCTTTAAAAGTCAAAAGTGATTTGAGGGCAACTACCCCCCTCTCACGCCCACTTTTTTCCCAAACACATACAATCAAAAATTTTTTATAACCATTTTATTCGACGTAGTTGAAAGTTTTGGAAATTAGGTCTTTAAGGATGATAACCCCTCCCCCCACAGCCCTCAGGGCAAGGGTCGTAAGTTATGTCCTAGGGGCATATAAAGTTTTTGTTGAAAGCGCTGTCATAGAAACTTCAAAAGGGCTCATTCAATTGGAAATTGAAAGGGCTATTGCCTTTTTTAATAGTTGAAAGTGATTGGATAGCAACTAACGCCCCTCTCATACCCACCATTTTCCCAAACACATCCAATCAAAATTTTGAGATATCCATTTTTTTCAACATAGTTGAAAGTTCTGGAAATTAGGTCTTTTAGGATGATACCCCCCTCAGAGCCCTCAGTGCAAGGGTTGTAATATATGCCCTGGGGGCATTAAAGTTTATATCAAAAGTTGTTCTAGAAATTTCAAAAAGGGCGCATTTGATTGGAAATTGAAATTGCCCTTTTTAATAGTCAAAAGTGAGTGGAGAGTAATTAACCCTCCTCTTAAGCCCACCATTTCCCAAAAAACATTCAATCAAAGTTTAGAGATAGCCATTTTGTTCAACATAGTTGAAAGTTCTGGAAATGATGTATTTAAGGATGACAAACCCCCAAAAGCCCCAAGGGCAAAGGTTGTAGTTTATGCCCTAGGGGCATATAAGATTTTATAGATAGAGTTGTTGAAAAACTTCAAAAGGGGCTCATTCAATTTGAAATTGAGAGGGCTACTGCCCTTTGTAATAGTTGAAAGTGATTGGAGTGTAACTAACCTCCCTCTCACACCCACCAGTCCTCCAAACACATCCAATCAAAATTTTCAGATAGTCATTTTGTTCAACGTAGTAGAAAGTTCTGGAAATTAGGTCTTTGAGAATGACCTTAGGGTAAGGGTTGCAATAAATAACCAAGTCAAACTCAAAATGAGCATAAATTAACATAAGTTGGGTGCAAAACTCCTATGCCTTCCCAAGGCCAGAACATAATTTGCACTTTAATGATAAAATACAAATGAATGTGCATTGTCAGTTCAATATACATATACTGATATTTAGTAATAAAAATGTAAATATTATTTGATTTATTAAAGTTATAATATTAAAAACTTTTATATTTTTCCAGTAAAGTGCAAATCTTGTTCTAGCCTTGGGAAGGCATATGGGTTTTGCGCCCAACTTATGTTAATTTCTGCTCATTTTGAGTTTGACTTGGTTATTTATTGTAATTTCTGTTTGTTTTGGGTTTCATTTATTTATTGATGCTGATTTGTGGTTATTGTGGCTGATTTTATTTTATTTTTGCTCTTAATTTGTTTAATGGAGTTCTTTACTTTTCTTTGAAAAACTTATTTTGTAGAAAAAGTTTTTTTAATTAATAAAGAAAAAACACCATAATATTTTTGGTTAGTTTTTTTTTATATAGCCTAGGAATATATGAGACCACTAGAGGAGTGATGGGGATAAATTGTGAAAAACATGAACAAAAATATAAAAAATAACATAAAAATAGCATAAAAATAATACTTAAAATAAAAATAACCTAATAACATAAAATTAACTTAAAACTATCTCTTTTTTTCTAGCATGTATTCTTCTGGAGAGCTTTAACTCTAAACTTTGGTATATATGGAGCAGTTTAATTACTAACCTAGGAATAAGTTGAACATACCAGTCAATGCCCTTTTTATGTTCTTCTAAATATAACAATTGCTTTACTTGCAAATTCAAATTTAAGCCCTTTATGGACCCTCAATGATGATACTTTTTTTTCTTATTTTAGATAGCATTAAAGTTTCACTCCTGTTTACACCAGTTTACCTGTAAATTGAACTAACTGTAATGAAATTGAAGACTAGAAAAAGCATGGGGAATATATAACTTGGATATATATTTGCACATGATCAGGGGGGAGGGGCTGTGCAAGGAAGTTTTAATTTGTTAAACTAATAGAAAAATATTAAATGTTTAAGACCAGGCTATTATTGATTTGCTACTTCTGATGGTTCAAGATCAGAAAAGCTGTTCAAAGCTCCCACCCATTTCAGGAAAAAATGGGGTTACTTTGAACACATGGTGGTGCATGTGTAAGTTTCCCCACATGTATTCAGTGTTGTCATTGCCAAACTTTTCAGCTGTAACTTTGATTTTTTGCAGTGGCAGTTCTGGCCTTTCTTGCACCCAGGGCAAAATCTTGATCAGCACCCTTTTCCCATGTCTCCCAAAAATTTTCAGGCCAAATTTTAACAAAATTTTATTTTTTTAGCAAAATCTTCATTTATTAGCAACATCTGCAAAATTATTGAGTATCTAGTCTTAACTGATTGCTTCCAATTCTTTAATTTGATCTACTAACTTTTTACAAGCTGATCAAGGTCTGCAAAACAGAATATATCGCTTTAGTTTGTTTACCAGCAAATTGCACCCAAGTCTTGCTATCCCTTGATGTGGAATTTTTGGGCAAACTAAATAAATCTAGAGAAGAACCCTTGAAAAATACCAGATGCAAAATGCTGTCACTACTGGTACTATATCAGGAAAGCAAACAAAACTTAACAAGGCTCCTATAAAATCACTAGCTGAATCAAGCAACAAAGAAGATTAAGATATTGGGGATTCAGGGATGAGTAAAGAGAAATCTGACAAAGCTAAAATGAAGCTGAATAAAGGAAAAGGAGCTGGAAAAAAGTTACAAGAACCCCTGAATCTAGACAAGCAATCTGATCCCACATCAGACAAACTGCCAGAAAAACTGTGTGATAAATTCTAGTGATCTTAGCTGGGATGAAGGCCAGAATAGTGAACATGAGGGCAATGACAATTTTAATTGTAAGAACACCACAGGTCCCCTAATTAAACTGTCTGACTTCTATGCTGTGTTCTATGAGAAAGATTTCTTCATTGGGCAAGCAGAATTCTATCAGGATTAGGGAATGGCAAGGTTAAAATTTTGGAACATGTGGGCAATACTGACTTTAGTTACAACTGTCCCAAGAAAACAGATGTCAGTATTACTGAAAAAAATATGTTTTCACTGGATCACTTGTTTGAAAAGAACATGATCCCTTCCAAATTGCAGACCACTGTGAAGTTAAAAAGTTGTACAAAAAACTTTAAAAAAAAGAATAAAAGTATTTGAAATAGGCCAATAGTTGGCATACTGGAGGAAACATGGTGACATGATAATGACCCACAAAATAATTTACGAAAATGTTCTCCCTTGTCTCCTTACCCCCTCCCCCCCCCCCAGAAAATTCTGTGACTAGAGGTAATTCCAAAAAGATCTTCAAGAAACGCTACTTAGTCTGAGAAAGAAGCCATTTTTTCAGCCAACGAGTAACAAACTTGAGGAATCTACTCTCTGAAAATACAGTGGCTGCTGCTTCAACAGGTGCATTCAAGAAAAATATAGACAAAGAATGGCTACAGCAAGAGTTCCTGTACAACTGGGAAGCTGTTGAGTCCTCAACCCAAATTTAGCAAACAACCCATAGAAGTCATAACAGAGCATTACAGGGATGAAAATTGTTACTTTTGCTCCAAGCTGCAATTTAAGGTATCATCAGGGGCTTTATCAACAGACAGATTCTGTATAATCTTTTCAACATGTTCAGGTGCAATGTCCAAATCATCAAACTGTTTGATTTGCAGTTAAGGGGCTACCAGCATGGATTAGGTTGCATAGGAGCAGCAGGATTTACAAAGAATGATGGAGAAATTTCTTAGATATGACTGTCTTTCTCCTGTCATCATCAACAGATTCACCAGTGACTGGATCACTGAAGATTGTAGATGAAGGTGATTGATCATTGTTTCCCATATTTACATACTTCTATACCTCTTTGGACAACTTTGCAGGGAATCAATGATAGCCTAGATGACTCTACTGTATTTGTTTAGCCTTATGTCACCTGATAAAAAAAAACATCTTAAAAAAACAATTCTTACTTTAAAATATGTATAATGATCCTAGTTCTCATATTATCCAAGGGGAGAACCTTTATCATCAAGTCTTTCCTCTAAAAATCCTTCTTTTTCCAGCTTAAAAGAAAAATTTTCCAAAACCCACACTGCTGAGATTCAATGCTTAGGTCTTTTTAAATTACTGCTATAAATTGCCACCTAATAAGTTCTTTTATAGATAGAATTCATGCCAGTCTTAAGCATTCATATTTTGATATTCGCCCTTCACCACTGCTCTTTAAAAAAAAAAGTATTAAAAAGACTGGCATGAACACTGTCTATAATAGAACTTATTGGGCGGCAATTTAAAAAGACTTAAACATTGAATCTCAGCAGCGTGGGTTTTGGAAACATTTTCTTTTAAGCTGAAAAAAGAAGGATTTTTAGTGGAAAGACTTGATGATAAAGATTCTCCCCTTCGATAATATAAGAACTAGGATCATTATACATATTTTAAAGTATGAATTGTTTTCTTAACATGTTTTTTTATCAGGTGACATAAGGCTAAACAAATACCAACTCTACTGATTCAGTGTGCAAGTAAAGCAATTATTATATTTGGAAAGAGCATAAAAAAGGCATTGAGTGGTATGTTCACCTTATTCCTAGGTAAGTAGTTTAAACTGTTCTATATTTACCTAAGCCTTTACCAATACAAGCATTAAATTGAGAACTAAACTATTCTTTTTCTTCATTCTGATTTGTGTTAGGTAGCCTATTGTAAATTTAAGAACCACTCAGGTGAATTGGGTTCTTATGCTGGGGGACTTGGTCTCTGAAATGTCAAGGCGAAAACATAAGGGTGCTGAGAAATGAAAACTCAAGAGGAGGATTGATTGGCAGCAATGTAAAAATAATCCCATTTTATATCTTAACTTACATGTCCAATGGCAAAATCATCATAAGATTTTAATAGAAAAGGAATGTTGTATTCACTTCCAATAACAAGAGGATATTTAGAAGCAGTTTTTCCACTCTGTAAAAATCTTGCACGGCCGTTTTTATCATCTGTGAGCCAGAAATGGTTTGGCTCTCCTCTTTTCAAGGTTCCATAGACAAAAACCAGCATTCCTGAAATTTGAATTAATCGATTAAATTATTATGTCGTAAAATCACCAGGCGTGGCGCCTATTTCCATGAGGATGGGATTGGGATTCTAGCTCACGTTCCCCTCTCTTCTTCGTAGACGCAACCATTTAAAAAAAGCTAGATAAACTTAGGCATCCTCCATTTGCATTTTTTTGTCCCTCTACTCTTGTAATTAGATTAACTTTTGATCGTCTGGGAGGTGCACATCCTCAGAAAACTACCCTAAGGATCCTCAACTCAAAAGCAGATCAAGGGGGTGGACGGTGGTTTTATTAGAAGGGTGACTTTTTCGCTTGAATGACTCCTCTTCCTATATTTTATGGTCATTGGTTTGATATGATCATCCCTGAGAAAGAAAAAGCCTAGTAAATTAACATTCATCTTTGATCATCCTTCTCTGAAAATATACAAAATTTGGATTTTTATAGAAAGGGATTTAGAACTTATGCAATAAAGCACTCTGATATGATGAATTTGGTGTTGTGATTTTGGTGTAATATCACTCTCATTCTTCTGGGTGTTTTTCTCCTTTTTAAAATTAGCCAAGTTTTCTCAGTCTTATAACTATTTTCAGGCAACTTTAATTTTAATGTTTTTTATGTGTTTAAATTACCATAAAAAGTCGGTTCTTTAACAGATCATTGTTAGAAAGACTCTTCTTTTTGGCTAATATTAGCACGAGTCACTTTTCATTTACAGCTTCCTAGCTTAAAATGTTTGTGGAATTAAAAATGTATAAATAATATTTTATCTTATGTCTCTTTTTATATTGTATTTTATATCTTATGATGGTTTGGTGGATGTGGTCACTTATATGGCATTTTTTGGTATATTGCCTAAGTTTCAAGGGAAACATTGCAAAACTTTCCCATTATACCGCATACCACAGTTTTATCACCAAACGGCTTTTATCACTGTGTTCATATTGAGTAATGTATGGGGAAAAGGGGCAAATTTCTACTCCTAACTTCTAATGATAGATTGTAATGTACTACGGAACGGGCTATTGATTCAAACTAGTAAGAAATGTGGGTCTTAAAAATTTAGCTAGGTCTCTGTACACTCAGCATCCAACCAAACCGGCTGCTTGAAGATGCACAGTTTGGCCAAGATTCTTCAGTTGTGTTTGTCCTTTGGTGACATAGTGGGTTTTATTTCAGCTTTGTAATAGGGGACCCACAGTTCAAAGCAAGGACCTTAATAGTCAGTAAGCGTCAGTAATCTAAAAATACATTCTTGAAAACTTAGAAGACTTGAGGTTTTCCAAAAAATTAAATAACATAAAAATAATTAAGAAAACCAAGAAAACGAAGCTGACTCTCAGCCCGTTAAAAAGCCAAACGAAAAGACAAAACATATATTTCACCAAGGACCTCCGCCAACCTGTCCTCAGTGCTCAACTCATACACACACACACACACAAAGCTACGGTAACCTTTTGAGGTGAAACTAACAAAACAGAAGACATGCAGGAAAAAACAAACCAAGCCAGATCAAAGAAAAAACTATTCAAAGTTATATTGTGTAAGAATTCTGTCCCTTGCGATTAACTTTGCCTGTGTACTGTAACACAGTCAAAAGATCTTCGTTTAACTTGAAAAGGAATATTGCTCGCTTCTCTTTGCATTGGGTCTATAGGAATATCCTTAGCATCTTTTTTTTAAAACGAGATGCTTACGTATGTGTTTTTTGTCTAAATTTCAACTGCCTGTCTAAGAGATTGCGGCACACCATTTACTGTGGAAATTAAAATTGTATTCAATGATCTGGATATTCAAAAACGAGAAGGGCCGAAGAGAAGTAAAACTCTTTCTTTTTTCTTTTAGATTAGAAGTTTATTTGTTGGATGCTTATGTTGGTGAAGTCTTTCTCCACACAGTTGACGGTTTCTGCCAACGTAAGGCTTCCTACAAGGATGTGTGTCTCTATAAACACTAATACCTACCATAGGATTAGTTTTGTCTTTCTCAGAATCAAAAACACGTTCAACGTTTAATTCATTTTTGAAAAAAATAGAAATATTATGTCTCTTTTAAGTTTTTAGAAGTTTGTTACTGAGTCTTGGGATATATGGCAAAATGGTGAAATTTTCGCTTTTAAAATTGACTAAAGAAAGGGAGACGGGCTCATTATTTTTTTCTTACAATTAAATCTCCCGCAGGAGGAGTCATGTTTTCAAATGTTCTAAAAATGAGCTTTTTTTCATTATCAATATTAAGCGTCTTACTGAGTGCCTTTTCAGTCCTTTAAAGGAAGTTAAAACTAACAGACCAAATCACCTTAGTTGAAAAACTGTTTCGTCAACATTAAAAGTCAAAAGGGGCCTAAAGCGTAATTTCAAAGGTAATTCTAGCTGCGACAAAAAGGAGCTAAAACTGGGACTTGTTAATCAGGTCCTTAAACTGAAAACTATTTCAACTTTGAATGACTGCATTGCTGTCAGTCAAAATATTCTTTTCTGAAGGGCCAACATAGGCATTGCCAAATATCATGACAGGCTGTCTGATCCTGATTTACATTTTTTCTGCCCATCTGAATTGTTCTTTTTTACGTTTTGTAACCTTTAATATGATGATTCTCGTTAAAACTTAGTCATGATCATAGTAAAGTTTTTTTGCTAGCCGTTGTCTTTTCTGTTTTTTGCTCAGTTTCTAGAAAATGCCATACCTCAGGGCCCTTGTGAACTATTCCTCAAATTAAAGTTGAAAACATGGCATTTGATATGCAGAAATGACTCTAGAGTTGCAAAAAAAAACATTAGATTTAAATAGAACATAAAGAAAGAAAAACGAGCAAAAATGGGGTTTTTAAAGGCCAAATGAAAATACTGAAAAAACACAACGAAGTGAATATTTCAGGAGGACAAACGCCTCTCTTCTTCAGCGCAAAACGAAATAATGTATCCAAGGAAAGTGCCAAAGTAAAAAAAAACGTGGAAAGTCAATGTTAAAAGAACCAAAAAACCAAAGAAAAAACCAAAAACTTATAGATGAATAAAATTCAATAAGAACCAAAAATTATAAGAATTAAAACCAAATACCTAACAAACCATAAAAGCGAGTTATTTGCCAATTATGGTTTGTTAGGTATTTGGTTTTAATTCTTATAATTTTTGGCTTTTATTGAATTTTATTCATCTTTTAAGTTTTTGGTTTTTTCTTTCGTTTTTTGGTTCTTTTCACATTGACTTTCCGCTTTTTGTTTTTTGTCGTTTTTTTTCTTCGGCACTTTCCTTGGATACATTATTTCGTTTTGCATTGAAGAAGAGAGGCGTTTGTCCTCTCGAAAAATTCGCTTTGTTGTGTTTTTTCAGTATTTTCATTTGGCCTTTAAAAACCCCATTTTTGCTCGTTTTTCTTTCTTTATGTTATGTCAGGCCAATGTGGTTTAAGAAATTATCTATTTAAATAGAACCACATGCAATCTTTTCAAGCCTAGGCCTCACGTCTAAAAACATCTTCATCATTTGGTTTTGATACACACTTCAATCATTTTAGCTGAATATCCTCCCGGTAGTGGAGTTAGGCTTCAGAAAAGTTGAGAGGAGAATCCATTAAAAAAAACTTTGTCTAGTGTGTTCTTATTTGAAGAGAAGAGCGTCATTGACTTTTTCCTTTGGGGACGGGAGTATATATATATGGACATATTCGAAATTCAAACCAATGCTGATGATTATTTTTTGGAGAAATCTAATAGCATACTCCCTCGAAACAGTAAAAATTGACGAAAACTATTACTACAAATTCCTTTATTCTTTATTTACGCCTCCAGGAATGCATGTAGTAGAAAATATTAGTGTGAAGTGAAGGGCCTAAAATTAAAAAAAAAGTCCTGAGGATTTTTTTTCATATTTGCTGAGACGGGAAAGACTTTTTATTAATATTAATAAAAAAAAAACTTTTTGCACAAAATAAGTTTTTCAAAAAAAATTAATGAACTCCATTGAACCAAAAACGAACAAAAATAGAATCAAATAATCTACAAAGCATACAACTATCACAAATCAGTATTAATAAATAAATGAAACCCAAAACAAACAGAAATTAATATAAATCAAACTCAGAACGAGCAAAAATTAATCTAAGTAGGGTTCTAAACCCTTTGCTTTCTAAAAGTCAGAATATAATTTGTACTTTACAGGAAAAAAACTAATGAATTTACTGAAAAAAATATGCATTGTCAGTTTAATATACATATGGTGATATTTATTCCTTAAAATCTTAATTAATTTTTGATTACTTAAAGCTTCGAAAGTGAAAACATCAAAAAGAATTTTTAAAGTAAAGAACAAATTATATTCTTCAAATGGGGGGTTTGTCATCCTCAAATACATAATTTCAAGAACTTTCAACTACATTGCTCAAAATAGCTGTCTTAAAACATTGATTGAATGTGTTTGGGAAAATGGTGGGGGTGAGAGGAGGGTTAGCTGCTCTCCATTCACTTTGGACTATGAAAAAGGGCACTAGCCCTTTCAATTTCCAATCAAATGAGCTCTTTTTGGAGTTTCTACGATACAACTTTCTATAAAGCCATATATGCCACCAGGGCATAACTTACAACCCTTGCCCTGAGGGCTATGGGGGGGGGGTTGTCATCCTCAAAGACCTAATTTCCATAACTTTCTACTATGTAAAAAAAGGCTATCTCAAAATTTTGATTGTATACATTTGGGGAAATGGTGGACGTGAGAGGGGGGTTAGTTGCCCTCCAATTGCTTTCCACTATTAAAAACGGCAATAGCCATTTCAACATGCAATCGAATAAGCCATTTTTGAAGTTTCTACTGCAACGTTTTCTATAAAAAAAACCTTATATGCCCCCAGGGCATAACTTACAACCCTTGCCCTGAGGGCTGGGGGGGGAGGTTTTATCCTTAAAGACCTAATTTTTAAAACTTTGAACTATGTTGAGGAAAATGGCTCTCTCAAATGTTTGATTAAATGTGTTTGGGGAAAAGGTGGGCACGAGATGGGGATTAGTTGCCCTCCAATCACTTTCGACTGTTAAAAAGAGCAGTAGCCCTTTGATTTTCCAATCGAATGAGCCCTTTTTGACGTTTCTACGACAAAGTTTTCAATAAAAACCTTATATGCCCCCAGGGTATAGCTTATAACCCTAGCACTGGAGGCTCTGGGGGGATTTTCGTGCTCAAAGATATAATTTCCAAAATTCTCAAATACATTGAACAAAATGGCTATCTCAAAATTTTGATTGGATGTGTTTTGGGAAATGGTGTGCGTGGAAGGGGTGTTAGTTGCCTTCCTATCATTTTCGACTATTAAAAAGGGCACTATCCCTTTCGATTTCCAATCGAATGAGCCCATTTTGAAGCTTCTACGACAACACTTTCTATGAAAACCTTATATGCCCCCAGGGCATAACTTATAACCCTTGCCCTGAGGGCTGTGGGGGGGGGGGTGTCATCCTTGTATACATAATTTTGAGAACTTTAAGATACATTGAATCAAATGACTTTCTCAAAATTTTAATTGGATGTATTTCGTAATATAGTGGGAGTGAGAGGGGGGTTAGTTGCCCTTCAATCACTTTTGACTATTAATAAGGCCACTAGCCCTTTGAATTTTCAACCGAATGAGCTCTTTTGAAGTTTCTACGACAACCCTTTCTATAAAAATCTTATATACCCCCAGAGCATAACTTACAACCCTTGCGCTGAGGGTGGTGGGGGAGTGTCCTCCTCAAAAAGATATTTTCTATCTGAAAATCAACTACGCTGAACAAAATGGCTGTCTCAAAATTTTGATTGGATGTGTTTGGGGAAATTGTGGGCGTGGAAGGGGTGTTAGTTGCCTTCCAATTACTTTAGACTAATAAAAAGGGCACTAGCCATTTCAATTTCTAATCGAATGAGCCCTTTTCGAAGTTTCTACGATTGCTCCTTCGATACGAAGTGCCCTGGTCTAAGACCAAGAAACCAATAATATAATAATACATTGTGCCCACATAGTTCTTTACTTGGGCAGCGAGATTGCGCTGCCAGTGATAGCATCCTCCTCCTGTAGATCACTTCCATGCTATTTACTTTATTAGAAAATGGAGAAGAAAATTGGATAATCCTACACACACCATTTTTCTTTCCGGCGGTGAATAACTGCGCCAAAGGGGAAAACAGCAGTACGCTGAGACACACCGGCAAAAAATTTCGCTTACCACCCATTTTTATCCTGTGGCGTACTGACAGCTGACGGCCGATTTTCCTATCAGGAAGTAGTTTCAAATCTGGTAAAAGCACCCCGAGTGGTATATTGTTAAAATCCAACAAAACTGAAGAGTCGATTAATTTCCTTTAGAACTCCGAGGGCACGGTTTGCATATGGCACACATAAATTCAAGAACATGACACAAGTAACAGCACTCAGCAATCTGTAGAATCGAGAGTATTTTTTCGGACTTTGTGATCTCTCCCTTCTCAATAATTAGTTGCACTCAATTCCCTCCCTGTCCGTTTTTCATGGTACCTGTCGTTGTACTCAACGAAACCCATTTTCAGTAGCCCATGTGTTATGTGCAATGGACGTTATGTATCTTTCGTTTTTGGGATGTATTTTTGAGGGGAAAGCTTAAACGTTAGAAAGCTTTTTAAAAATTAGAAATTAAAAACTCGTTACAGATGAAAAAAGTCTGGTCAAGACGTCTGCTCTGATTTCGTAATTTTTTTTCTAAGCCCTTTAATCCGATATTACGTCCATTTTTTTCTGCCAGATTTAAGATTCGTGCCAAAAGTAAAAAAAAATAAAAACACCGCATATTGATGCGCCTCCTACTTGGTCCTAGTCATAGACCGCTGAGTCCCCAATTGACCCATGTTAAGACAAAGCAGAACAAGGCGACGAAAACGTGTTTTAATAGAACACATGCACGTCACCTGACTAGCGCGCTGCCAAAAACTTTTTTTTTAATGAATTGGATATGGATGTATAATATGAATACAATCTAGTTAGTATTAAGAGATAAGAGAACAAAATGAAAAATCTTTCGGTCCGGTCATTTTTCTATGGACTAGATCCTGCATCAGCTTTTAGTTGTTATGGACAAACTGTAGCTAGTTGATTCTCACCGGAGCAATTGAGGATCTTTAAGCAATGACAACCAGACCTGCCGGTGAGAAGACATGCTCGATTGTTGCACTCAGGGTCAGTGGGCCAAAAACCACTCGTGTAAAGGCCTCCACCCCTTGGATAGGCTCTCTTTGATCCTTCCAGAACACAATGCATGGGTTTTCATTTGAGGACGGCTTAGGTGCGAAACTAAATTAAACACTACTATTTGTGTTCAGATTTTTAAAAGGGTGTATGTTGTTAAAAATTGCTGAAAATTTTGATCCAGTATACAAATAGCAGGCCGAACTATAAAGTTTTAAAAAAACGAAAAGATTTAAAGTATTATTTTCTTTTCCTGAAAAGACTATGTCAATATAAAACGAACAAAAATTAATTAAAAAACTTTTTCCTCAAAATAAGTTTTTCAAAGAATCGTAAAGAACTTCATTAAACAAAAAAATGAGCAAAACAAAAATCAAATAATCTACCAAGCGTGAAACCACCACAAATCAGCATCGATAAATAAATGAAACCCAAAACGAACAGAAATTACAATAAATAACCGAGTCAAACTCAAAACGAGCATAAATTAACATAAGTTGGGTTCAAAACCCTTATGCTTTCTCAAGGCCAGAACATAATTTGCCTTTTACTGAAAAATCCAAATGAATGTGCATTGTCAGTTTAATAATTTAATACTAAATATTAATACATTTATTACCACTTGAGGAGTGGCGCCCCTCGAGGAAATTATAGCCTAGTAAATGACGCAGCATTCGCACGGGATTCTGACTAATGGACAATTTTTCTGGGCTTGGTATGTTTTGATGGGCGTCATCGGGCTGAAAAACCTCTTCCTAGCTAATTTATCTATTATGGATTGCCTCTCCGTAGTAGCATAATATTTGTAGACATGAACATGTAATGAGTCGGAGGTAATAGGCTTGAGACTGTCTGGGCAGGATTTCGACTCTTTTTGATGGAAGAGCATCGCCAAGTGCTGAAAACCATGTTGTGACCAAGATGGACCCAGGAGTGCACAAAGCCTCCATTCATGGAGGTCCCAGGGACTTCTTGCTGTCCGGTTCTAAGCCGGCTTAAGCACTTTGGAATGTTACGACATTAAAAAATGACTATCGTATCGACATTTTGACTGACGAATTCAGACGATTCGAACTGGATTTATTAGGAATTTCAGAAACTCATATCCCAGGGGTAGGAAGCATGAAATTAGGTGAAAAGAATTTGTTTACTCAGGCAGGAAGGATGGGGTACATAGACAGGGAGTAGGGCTCATGATGAATAAGGAAGCTGCTAAGTCTTGTTTAGGCTGGGAAGGTATTAATAATAGAATACTAATTGCTCATTTTATGACTAGAAAGTTCAGGGTATCAGTATATAGTAGTATACGCCCTGTAGAACCGACTGACGGAGATACTAGTGACTCAGATGACTTTTACTTACAGTTAGAAGATAAAATAGAAAAGGTGTCTGGTAGAAATACTATGTTATTACTGAGATATTTTAAAGCCGATGTTGGTAGAAATAGTGATAGACGGTATCCTCGCCTAAGTAAATTTTGTTTAGGAAAAGGACACAGTAGTCGATACAGACTTTTGCAATTTTGTAGGTATAACAATCTAGTTATAACCAATACGGTGTTTGGTCATAAGATTGCTCATAAGTCAACATGGTATTCACGTGATGGTAAGACAGCAAACCTTATTGATTATGTTATAGTAAACCGAAGACTGGCAGGATCAATACAAGATTCTAGGGTATATAAGTGTGCTGTTATTGATGTTAAAAGTAAAGATCACCATCTAGTAGTGTCAAGGGTTAATTTAAAGCTGAAATTTCGGGAACGTAACTATCTCCAGGGTAGTTTTGATGTTGGTAGACTCCAGGATGAGAATTTGAGAGACACTTTCCAGGAACAGTTGAATACTAAACTTAAGAGTTTAAAACTTGATAATGTGGAAGATGGTTGCAATAATTTTAGAAAAATAATTTGTGAAGTTGCTGAAGGTGTATTAGGGAATAAAGCTAGAACTGACGCTCAGAATATCAGTGATAAAGCTTTATGTTTAATAGAGAGGAGAAAGGACTTGTACAAGAATTATCTGAGTGATAGATCGTACGAAAACAAAAGAAATGTAAAGAAAGTGGAGAAAGCATTAAAATATGAACTAAGGAGGTGTGAAGTGGAGGCCATGGATAAAATTGCCGAGGATCTGGAAGATGCAGCTAGACGGCATAATAGTAAAATATTGTACTGGCACGTTAACAAATTGAGAGGGAGTAGTCAATCCGGACTTGGCCCAGTTAAAGATAGGAATGGGGTCGCAATTAGTAATAAGGAAAAAACTAAAGAGTGACGAGCCGAACATTTTGAGAACTTGCTTAACCGAGATAGAATTGCAGGAGAAAATATAGAGGAAAATGAAAAAGTTTGTGATACCTTGGATGTGAAGGAAGATATGTTTTGTTAGGAGGAATTAGCAATAGTACTAAACAGGATTAAAAAATAATAAGGCTCCATGTTCTGATAGGGTTTTAAGCTATTTTACTAAATTTTGTGTCTTTTAGTTTAGAAATAAGTTACTTAAGATTATGAATATGATTTTTGAAAAAGGGGAAGTACCTAACGATTTTTAAGAAAACATTAATTAAGCCACTCTATAAGATAGGTGATGAAAGTAAGCGTGGTAATTATCGAGGCATTAGTCTGATCTCTGTAGGTAGTAAATTACTTAGTAATATGATACCTTTTAGACTGAGAGATGCTGTAGACAAAGTTTTAAGAGAAGAGCAGTGCAGTTTTTGAAAAGGTAGAGGATGTGTCGACCAAATTTTTACTCTTAGGTTAATAATCGAGAAGTGCCTGAGTTTTCAAACACCTTTGGTCCTTAGTCTTACAGAGTATTAGCAAGTGTTCGATTCTGTTGATAGAAGAGCTTTAGCAAAGGTTTTACCCTTGTATGGTATACCAGACAAATGCAATAAAGTAATTAGGGCTATATATGAGAACAACACTGCAGCGGTTAAGGTAGGAAATGAGGTTAGCAGCTGGTTCTGTATTAAATCAGGAGTTAAGCAGGGTTGTATTCTATCCCCTTTTGTATGGATTATTTTGATGTACTTTGTTTTAAGGAGCACAGGAAAGGCAATTAGAGACCACGGAATCAAATGGGAAAGAAAAAGTCTCCTTGACTTGGATTATGCTGATGATTTAAGCATCCTAGACGAAAGCGTGAGTAAAATGAATGAAGTTTTAAGGTTTTGCGAATTGAAGGTGCTAGAATAGGTTTGAAAATTAATGTTAGGGAGACTAAGTCACTAAGGCTAAGAATAAGTGAAGAAGAAAAGGTGATGTTGGGTAATGAAAAGATTGATCAGATTGGTGGGCAGCTTCACTTACCTTGGTAGTACTATCAGTAAAAATGGTGGGAGTAGTGAAGATGTTAAATATAGAATAGCCGAGGTTCAGGGTGTTTTTTCACAGTTAAAAAAAGTCTGGAAGAATAGGAAGATAAGTCTGCAAACCAAGATTAGAATATTAGAAGCTACATTGATGACAGTGGTCAAATATGGCTTTGAAGCATGGACGCTCCGAAAAGCGGATGAAGATTTGCTAGTTGTTTTCCAGAGAAATTGCTTAAGGATTGTTCTGGGTACCCGGTTGACTGACCGTATTTCAAACAATGGACTATACGAAAAATGTGGTTCAATACCGCTCTCTAGGGCTATAATGAAAGAAAGGTTGGGGTGGCTAGGGCACATTGTGCGGATGATTGCCGAAGATTGTTCTTTTTGGCCAACCGTTTAGGGCTAAACGGAAAGCAGGTCGTCCTCGTCTGGTGTGGGAGGACGTCGTAAAGAAAGATTTAAAGGGAATGGAAACTTTGTGGGCGGGTGTAAAAAGGGAGGCTTTGAATAGACTGGGGTGGAGGAGGAGCGTGCGTAGCTGTGTTGGCCTCAGGCGGCTTGGTGCTGCGGTGAATTATTAATAGTAATAGTAGTAGTATATTTAATATGATTTGATTTATTAAAGTTATAAAAGTAAAAAATTATATTTTTTCCGTGAAGGGTAAATAATGTTCTGGCCTTGGGAAAGCATAGGAGTTTTGGGCCCAACTCATGTTAATTTCTGCTCATTTTTAGTTTGACTCGGTTATTTATTGTTTAATTTCTGTTTGTTTTGGGTTTCATTTATTTATCGATGCTGATTTGTGGTAGTTTCACGCTTGGTAGATTATTTGAATTTATTTTTGCTCATTTTTGTTTAATGAAGTTCTTTATTTTTCTTTGAAAAACTTATTTCGTGGAAAAAGTTTTTTTTAATTAATTTGCTAGAAAACACAATGTCTGGTAAAATTATTAGTGCTAAACGTCAAATATGAGGGCAGAAAAGTCATTAAAAAACCATTAATTTATCACTAAGGACTTTATCTTCCCCCTTCATATGGGGGAGGGAGTCTGGGAGGGGTCTTGCTTTTCCTGGGCCTTTTTCTACCTTTCTTGTGCAAATTTCAGGATAAATCTACCGCTGAAAAAAAAAAAACAGACTTTAGCATCCATTTATAAGAAAAGTTAAGAGAAATTAATTGCTTTAAATTATATTAGTTTTTTGTCAAAACTAGTGGCGACGCGTTAGTATTATGGGCACCAAAACATGCTGCAAATTATTCTGCATTTCAGTAGGAAGGATACAGTAAAAAGAAAACACCACTTTTTCACCCAATTGGCATCGTTTATTGATAATGGTCACATGGCAACACTGGGCTATTATACAAAATGGCTGAGGTTTAAAAAAAGAAATGTGATATCACTCTATTTTTCTTTTACCTTTGCAAAATGAGAATATAATATTTTTAGATTCGTTGGTAAATTTCTATTGGGTGATATAATTTTGCTAAGACGAAAGTGAAAATGTCATTTCATGCTTTTTTTTATGCTCTTTTAAAATTCAAGAATTAGGCTACTTCTGGGGCTAATTGCATCTTGAGCCCTTAAAGGGGCCCCAAAGTTATTTCATTTTTGTAACCATTTAAAGAAGTTATCAACAATGTTTAAGCTATTGAAAAGTGGTTAAAAACATCACTAGCTCATTGGCTAAATAAGTTGTTCAAGAATAATAGCCTATATTCCAAAAATACTTATTTGTAACAATTTAAACCTCATTTATATAATAAGGTAAAAAACCAGGATCCATTTGAACAAAATTATGTAAAACTAAAACCCTCACATCTTGTTACCTAAGAGGAATTTAGAAGGATTGTATATATTAGCCTAATAAATAGCCTAGCTAAAAATCTAAGCTATGCATCAATACGGTTATTATTAAAATTATTTAAGATCAAACATTTAAAATTATTAGTTTATTGACTTACCTACTGGGACCTCTTTTTGGAAATACCAATTAGGCTATCCTATTTTGATATAGCCTATGTATTCTATTAGTTTTTCAGTTTTATTTACATAGGCCTAGGCTAAGCTAATTTTCTTCTGATTCTAGAAGTGTAATTTTTATTGCTTGATATTTATTTTATAAGTCACAAATATTAAATATAATTTTTCTTTTCAATTACTAGCCTATTCAAAACAAAGACCACATTTTTGATTTATGCTGACAAATTTGACCAAGAAGGCAGGTTCTTGTTACTGCCCTCACATTGCATCATGCTGTTGTAAAAAGAGGTGGTCCAAAAACCCATTACTATTTTTCTCAAATGCCAAAGAAAAGTAGTCTTTCCCAAAAAGGGGTCTTTTACCCTACCTTAATATATAAATACCTTTTTTGGACTGATGGCTGTGCAAAGCACCAAACTCAAAAGAGTTCAGAAAAGAGGTCTAACAATAGTATCAAAGCAGGCAGAAATGCAGTATGAACAGCTGCTGACAAAGTTTAAAATACAAACTCTGGAAAAAAGAAGAGAAAAACTCTGCATGGAATAAAATAAAGTAAATCAAACATGGCTCTAGTTTACTTTTTAGTGCATACTCCTATTTTGTGTATTCAATCCCAATCTAAACCAGTTCAAACCAAGAAACTTTAGTTATGGCTTATTTTAAAGCTATTCTAGTATATGCAAATAGAACATTGTAGTTTTGAGAAAAAAGTTATATAAATGACTATGACTCTACTCAGGCTAAATCAAGAAATATCCTGGAAGAAAATCTCTGATTTGCCCAATCCACAAACCCTTTTCCCCCCTCAATCCACAACAAAGAAACTCCTGTGCAGTGTTGCAGTGCCTGTTGAGAAACTTCAGCTGGTATGCTGTTCCCATCAGCAGTTAGCAAAAAGTTTTATACCTAGTTTTGTAAAAATGTGTACTTTTTAATGTGACTATACCAAAGAAATTTGGCATTGCCATGAAAATTTTGGTGAAGATTAAAATTTATCTATCTATCTAATATCTTCAGGGCCCCTTTAAGGGCTCAAGATGCAATTAGACCCAGAAGCATTACTTGAATTATGAAAGAGTATAAAAAAGACATCAAATAGCATTTGCACTTTTGGTTTAGTTAAATTATATGACCCACTAGAAATTTCCCAATTTTTCAATGAATTTCATATGAAGGGTTTCATGCTAATGATGCCTTTCAAGTTGAGTTTGGTAAATGAAACTTCCCAGAATGAATCTAGCATAGGGCATATATTTGAAACTCAAATATGATACCTCTTTCTCTTATTTTGGATCCCACTTATATATATTGGTGTTAGGATCACTCTTGTTTAAACTGCTTTACCTGTAAATCAAATCAACTGTAACAAAATTGAGAACCAAAAAACATATAGGAAGTATAAAAATTGGGCTATATGTTTGCACATGAGGGGATGTTATAGTATAATGAAGCTGCAGTTGAAGCATGTTAAATACAATTGTTCTGCATAGGCTATAATGAAATAAGAATTTTTGTTTTTAACCCTTTTATATAGCCAAAAACAAGAGAAAATGCTTTCATCTGTGAGGGTCTATAATGGGCTTAAAATTGAATTTCCTAGTAAAGTGATTGTTATTTTTAAAAAGAGCATAAAAAAGGCATTAAGCAGTATGTTCACTTTATATGTAGTTGAATAATATAAGGTGCCCCATAATTTAATGCTACTTTTACTACTACAACTACTGTTATCAGGCTAATATAATAATAATATAATAATAATATAGATTTATTACCTGCCAAAACTCTAAAAATACAATGGGCGGCAGAGTATAAAAAAGTGAAAAAAATGCAAAGACAAACAACAAAGTACGGTTTAACACTATTATATACAATGAAATGGGCACTCAACATTGACATTCAAATAACACATTCAAGTTGAGTCTGTCCCTGAAGAGTTACCCGAGGATAACCTGGAGTAACGTACGTCTTATGAAAGCTCACTACTCAGAATGGAACTGCCAAGACAGGATTTATCAATCCAAACCTACTGATGAAATACCGGTGTTTGGACCACGGTGATATTCCGAGCAGATACTTAGCATATTTAAAATAAATCGTGCGGAACTTTTTCTTCTCTGTCTGTGTGAAGCAACTCCAACAAGGAGAGATATTTAGAAAACTCGGTAAAACAAATGCATTATACAATTGGGCTAAAATATCACGACTAAATCTCGCCTTGCTCAGGACAAGCTTTCCATATGCAGAACGAACTTTTCCAAGGGTATCAGCGATAATAAGTATGCGTGTGGCCTTGAGTGACATACCGATCGGGACTCCAAGGTAAGTAAGTGATGGAACAGGTTTGATTTCCGTATCATCTAGCATAACACATATGTCCTCAGTCAACACTTTATAATTGAAAAATAACAATTCAGTTTTTGATGGATTAAATGTATGGCCAACACAAGCATATTCTACCTTTAATGCACTAAAACAACTGTTTATTCCATTCAGGGTTCTACTAATGTTTAAAATGTTGTCAGCATAACCTATGAGTGATACATCAATCCCACATAAAATACACGTTGTTGGTGCTTCATGTTGCACTTCGATTACGGAATTATTGAATAAATCTGGTGAATTTACTGCTCTTTGCCTAATACCCTTTTTCACTGGTATATCAACTTCTAAAAGCATATCACAATCCCAACCAGGATACTTTATCCTAACACGAAGATTACTATACATTGAATCAAGGGGTCCAATGACCGAATTTTCTATGCCTCTCTGCTGCAGAGAGTAAAATATGTTCGTGGATAGACGAATCGAAAGCACGGGCAAGATCATGGGCTGCTAAAACTAAAGAATCATTGTTATTCTCAGCGTCAGTCAGTATAGACACCAGCGAGTAAAGGGCATGATCACATCCAAGCGATCACTGGAACCCAAACTGGTGTGGGGGAACCAAGCCCTTGCTTCTAATTTCGTCACGAATAAGAAGCTCAAATAGTTTACATAGTGTAGTCGACACAGTAATGGGCCTATATGAAGAGCACTGGGAGGGAGGTTTCCCTGGTTTGAGAATAGGTGTTATTACACCAATGCAAAAGGTATCCGGGACAATACCTCTGGTAACAATAATTTGGAATAATAATGATACATGTTCAAGAAGTTGTTCTCTACCATAGAGTAAATGCTGGCCACAAATTTTATTGAAAATTTCTTTTTTAGCTTTTTCAGGCATTCACGTATTATACTTCTATTAACTACCATGTTCTCTTTCGGCAATTTTAGCATTTCATCTAGCTCACTCCAGTAAGAATTCTGTAGTGCTTGGTCAGGACTTTTGAACTGATCAGTGAAGTAAGTATTCCAGGCCTCTTTTGTTGGAAGGGGGGCCTCAGAGGTCAATTCTTTGGGCTTCACTAAATTCTGCCAAAGGAGTTTGGGATTGGACTTGCTTTTCTTGCTGTATTCGTCAATTATGTCTCTACGGTGCTTAGACAAGGCTTTGGCAAAGGCACGTTTAGTATGATTCTTCACTTTCCAGACTTGCCCAGATCTTGGCTTACCACTGTCACACCATAGGCAAAACCAGAACTTTGCAGTCTGGCATGCTTCTGTTAAATTTACGTTAGCAGACCATCCTCTAATTTCAGTGTTTACTCAAACTTTTCGAGAGGGTACGGCTGCTGATTCGGCACACCAAAGGGCATGGCATATTGAGGCAGAGTAAATGTTCAACAGAAGTTTCTGCCTTTTTAGCCGGGATGTCACTGTTGGACATCAGTAGCAGGAAAGGGACTTGGATCTTTTCAAGAATGCTATTACACACTTATTGATACTGCTGGATTGCAGCATCATCGAGCTTCCAATCTTGCACAACTTTGAGCTTTGGAGCTGTGCTTTTTTTTACTTCAGAGAATGGGCAAGCGAAACTCAAGGATATAGGTAAGTGATCGCTAAGCGTACCACCCATTAGTACCAACACAGATTTGTTCTGGACATTGAATGATGTAACAACATGGTCGAGATTAGATACAGAGCCACTGTTATGACAATAACTGAAGTTTTTTATCTTTATCACAACCTTGAAGCCATCTGGTAAGACTCCTAAATCTATTTGTGTTCTAGGACTGTCAGTGTCAGTAAGGTCGCAGTTGAAGTCTCCAATAATTAAATAGTCATGACCCAACTGCTTTATTCTCAACACACATTTAGCAAGTTTCTCGCAGGATAGGTTGAATTTTCTCTCTGATCAATCATTCTTGTAATTAGTAGGAAGGTAAACACAGATCAGAACAATACCATAGACGTCCACTGCGATAAAACTGTCTTGCTGCTCGACAAGTTTGGCGGAGATGTGATCTTTATTTACAATAGCAATGCCTCCAGATGGCCTTCCTCTACAGCTTGATTTCGCTTCTCTAATAAAGAACCGATGCTTGTCAGAGAACTTGATACAATCCAAACTATCCTTGCTTAAGAAGTGTTCTTGTATGCAAACTATGTCATCATCCTTGGCAAATTGTTTTATAATTGGCACCTTATCACGCAGATTTCCGTTCATATTCCAAGATATTACTTTAAGAGATGAAATGGTGGCTCTTGTCATTGCAGTTTCTTCATTGCTTTCAGGACTTTGGGACAACGGATGCTATAACAGGGGTGCTTATCAGATTTGCAAAGCGCGCACCGAATAGGATTTTTGCAAGGATGCTCCTTTTTTGAAGCATGCCCTTCTTTGCCACATCTAGCACAACGTTTAGAGTTTTCACATTTCAACACTAGGTGTCCATAGTTTTGACAGTTGAAGCACCGGCATGGGACATTAATAGACTCATCAATATGAATTCTTTCATATCCTATCAAGGGCGGGTTCCACATTGCATGTTGCAGATCGCTTTTAAGGGAAAACTGCAGTTTGAAGGACCTGGTTGCTCGGATTTGCTCTGCTTTAACACAATTTGGGACCACGGCTAATAGAGCATCAGCATCAATTTCTGATGGTACAAGTCTAGCTATACCAGAAAAGGTAGGAGTTTTCATTTTGGGGTCCAAAGTTGCATTATCACCATTTAGAATAGCAACACTCAGTTTTTTGGCCGCTTATTTGTCTTTCAGGTTTATATGCCATTCAGTTTGGGTTTGCTTCAGCTCACCAACATGATCTGTTATGCTTGAATTGTTGTTACATAGTTTGTCAATAAAAGCTTTTCTCCCAGCAGTGGAAGGTGGTGGGTTTGCCGGCTTCTTAAGAATGACAGCATAGGTGGAACTTGTCGGTGCTTGTGTTGGCAGGCTATGCGTTGTTGAGTCCTTATTTCGGGCAATCAGTGAATTTAACTTCGTATTCATCTCGTTAATGTTTCTGGTAACAAATGCACTAATTTGGCTACCGCAAGAGGAGACTTCTTGGGGCTCGGCAATAACAAAAATCGGTAGCTCCACACTTTTCAGATCACATTCTTTTAACATTTTCATTATGTCGAGAACATTTTCACTTTCAATATGTTTTATGGAGGGGCGTACGTTTGAATGAACAATAGAGTAGATGAGGATTTTATCCTCCTTGATCGATTCTTTCCCAAAGAAGTCGGTGCACGTCTTAGCTATCTCATCTTTTGGTACACCACTGAGCATTGATCTTAGCACATAGTTCAGTACAGCATTCCAGACCAATTTTTTTGGAGTGGTCATCTTGGCCAAGGAAGAAGTCGCTCGTAAAATATTCACCGGCAACGTCCCTCGGCAAAAATTTCAAAATGGTCACCGGCAACCCTGCGCACGGGAGAAATTCTTTGAAGCTTTTACGTCGAGGAAAACGAGGGAAGCGTAGAGCCCCGCTACCTATTCCCCGCAGTTTAAGAGTCAAAGGACCCGGCAGGTACCTCTACGGCCGTTGCAACAGGTGCCCTCCCCTCTTCTGCTCGTTTTCCTCCCCCCCAAAAAAAAACAAATCCCGCTAATACAATAAAATCCTGGTTTGTGCCTTGACCTCTAGATGGCGCTCCAATGTAGGACTTTGTAGGAGCAATGTACCTTAGGTGAATGAAACAGGAATGATTTCAATGCGGAAGAAAAGTGCTTAAAGTTGTTATTGTTTGGCGTTGTAGAGATACTGGAAATTTTGGTTAATGGTGGGTATTTTAATTTTGAACAACAGAGAACCGTGTTCTGAAGACGTTTCGTAACTCTAGCATCAGATCTTCACTTAATTGTAGGTAAAATTTGCTATTCAAACACTCTGTATATATATATCATAATATGAACGCACTCTTAAATCCGCTATTAAGAATTATTATAGATGTCGCTGTTTTGCTTCCAAGCAAGGAGCATAAATTAGTAATAATGTTATAAGGCAACTCCAATTAAATAAATTTATTCTTCAACACAAATTATATGAGAAGAATTGAAAACTATGTATCCTTACTGTTCCTGGGATCACAGATTCCAAATCGAGCACAACCTTGGTTAAAGAATCAAACTATTTCCATATAAATTTAACTTATTATTATATAAATTTAACTTATTAACTAATATTGAACTAAGGATGATATTGAGCTGTGTACTTGCAAGTTATCAAAAGAGTATATTCACAATATCTGAGGAATAGTTTAGGGTATTAAGTTGAAATTTTCATTGCATGTTCAACTAACCAAGTGGCACTATTCATAGGCTACTACTAGTACTACAATGACTGGTACTACTACTGTTCATACTACTACAAGGACTACTGCTACTACTAATGGATACTACTAGCTGTATGGCAGCAGCTAAGAGTATTATGATGACACTTTCAGCAAATGCTGAGGCAGATTTCCAACTAAATCTAAACACACTATGCCAATACAAGGTTTTTAAAAGTGTGTAACAGCTATTTCCCTAGTAAAGCATAGAGTATTAAGTTTAAACTTTCAGTACATTTTAAGGGGGATGTTGAAACAATAAAAATGGTACCATCTACTTACTACTACCATTACTGTTGATACTACTACTAAGGCAACTTTCAGAGTATGGTGATGGCAGTGTTTATCTAAATCAAAACACACTGTGTACATGTAGGTTATCAAAGGGATATATTAGCAACATCTCAACAATGCCTTAGGGTATAAGCTGAAACTTCTGGGGCTGCCAATAATATAGGTACTTATAGGTTATATAATAAACATTCAAGAATTTTTATTGCAAATGATGTGAACATGACACAAGAAACTGGTCAAGCAACTTCCACCAGAAAATTAGCTTTGGCTGGGTTAGAAAATAAATTGTGGCTATATTTTATTTAAGTATTTAGTTGGTATTTTGGTTAGGTTAGGTTAGAATAGGTTTTTTTAGGTTACATATTTAATATATGCTTTGCTTAACCCCCCCCCCCCCCCAAATGTGCAAATATATAGCCAAAATTTGCTTCTTAACTATTATATTTTCATAAAATTTCGTTTTATTTCACTAGCATTAACCAAACTTCACTTCTCACGTGTTTATTATGTAACCAATAAGTACCATAATGTGTACCAATTTTGTTACTAATGCTACCATTGAACAAAATCAAAGCAGTTTAAATGCATTCAGAATTTCAAAATATATAGAGTTGTCAAGATATCCAGGCCGGATATCTTAGGACTAGGGTAGAGTATAAAGATGAAACTTTCAGGGAAAGTATACATTGCTTTAAAACTAAATCAAAAATTTATTAGTTTAAGGCTTTTATATTTTAAACATTTAATGCTATGAGAAGTATGCAAGTTCACCTTCTTCTGTGAATTTTTCTGTCTTGAAGTTTAGTTCTGAGAATTCCCTGCATTTTGTCAAAGCATTTCCCTACATTTTGTCATACTAAAATGCCCTAGTTTTGAAGCTTAATTTCTTAGAAACATAATGACTTCAAATACTTATAGAACTTCATATTATCTCTTTGACAACCCAGCAAAATATCTGTAT
Organism: Artemia sp. Qi Xiang Cuo; assembly: GCF_049724085.1. Classification (NCBI taxonomy): domain Eukaryota; kingdom Metazoa; phylum Arthropoda; class Branchiopoda; order Anostraca; family Artemiidae; genus Artemia; species Artemia sp. Qi Xiang Cuo. The sequence continues at coordinate 68,434,511 of NC_142794.1, forward strand.
TTCTCATAATTTTTGGGAAATAATACCAAAAATCCTGATTTCCAAACAGAAGTTCTGTTTTTTTTCTTCAGAAATCTCTAATTTTGATGCTTATTGTAGTGTTGACATTTATTGCCATGCATAGCAATCAATTGGAGGTGCACTCTTTTGTAGCCAAAAATAAACTGCATGTTTGGAAATAGTTTCTAAAGTTATCATTGTTCTTTGATTTCCTTGGCATCCAAGAGGTAGCTTTTTTTCTAGACTGGGTAGAACTTTTTTATCTTATGCAATTAGATACATATCATAAGAACTAGAGATCACATTGGTTTTCCAGAAATAAGATTCTATCCATGGCTTTTTCTGTTTTGATCCTGTAAATTCAATATAGGTTGCCTAAGTAAAATGTCATAGCTTAAAAGCTTAACTTCCTGATTCTGGAACAGTTTTTGAAGAACATCCTGAATTTTTAAGCTGTCAATTTTGATGTACAAGCTGTCAAACTGACAATATGCACCCTACATGGATAAAGAATCTCATACCATCATACAAACAAGAACTGATAAATTGTTATAATCACGCTTGGGCATCTTCTAGGTTCCCCAATATATGGATATGTTCGTCCCTTCTACCAATCCTAAGGAAAAATCAACCAAAAGATAACCCTGAGTCTTATAGGCCCATAATGATTACACCTGTGATGGGGAAAATAATGGAGAAAATGATTTATCACAGACTCCTCTGGTTTGTTGAGAAAAATAATATGATCCCACACACTCAAACTGGATTCAGGAAATACCACTCCTCAACAGATGCTTTCATTTTGCTAACAAATGCAATAAATGAATCTTTCTCAAAAAATAATATCCTAGTGGCAGCTTTCCTAGATTTTGAAGGAGCATATGACAATGTGAACCACCAAATCATTTTAAATAAACTTGCAAACATTGGAGTACCTCCTAAGCTAGTATCCTTTATTAAATCCTTCATATAAGTGCGAATTTTCATTGTTTGTGTTGTTTCAGCCTATTCACCCCAAAAGACAATATCCAAAGGCCTACCTCAGGGAGCAGTCCTCAGTTGCCTCCTATTTGCCCTATATCTCTGGGACATGAACCTACCCCACACGAATCTACAATATGCTGATGATCTGGTGCTATGGTCATCTGGCAACACCTTCCAGATAGCACAGTCAAATCTGCAAAAGTCACTTTTCCAGTTTGAAAAATTCTCTCAACATTCAGATTTACCCATTGCACCCACCAAGTCAAAAATAATCCAATTTCACCGGAAGCGAAACCATGCTAATGCAAAACTAACTCTAAATAAAACAACTATTCCAGAAGATAATCATATTAATTACCTAGGTCTCATGCTTGACCAAAAACTTAATTTCCACCTCCACATTTCAAACACAATAAAAAAATGTTATAGAAAAGCAAATATCCTAAAAAGACTTCTTTCCACACCCTGGGGTTGTAAGGAGAAAACCTTACTCCAGTTTTATAAATCACAGATAAGACCCCATATTGACTATGGGCTCATTGTCTATGGTGCATGTGCAAAGACCCAGATGCAAAAAATTGAAACAACACAAAATGATATAATACGTCTCATATTTGGTCTTAGGAAACCCACAAGCACCAAGTTCCAGCTTATGGACAGTGGATTAACAACAATAAGGGAGAGATATAGATTTCTCTTGATAAAACATCTTACAAAAATTGAATCAAATAGCTCACACGCATTACATAATTGGTTAAGAAACCCAGCCATGTATAAAGGTATTGCAGATGAGTATGCCTATACTGAAAAGAAGTTCCCTGTGCCAGAAAAGTCTTTTGCACCTACTTTCCCCCATTCCCCTCCATGGACTTGGTCATCTCCCATAATAAATACTGGATTTTCAAAATGGAATAAGGATTTAACCCCCATTGCTTTTGTCCAGAAAAATTTGCAGAGCTTAATACAATTACCTATAAAAATCACTTCCAAATATTTGTTGATGGGTCAAAAATGAATGAGAAGGTTGAAAGTGGTGCTTTCCTTCCTCACCTGAAAATTGCAATGGGCAAGAGATTATTTAATAATTTATCTATAATGTCTGCTGAGTTAAATGCCATAATCATGGCATTAGAACACCTTAAGCAAAACCAATCTTTCATTGAAAATTCGAATAATATTATCATCTATTCCGACTCTTTATCAAGCCTTGAGTTGCTGGCCTCAGCTCTACAATATAAGTTGGACATTGACACTTGTCATTGTCACAGTATTATTGATAATCTTGCTTCAAGTGGCATAAAAACTTACTTTCAGTATATTCCTAGCCACTCTGGCATAAGTGGTAATCATCAGGTTGATGAAATAGCAAAAAATGCTATAAATATTGACCAGCCAAGTGGGAGGCCAATCCCAATTAGAGATACTTACCGATGGAGGCTATCAGATATTAATTTTAATAAGATTAATCCTATCCTTTCCCCCTTTCCCAATAAGTATCTTTCTAAAATTTATCATAGAATTCGTTCTGGAACAAATGGACTAAATTTCCTTGCATTCTCATATAAGCTTTCTAATTCAAGTGGTTCAATTCCCCTGTCCCCTCTTTGCAGGCATTGTAATATGAATAATGAAACAATTGACCATTGCCTATTTGAATGTAATATGCTGACGTCTGCACAACATACCTTGCTTTCTAAACTGTTAAAATACTTTAAACACCACAAATTCTCACTATCAGCCAAGAGCCTAGCCAACTATACCTGCAAACAGAGCATAGAAATCGGCATCTATCATCTTATATTTGAACACCTAAAGTCGAAAGATCTGCTGAAGGATATCTGAATGTATATAAATATGAGGCAATCAAGCCAGTAGCTCTGTAGCCCACAGAGTGAAGCAAAAGGAAAAGGGCTAAATAGTTTTACTGAAAAGCCCGCTTGCTGTTAAATAGAAGAAGAAGAAAGAAGAAGATGATGTTCACTATGTTTTAGGTGTTCAATGTCATGGAAAGTAAGCAAGAAAACATGAACTCTTATACATTCGAAAATAAACCATACTCATACACTAGGAAACAATTATTCACTCAATGACCTGTTTGATGGATGTTCATTAACCACAGTAAATGGTACATAGTCATATTGTTAATATTAATTAAAAAAACTTTTTCCACAAAATCAGTTTTTCAAAGAAAAGTAAAGAACTCAATTAAACCAAAAATGAGCAAAAGTAAAATCAAATAATCTACCAAGCATGAAACTACTGCAAATCAGCATCAATAAATAAATGAAACCCAAAATGAACAGAAATTACAATGATTAACCAAGTTAAACTGAAAAGAAGCAGAAATTAACATAAGTTGAACTCAAAACCCCTATGCCTTCCCAAGGTCAGAACACAATTTGCACTTTACTGAAAAATTATAAATGTTTTTACTTTTATAACTTTAATAAATCAAATAATACTAACATTTTGATTACTAAATATCAGTATATGTATATTAAACTGACAATGCACATTCATTTGTATTTTTTGACTAAAAACATATTTTGAGGAAAAACTTTTTTTAAAATTAATATAAACAATATGACTGTGTACCATTTACTGTGGTTAATGAACATCCATCAAACAGGTCATTGTGTTAATAATTGTTTCCTAGTGTATGGTTTATTTTCGAATGTATAATAGTTCATGTTTTCTTGCTTACTTTCCATGACATTGAACAACTAAAACCTAAAAGACCTAATTTCCCGAACTTTTGACTACATTGAACAAAATGCATGTCTCAAAATTTTGATTAGATGTGTTTGGGGAAATGGGGGGCATGAAAAGGGGGTCAGTTGCCCTTCAATCACTTTCGACTATTAAAAGGACACTAACCCTTTCAATTTCCAATTGAATGAGCCCTTTTTGATGTTTTTACAACATTGTTTTCTATAGAAACCTTACCTGCACCCAGGGCATAACTTACAAACCTTGCCCTGAGGGTTGGGGGGAGGAGGGGTTGTCATCCTTAAAGACCTAATTTCCAAAACTTTCAAATACATTGAATAAAATAGCTATCTAAAAATTTTGATTTGATATGTTTGGGGAAAAGGTGGGCATGAGAGGAGGGTTAGTTGCCCTCAAATCACTTTTGACTATTAAATAGGGAACTAGCCCTTTGAATTTCCAATCAAAAGAGCTCTTTTTTAAGTTTCTACAACAAAAGTTCAATAAAAACTTATATGCCCCCAGGGCATAAGTTAAGACTATTACCCTGAAAACTATGGTGGGAGTGTCCTGCTCAAAGGTATAATTTCCTGAATTTTAAACTGCGTGGAACAAAATGGCTATTTCAAAAATTTTGATTGGATGTGTTTGGGGAAAAGGTGGGCGTGAGAGGGGGGTTAGTTGCCCTCAAATCACTTTCGACTATTAAAAAGGGCAGTAGCCCTTTTAATTTCCAATCGAACGAGTCCTTTTTAAAGTTTTTACAACAAAGATTTCAATAAAGACCTTATATGCCCCCAGGGCATAACTTATAACCCTTAACCTGGAGACTCTGGGGGGAGTGTCCTGCTCAAAGGTATAATTTCCTGAACTTTAAACTACGTGGAACAAGATGGCTATCTCAAACTTTTTTTCCGATGTTAATGGAGAAAAGATGGGTGTGATAGGGGTGTTAGTTGCCATTGAATTAATTTTGACAATTAAATAGGGCTCTAGCCCTATCAGTTTCCAATCGAATGAGTCCTTTTTGAAGTTTCTACGACAACGCGTTCTATAAAAACCTTATATGCCCCAGGGCATACCTTACAATCCTTGCCCTTAGGGCAGTGGGGGAGTGTCCTCGTCAAGAACATTTCTATCTGGAAATCAACTATGCTCAACAAAATGGCTTTCTCAAAATTTTGATTGGATGTGTATTGGGAAAAGGTGGGTGTGAGAGGGGGGTTAGTTGCCCTCAAATCACTTTCGACTATTAAAAAGGGCACTAGCCCTTTGAATTTCCAATCAAATGAGCCCTTTTTCAAGTTTCTACTACAAAGATTTCAATAAAAACCTTATATGCCCGCAGGGCATAACTTATATCCCTCGCCCCAAAGACCTTGGGGGGATTTTCCTGCTCAAATGTATAATTTCCTGAACTTTAAACTGCATGGAACAAAATGGCAATCTCAAAATTTTGATTGGATATGTTTGGGGAAATGGTGGGTGTGGAAGGGGTGTTAGTTGCCTTCCAATAACTTTTGATTATTAAAAAGGGCACTAGCCATTTCAATTTCCAATTGAATGAGACCTTTTTAAAGTTTCTATGACAACACGTTCTATAAGAACCTTTTATGCCCCCAGGGCATAATTTATAACTCTTGCCTTGAGGGCTATGGTAGAGTTGTCATCCTCAAAAACCTAATTTCCAGAACTTAAAACGACGTTGAATAAAATGGCTGTATCAAAATTTTGATTGGATGTGTTTTGGGGAAAGGTGGGCGTGAGAGGGATGGTAGTTGCCCTCAAATCACTTTCAACTATTTAAAAGGGCACTAGCCCTTTGGATTTCCAATCAAATGAGCCTTTTTTGAAGTTTCTACAACAACCCCTTCTATAAAAACCTTATATGCCCCCAGGGCATAACTTACAACCCTTGCCCAGAAGGCTGTGGGGGAGTGTCCTCCTCAAAAACATAATTTCTATATGGAAATCAGCTATGCTGAACAAAATGGCTATCTCAAAATTTTAATTGGATGCCCTTTTTGAAGTTTCTACAACAACTCCTTTGATACAAAGTGCCCTGGTATGGAGAAAAGAAAAAAATAATACATTAGTAGTATAAGAAATACAGGAGCTGCCTCACCTATCTCATCCCTTCAATTTACTCCCTTTTTCTATTGAATTCACCCCATTTTAAATGAAAATCTGCAACTTTTTAACAATTTCCCATCATGACCTTTAACATCAAAATAGGTCTTCTGAAATAAGAATTTTTGATGTAATTTAAAAAAATATTCCATTTTTCTTATACTACTGGTAAAATGTAATAATTTAATATTTATTAGATAGTTCGATATACTACTAATTAAGTTCAATATCAATATCTAGATAATTATTATTATCTTTCCCTTTTCTTTCAATAACCTTTAAAATCATACCTTTATCTTTTTCTATTTTTTTAAATTTCTTTTCAAAATCAGCTGCTTTCGAATCAAATCGTTTTGGTGCAAAGATATCAACTATTTCACCCTCAAAATTAATAATAATAACAAGTTTGTTACCATATTTATTTACTACGTTTTTCATTGCTTTAATTGTGTATTCTATTCCAATGTCTAAGTCTTCTTTCTTAACGGTTTGATTGTATTTATTTTCCACTTTCATTTCTCTTAACAGTTTCTCCATTAATCTATAAATTATTTTATTAAACAAATTTTCTGAATCTAAAATAATTTATAGATTAACATATAATTTATGATCAATGACATCCATGTTTTGCTTTTCTTTCTGAAAATGTAATGCAGTAAATGTTGTATGAATCAGCAGGCTCTTGATCTAACAAAAGTTTAATTTCTATATCAACATTTGATCCAGATGCATAAATATTAGGTTCATGTTTTGAAATGTCAAAACAAAATAATGGATATACTGTTTTAAAGTCATTATAGCTTACAATAGTTCCACTATCAACGTTTCAATGTTTGTATCCTAAATGTAAAAATCTTTTATAAGCATTAGAATAATGCTCATTATCATTACTAAAATCGCATTTCATATCTTCGTGTGGATATTAATAGCCAGTGACTCTCACTTCAATTTTTTCAATATTCATATGATCAAAAATCATATTATTTTGTAAATCATTACAATTTCTTTGTGTTTTATGTAATGCAACAACAATTTTAGCTGTATCACATCTTCCACTGACGACTCTCCATGTCAATTCTTTGTCATTTCTATTATCACTTTTATAAGTATTACACACCTCCCATCTTAATTCAAATGAAAATTAAGAGAAAATGGTTATACTGTTTCAAAAGCTAAAATAAAAGAAATATTGCAAAAACAAAATATTTATTCTTTACATCATCCCTCTTATCACACATTTGAAAGAAGGTGAGTTTATATACATAGTATTGATGAACAATGGCAAGCTGATTTAGTTGATATGCAACAGTATAAAAAGGAAAATAATAATTTTAATTACATTCTTACATTGATTGATTGTTTTAGTAAATATGCTTGGTGTATCCCTTTGAAAAATAAAATGGGTAAGGAAATTATTAATGCTTTCACGGATTTATTTAGAAATAGAAAACCTAAAATGTTACAAACTAATAAAGGTAAAGAATTCGTTGGGAAAAACGTTCAATTATTTTTAAAGAGTCATGAAATTTTTTTGTTTTCAACTTAAAGTGAATTGAAAGCTCAAATAGTGGAACAATTAAATAGAACTGTTAAATAAAAACTATGGAAACATTTTACTTACAACAATACTAAATGTTGGATAGATGTATTACCGTCATTAGTTGACAATTATAACAAGTCTTATCATAGATCAATCAATATGAAACGAATAGATGCTAGTAAAAAAGAAAATGAAAACAGGGTGTATAAAAATCTGTTTCCAGACATAGATTCTCAAACAACGTATATTCCCTTAACCTGAAGACCCTGGGGGGAGTGTCCTGCTCAAAGGTATAATTTCCTGAACTTTAAACTGCATGGAACAAAATGGCTATATCGAAATTTGGATTGGATGTGTTTGGGGAAATGGTGGGCATGGAAGGGGTGTTAGTTGTCTTCCAATCACTTTTGACTATTAAAAAGGGCACTAGCCATTTTAATTTCCAATCGAATGAGCCCTTTTTGAAGTTTCTGCGACAACACTTTCTATAAAAACCTTATATACACCCAGAGCGTAACTTACAATCCTTGCCTTAAGGGCTGTCGGGGAGTGTCCTCCTCAAAAACATATTTTCTATTTGGAAATCAACTACACTGAACAAAATGGCTATCTCAAAATTTTGATTGGATGTGATTGGGGGAGTGATGGGCCTGGGTGCTAGTTCCCCTCCAATCACTTTCTACTATTAAAAAGGGCACTAGCCACTCCAATTTCCAATCGAATGAGCCCTTTTCAAAGTTTCTACGACAACTTCTTTGATATGAAGTGCCCTGGTATGGAAAAAATAGTACATTGTTCCAACATTGTTCTTTACTTAGGCAGCGCGATTGCACTGCCTATGATAACTTAAAGTAATCATACTACATCTGCAAACATGATACCAGAGTATACATATTTTTTACCTATGAATTATAGTTGATTTGGTTGCTCCACAGCTGTGACTCATGGGTCACATTTGGTGGAACACTCTTATGATGCCTTGGCACCAAAGGTCTTGTTAATTCTGTAATTGAAATGACTTTACAAGCCAAATGTACCACAAAAAAGCATATCATAGGCAGCGCAATGGTGCTGCCTAAGTAAAGAACAATGTTGGCACAATGTATTGTTTATTTTTTTTTCTATTGGCCAGGGCACTTCATATCAAAGAAGTTGTCATAGAAACTTCAAAAAGCACTCATTTGATTGGAAATTGAAATGGCTAGTGCCCTTTTTAATAGTCGAAAGTGATTAGAAGGCAACTAACACTCCTTCCACGCCCACCATTTATCCAAACACATCCAAACAAAAATTTGAGATAGCCATTTACTTCAAAGCAGTAAAAAGGTCTGGAAATTATATCTTTGAGGATGACACTCCCCCCACAGCCCTCATGGTAAGGGTTGTCAGTTATGCCCTGGGGCATATAAGGATTATATTGAAATCTATGCCATAGAAACTTGAAAAAGGGTTCATTCGATTGTAAATTCAAAGGGCTTGTGCTTTTTTTAATAGCCTAAAGTGATTTGAGGGCAATTAACCCCCCTCTTATGCCCACCTATTCCCCAAACACATCCAATCAAAATTTTTAGACAGCCATTTTGTTCAACGTAGTTAAAAGTTTTAAAAATCAGGTCTTTGAGGATAATAACCCCCTCAGAACCCTCGGGGCAAGGATTGTAAGTTGTGCCCTGGGGGCATATAAGTTTTTTTTATAAATAATGATGTTGTAGAAAGTTCAAAAAAAGGGCTCATTCGACTGGAAATTAGAACGGCTTGTGCCCTTTTTAAGAGTCGAAAGTGATTGGAAGATAATAACACCCCTCTCAAATCCATCATTTCACCAAACACATCCAATCAAAATTTTGAGATAGTAATTTTGTTTGACTTCGTTAAATAGTCCGGAAATTATGTTTTTGTGAGGATGACACTCCCTTCAAAGCCCTCAGGTTAAGGGTTGTAAGTTATCCCCGGGGGACATATAAGTTTTTTTTATTTTAAAGAAAGCGTTGTCATAGAAACTTCAAAAAGGAATCATTCGATTGGAAATTGAGAGGGCTAGTGTTCTTTTTAATAGTCTAAAGCGATTGGAGGGCAACTAACCCGCCTCTCAGGCCCACCTTTTTCCCCAACACATCCAACCAAAATTTTGAGATAGCCATTTTGATCAACGCATTTGAAAGGTCCGGAAATTATGTCTTTGAGGATGACAACCTCCTCACAAACCTCAGGCATATAAGGTTTTTATAGAAAGCGTTGTCGTAGAAACTTCAAAAAGGGCTTATTCGATTGGAAATTGAAAGTGCTAGTGCTCTTTTTAACAGTCAGAAGTGATTGGAGGGCAACTAACCCCCCTCTCACGCCCACCATTTCCCAAACACACCCAATCAAAATCTTGAGATAGCAATTTTCTTCAACGTTGTAGAAAGTTCTGGAAATTAGGTCTTTGAAAATGACAACCCAGCCCTCAGGGCAAGGGTTGTAAGTTATGCTCTAGGGGCATATAAGGTTTTTATTGAAAGCATTGTTGTAGAAACTTCAAAAGGGCTCATTCAATTGGAAATTGAAAGGGCTAGTGCCTTTTTTAATAGTTGAAAGTGATTGGAGAGCAACTAACGCCCCTCTTGCACCCACCATTTCCCCAAACACATCCACTCAAAATTTTGAGATAGCCCTTTTGTTCAACGTAGTTGAAAGTACTGAAAATTAGGTCTTTGAGGATGACAACCCCCTCCCCCCCCCCACAGCCCTCAGGGCAAGGGTTGTAATTTATGCCCTGGGGGCATATAAGGTTTTTATAGAAAGCATTGTTGTAGAAATTCAAAAAGGGCTCATCAATTGGAAATTGAAAGGGCTTTTGCCCTTTTTACTAGTCGAAAATACCCCTCCCATTTGCTCATTATGTTTAAAAACTAATGTTGCCTTAAGATTAAATCAAAATCCACTGTTTTAATGTTAATTCCCAATAAGGCATCTCAGCAGTATCCCAAGAACGACTGAGGGTATTATGTTCAAACTTTCGGGTTACTTCTGCTCTTAAAATTTAGCCAACTCAAAATAGTGTAAGTGTATCCAAGCTATAAAAGAAAGTAAACAGATTTTTTTTGCAAATGGTATCAAGTTTTCTATTTCAGGTCAACTAGAGGAGGTATGAAACTAAATTAAACACTAATATTTGTGTCCAAATTTTTAAAAGGGTCTATGGTATTAAAGATTGCGGAAAATCTTTCTCCAGCATACATATAGCAGGCCAAACTAAAGTCTTAAAAAAACGAAAAGGTTTAAAGTATTATTTTCTTTTTCCCTGAAAAGATTATGTCAATATAAAACGAACAGAAATTAATTAAAAAAACTTTCCCCAAAATAAGTTTTTCAAAGAAAAGGAAAGAACTCCATTAAACCAAAAATGAACAAAAATAAAATCAAATAGTCAACCAAGCGTGAAACTACCACAAATCAGCATTGATAAATAAATGAAACACAAAACAAACAGAAATTACAATAAATAACCGAGTGAAACTCATAACGAGCAGAAATTAACATGAGTTGGGCTCAAAACCCCTATGCCTTCCCAAGGCGAGAACATAATTTGCACTTTACTGAAAAAAATACAAATGAATATGCATTGTCAGTTTATTATATGCTACATATACTGATATTTGTTTATCAAAATGTTAATATTATTTTATTTATTGAAGTTATAAAAGTAAAATCATTCTTGTTTTTAACTTTCTTTAATGTTCCTAACTTTCCTCATTAAGAAACCATCTGCTACTTTACAAACTTTAAAAAAAAATGTCCCATTCATCTTCTACTTAGTCATAATGATTTTTTGTCAAAATGAGTAACTAGAATTTTACTATTAATACCTTGCCAGTCTAACTAAGATTTCGAAGCTTTCTTGTCATGAGCCCTTCTCCCAGCCTATGCACTCCATCCTTTCTGCATGAATAAATAGCTTCTATATAACCTAATTTCATGTTACTTACCCCGAAGATATGAGTTCCTGACAATTACAACTCTTACAAAGTACATTTCAAAAAGTCTAAATTTGTCAGTCAAAATGTCAGTACAATAATTGTCTTTTAACATTGTAACATTCCCAATTGCAATTTTCATGTCTTAGATCATTCAAGTTGTTATAGCCTAAAAAAAAGCAACGGGTCCCAGTAGTGCATGTCAGGGACAAATATATCCTCTCAAGTCTAAACAAAGTGCTTAATCTGACTAAGAACTGGACAGCAAACAGTCCTTGGGACCTCCAATGTAATGGATCCTTTCAGGAATCTTAGTCACTACAAGATTTTCCACACTTGGTGATACTCTTCTATCAACAAGAGTCAATATCCTGTACAAGCAAAATTGAGTTTATTACCTCCAACTCATTACATATTCATGCCCACAAGTATTACACTACAATGGACAGGCATCCCATAATAAATAATTTAACTAGAAAGACGTTTTTCACCCCCAAAAAGAAGAAAATCCAGAGAATTATCTATTGATCAGAGTCCAGTGCATTGCTGTGTTGTTTACAAGGCTGTAATTTCCTTGAAGGGCGCCACTCCTCAAGGACACACTGCACTGCTGTCTACAGTTATGGTTCTGGTTAGGAAAACTTGTTAAAGGTCCACCCTGGTGCCACTATAAGGCTATGCAAAAATGGGCCCTTTCAGGGATGGTGAATATTGCTTGACTTCATGGCTTTGCCCAATTATTATGGCTATGCCTAGGCTATGCTAGGAATATTCGTGGAAATGCTTTAGGCTTTGTAGAAAACAGGAGGGGTTTGTGCAAGTAATATTTGAGCGATAATCTATCTGAGAATAAAAGGAATATAAGGAAAGTACAGAAAGCATTAATATGAATTAAGAAGGTGTTGAATTCGATAGAACTGATAAAACTGCCCAAGCAGGATCAAGAACATGCAGCCAGGCTACATGTTAGTAAATTGTATTAGTATATTAAAAAAAAATGAGAGGGAGCCGATATTCCAGACTTTTCCCAGTTAAAGATAGGAATGGGGCCTCAAATAGAGATAAAGAAGTGTTACAGAGTGATGGGTAGAACATTTTTATAATGTGCTAAACCATGATAAATTTACAGGAAATGATGAAAACAATGAAAAAGTTTACAACAATTTGGAAGTGAAGGAAGATTATTGTGGGAAGAAGAGTTAAAGACAGTGCTAAAAGGATTAAAAATAATAAGGCCTCAGGTACTGGTGATTGTGAAGTTAGAGATGAATTACTGAAATAAGGGGGGACGTGTTGAAAAAATTTTCACTCTTAGATTGATTATTGAGAAGTGTCGGAATCATCAGACTCTTTCAGTCCTCAGTTTTATTGATTATGAACAAGCTATTGATTCAGTTGATAGAAGATTTTTAGTGAAAGTCCTATTCCTCTATGGTGCACCAGATAAATACATTAAGGCGACTAGTGCTATGTACAAGAAAAATATGCTAGTAGCTTGTTTACTATTGGATCAGGAGTTAATCAAGGTTGTCTTCTACCCCCCCATTTATATGGATTATTTTGATTGACTTTGTCCTAAGGAACACAGCAAGTGGGAGAATATGGGAGAGTATGGAATATAATGGGAAGGTAAAACTCTCCTAGAGTTAGATTATGGTGATGATTTAAGTGTCCTAGATGAAAATGTCAGCAAGATGAATGATTTTTTGAAGTTTTGAGGATTCAGGGTGCAAGAATAGATTTGAAATCAATGTTAAGAATTTCAAGTCTATTAGAATAGGAATAAATGACGGTGAATACGGGATGCTGGGTAACAAGCTCATTGATCAAGTGGATAGCTTCACTTGCCTGGGTAGTATTAGATAGCCAGATAGCCATGGTTGCTAGGGCATAAGAATGCCCTTGAGAGTATTTGCTCTACACCCTAAATCGGGTTCCAATTTTGGTCTCCTTTAGATATATAAATAACTACCTATATTAACTTATGCCAAAATCTAAGACTTGAAATAAATTCTGTATTGTTTCTAAACAGGTTTCTTAGCAGCTTTCAAAGAAAGACGAGAACTAAGAAATCCTTTTTCTTTGATTAGTTGTTACACTTCTATTTTCTTCCTACTCCGATCTAAATTCCAGGGGGGGATGGCCCTCCCCCCCTGAGGGTGCCCATGAAGATAGCAGATGTTGTGAAGATGTTAAAAGTAGAATAATGAAGGCCAAATGTATTTTTTCACAGTTGAAAATAGTTTGAAAGGATAGGAAGATGTCTGCTAATCAAGATTATAATATTGGAAGCCACAGTGATTACAGTGGCCAAGTAAGGTTCTGAAACGCGAGTGCATTAGAAGACAAACGAGAATTTGTTACATGTTTTCCAGAGGAATTGCCTTCGGATTATTTTAGGCAATCATCTGACTGACTGTATTTCAAACAGTGAACTGCAAGGGAAATCTGGCTCTATCCTGCTTTATGGGGCTATAATAAGATAAATGTTGAGATGGCTAGGACAGGTTTTACAGATGGAGGATGACAGATTGCTAAAGATCATCCTTTTTGTCATCCAACTAGGGTCAAATGAAAAGCAGGTCCTCTCTAAATGCAGTGGGAAGATGTGGTATGAAAGGATTTAAGGGAAATTATAATTTAGTGGAAGGGTGTAAATAGGGAAGGTTTGAATAGATTGGGTTGAAGGAGGAGCGTGTGTAGCTTTGTTGGCTGCAGGCGGCTTGGTCCTGCAGTTAGTTCTTAGTAATAGTAGTATCACCTTACTTCGATAAGAATATTTTGCCTAAAGTTTGAAGAAGTGCTCATTTTTCTAATTTTTACTGTGGAAGAACAAGAAGACTGAATGAAATAAATTTAGGGATATATTTTTAAAATGAAGATTAAATAAATTGAATTGAAAAAACCCAGTGTGACTTGACTCTCCTTTTTCAGAATAAAACAGAGGAATGAGACACAAGGATAGCTGAAACAACTTAAAATCATTATGTTTTTGTCTTTGGATAAACTACTCTGTCCTGGAATATTGATTTTACATTTGCTGGCATACATGGAATGTGCAGAGTCTAATGAAGCAACACATGTAACTCCAGATCTTACTTATTCAACTCTGCTTGAAGATTTTTCTGAATGCATTAATAATTCTGTAAAAGCATCAAATGAAACTGAAATTCATCTTATGACAATCTTTGATGGAGAGCAGGTTTGTAGCCATTATTAATGAATCTAACTAGTCTACCATATATGCAAGATTGTTCTCTTTTTTGTTTGGGTGGGGGGGGGGGTTATAAAAAAATATATTCTGAAAATTTGAATAAGAAGGGCACAGAAATTCAGTGAAATTTGGGGCTTTAGGGGGGGGTAGAGTTGGACCCTGATATCAATCAAGGCCATAAGCAAAGAAGTAAAGATATGATTCAAACAAAACACAACCCAATCAGCAAACGTTTGGCTGCTAGAAGAAGAATCTTAACTTTCACCCTTACAATTTAAATGAATCCATTTTAAAGGCTCTAACTCTATATAGGTTTCCTTCTGTTTTTTTTGGGTGTAATTTTGTTAGCATTAATCTGGACAAACTAAATATTGGCATAGTTTATTGCAAAAATATATTTGGATATTTTTTAAAATGTCCAATGGTTTTGCTCTAATTTCTTATAGAAAGATATAATGCACAAATTATAAACAGTAGAAAATTCATGATTACATTTCAAAACTTGCCTGAAAAGTTGTATTAAGTGAACTTACTAACCAATATTTATGAATTTTCTTTCTGAGTAATGAAATTCAAAATAAAAATGGTTATGCAAAAGCTGTGGGTGATGTACAGGTTCCCTCCCCTCCACAGTGTCCAGACTCTAAGAACACTACTAGGAGACTGGCCCTTAATTACCCCCAAGTTTAGTTGGGATCTTACTTCCATTTCTGGTAGATATTCTAAAAAGAAATTTTGGAATTGGTATTTAAGAGATCCAACAGAGGTTACCCTCATAGGTAATCAGAAGAAAAAGAACAGAAAATCAACTCTCGCTTTCCAAAACTTGATTATTTTTTTCTTTGACATAAGATGGGCTCCTTTATACGTTCCCTTTCTGCGGTTGATTGATTTAATTTTCAGGACCAGTCTTGTTTTACTTGTACTTCTGGTCTAAAAACCATTAAATTTAAATACTACTATAGCTGGTAGATAAATAGTTATCTTATGAACCTTAGGGCTTTGCAAACGAACCCACAGAGGAGAGAGCAAGAAGTTATATACAGCGTGCGGTGTTACTAATGAACAAAAAGTAAAAGATGCATATATTAAGAAAAATTGGGATGAATTTAGGATGAATTCTTTTGTCAAACCTTTCTTCTGGAAACATTTTTGGAGCCTTCCCCCACTTTTCTATTTGTACAAGCTGCACATATGTTCAGAGACGAATAGCCATCACATGCTAATTTGTCCTCAGAAACGGGGAGATTTTATAAGTAGCTTTTTTAATAATGAGAAAATGACTGGTTATTTCATAGTTTTTGCTCTATACCATTTTGGCTCTATTCGAACCAATAATTTTATTTTGCGGTATAAAATCTCTTTTGTTACCGAAAAGGGACACTATAAGTTTGAATACTGATTCATTGAGATGACGTCTGATAAAAAATAAAAAGAAGAAGCAAATAAATGCTGCCTTTGACCATCCTTCATGGGCAAAACACTAAGCATTGCATTTTGTTTCTAATAGCATACCTTTAGCTATCGCTTGTGTCGAATTTAACTTTTAAATTTTTGTTCAGCATTTTGAATCACGACTGCACCTATTTTGAGGGACGTTCTCTACTTTTTTTAAAACTTCGCAAGTTTTTTTAATGTGAACCTGCAGTGACTTTTGATCTGCAACTCCAAATTTAAAGAACTTAATATATTTGGAATCAAAATACACATTTTGTTCTTCTGATGTGTATATTGCAGTAAAATTTTGATTTCTCTTTACTTACCTGTCATTACACTATCGGGAATGGTTTGAAACATGTGTTTTTCTAGATCAATCTAGCAAAACATGGAGTATAAATATGTAGCAAATTCTCTTACTGGTAATATACAAATAAATAAGCCTTTTTGTCTCAATGTAGTTATTTTTATTGTTCTTTGAGAAAATATTTTATTCTGCTGCACCAAACACTGGAAAAACTTCAACTAAATTGAAGATGTAAACAGGCAAACAATCAGTAAGATAAGAATCAGTAAGGGCCTGATTCTTTGTCTTTTTTTGCCTATAAAATTGTTTTGTTGTTCTTTGATAAATTAAGAACCTGCATTTTTCTAAATCAAACATTGAAAATACTTTCAAAAATTCATTTGGATTTAACTTTGCTTGAATATAATTTTGGCTGATTTCGTTTTGAGTGCGTTTAATCTTTCAGATTGAGCTATAAAAAGATGAATTTTGCATGTAGGCTATTTATTTCTACAAGAATTGAATTTTGTGTAACTTGAGGTTTGTTTTTGCCCGTATACAAAACCATAGAGAGGGCTTTCTATGCAATCCATCGGCAATTTCTTGCACATTTTTGCATGGAGATGCATATATGTTTTCCATTTATCCCCCTAGGCGGTATCAGTATTTGAAAAGGATCTCCCGTACTGTCTGGATCTACCCAGCGACTGCGTCACCTGTTTACATTCCTATCAATGTGTATACGGAGAAATTACTGACGCTACCTGTACGGCACTTGAAGGATGCCACTGCCAAGTAAGAACAGAGAAAAAAGTTATCAAGTTAAAAATTGTTTGCCCTTTTCGCTGCGGTTGTTAATATTTATTTTAGACCACACTGTCTTTCACGACTAATTCTTCCTATCTGTCCCATTTCATTTCAATTTTGTTTTCGTAATGGTATCTTCTCCAAGTTTGTTTTCTACAACTAATTTTTCTTTGGGATGTTTTTGCTTATTATTAACGATCGCAGAATACCAAACACAAGTAACTTTTAAGTTTTTGGTTTTCTTCAAATGTATACATCTCGTATTCATATGTTTCTACCTTAGTTTAGTAGCATTTTTTATCATGTGCAAACCTATTCTGTAAGTTTTGTATGTCTATAATAGTGGTCCAAGTCAATGTTTCACCTGACCAAGAAGGTTGTATTACCTCTCCTGTAAGATGAGTCCTTCTTTTGTCGACAGTTTTATTAAAGGCTTCCTATAAATATAAGTAAATATCTTCAAATGAAATGCACACGAACCATGGATTTGCTACCAAGTATATCACCTATTTTGACTTCCAAAAACTTTGCCATTTTTCGACAAGCCCTAAAATCCTTTGTTCACTGGCAGGTTTGTCTTTATTCGCTGAATACTGAGTAATTGTACCGCAGATTAAATAAGTAGCCATTTCTTGTGCCATAAGGTGCCGTTCCTGTTTATGCTATTTAGTAGGCTAGAAACCAAACCAGTTGTATTTTACAGAGAAAAAATTCTTGAACCTTCATCTATTATCATTACAGAGCAACAACTCACTAATCACTTTTCACGAAAAAAAGAAGAAAACTTCAAAAGCATTTGTGTTTCTCCACAGCGCAATTGCTCTACAACACCAGCATCACATCCCAAAAAATCAATGTAAACACGGTAAAAGGTTTATAATGAATGAGACCAAACAAAGATTGTAGGTGATAAGATCGTCAAGTAGAATTAGAATTGTTAAAAAAAAATGGTCAGTCATCTAGTGCTGCTTTTGAATATCAAATGTGTGCAAGATCAAACTAGGTATTATAGGAAAATAAAATAAATAAGCTGAGACAGTAGTAAATAATCGTGTTTTTCTGGTCTTTGGTTCTTGGATAAAAAAAATACTATTTTTTGAACATTTGTAGTTAAACTTTACAATCCATGTATTATTTTATGCTAATGTTGCTAGATAACATTTCTAAGAACTGGGTGTCGAGTTTGGAGATGTTCAGCCAGAGGCGGACTGGGAGCTAAAAACTAAGGGGGCATTTGCGTTAGGTGGCCCTAACTATGGCCCTCCATATAGAAGGAACTTGTTTTTTTTTGTTTAATCAGAAAGGGCTATGAAAGATGAATGGAAATTGCGGTCCGCGTCATTAGCGCCGAAATTTGCACCGCCAGGCAAATTAGTACTACCCGCTAAGTAAGAAGTAGGCTTACGGTAGGAAGAGGACAGATACCGCTAATTTTTTTTGTGCGAAATCTCCCTGATGCTCGGTTGGAATCGGTGTTGCTCAGGTTTTCTACAAAGCGAGAGTGACATCGTATTTTGAGCTGTGTAAAATTTTCAGTTTTCGTCCTGCATCATGGAAATCTTGACCAAAAACATTCACGGTTTTTGTCCTCTTCAGAACGTTGTTCATCAACACTAAAAGGTTTTTGACTTTCCATTAAAAAACAAAATATATATTTTGATCAGATACAAAGCAAAATAACTGGATTAAAACAGGAAGACACTACTGCACTGATAAAAGTGATATAAAGTCTTCGAGTGTCTTTTCCCGTCTTCTAAAACATCTTCAAACTGCACTGAATCAAGCAGCTCCCGCTCACATGATATCAATATGAATGCTTCCAAGAGGTCATATGATATTACAATTCTTAATTTTGTCTTAATGAGCTTCAGTTTGCCGAAGAATCTTTCACAGCTGACCTGAGAAAACGAAAGCGTCAGCAGATATTCGTAGACCAGAAAAACTGAAGTGTAAGCCGATGAGCATAGACTGAGCCTTAATAGCAGCCAATACGCGCAAAATTTTGTCTTAATGAGCTTCAGTTTGCTGAAGAATCTTTCACAGCTGACTTGAGAAAACGAAAGCATCAGCAGATATTCGTAGACCGAAGAAGAGTAAGCCGATGAACACAGACTGAGCCTTAATAGCCGCCAATACGCGCAAATTATACAGTTGTTTCACGAACTGCAGTAACTTGATTATCGCAAATCAGCCGCTCCAAATTCAGCTCCAAGTTCAAGTCCATCTTCATATTCTGCACTAGGCTTATCCCGGCTATTTTTACTGCCCGTACTAATAATTTTGTCGTAAACTCAGGCAAGTATTTTCAGATCTGACTTCAGCTCGTCATGAGAAGCCTTCGCCATCTCTGCAACGTTTTCAAGGACCGAGAGAAAAAACTCAAACAACGAAAATAGGCAAATGATACGAAAAACATAGAATAATATACAAAAATCCTTTCACCTTGACGGACAAGGCTGAACGTGATGGGCTGCAAAAAATAAATGTTGGAAATAAGCTGTTTGTTGTCTGAAAATCTTTCTTTCGGGCTGGTTGTTATTTGGTGAATTATTAACCTGACCAATTCGACTCGAAACCGTTGTTCCGGATCTTCAGGTCGAGAATATTTTTCTGTTTCTCGCGGCATGCACTTTTTCTTGGAAACGCGACAAGCTGGTAGCTCTGATCTAATTTCAAGGTGCATTGAAGTGGTCTCTAGAAGGCTCTGGATTTTTGACGTGAACTTGAGGTGTTTTCATTGACACTTTCGAAGAAAATTCTTTCTAGATCCTTTCTTGCCTTATCAACCATGTTCCAGGCCGTCGAAGGTACAACCCTTCAGTCTGGAGATACTTTGAATTAGGGTCAATGACTTCAAATACAGCAAGAAACAAGTGAGTGGTTAGGATTTTTTTTTTTACTCTGTAAGCTTACTCAGCAGCGAGTCGGCTTCAGATGAAGTTATTGAGTCGAAAGAACTGTTGTTTTCCACTGAGGACAAAACGTGTACTGTATCTACGTACAGGCAATTGTCACCGGAAAACATCTAAACAAGCGACTTCTCTTTTGCCAGCCAACGAGTTCTGTTGATTTTCTGTAACATTTTCAACTTCGACAGTCCTTCTTTGTGCTCCCTACTTATTGTCGGCACTGGTCCATTCGTTTAAACGACTCAGCAAAGAAACATGTAATTATGTTCATCATGCCGAAGAGATCCCTCGCGTCTGTTGCAGTGCAACAATCAATCAACGACGCAAAGGCTTAGAACGTGACTGTAGCACCAGACATAAACCGAATCTGGTATGCGATTTTTAGTTTGGGAACGAAGTCCATTAAACTCGCCCCTCGTATTGGAAGCACCGTCAAATGATTCCCCAGCAATCTTTTCGTAATTAAGTTAATGCTCTTCGATCTTGGCTTTTAGAAGTTCATCCATACCCTTGCCACTGGAATCTTGGACACGTACGACAGCAAAGAGGCGTTTGTAAATTTCTTCGTCTTTCACATATACTAACACGAAGCCTTTCAGAAGTCTGGTCCACAACCCAGAGTTCTGAGTTCTAATTATTTGAATGCTGTATCGTTTTTCACTGATTTAGTTCACTATAGCTATCCGCATGTATTTCAAAATGCTGCTTATCACTTGCTGGACCGCCATCTTAAAAAGAAAATAGACGATTTAGCCACGACCCTTAGCTGTGTCTTCGGATTTTCCACTTGTATCTCTGCTCGATTTCGTTATTCCGCTATTTCAAGAACAACAGTATGACCTCAAGGAAGTTTCCGTTATTTATTTCCAGCTCGATTAGAACCTCAAGAATCTCCTGGTCGGCCTATGCTCTAAAGGCAACCCTTGTCTCCCTAACAGCTTCACGACCTTGAAAACGCGATTAAGCTCTAGAATGTTTTGCAAGATCTGTTATTTTCGTTTACTGGCCAAAGCGCTGTTTATGTATCATCCAATGTCGATAAATAAAAGTTCAAATAGGGATAAAATCCTTTAAGAGACAGTGATAACTTTCTCAAACAGTTATAAAATTTCACAAAAAATACAAGATATTTCGGTCACATATGCAGTGACCGTCATCAGTAGTAAAACTAAACTAAAACAATTAAAAACAAAAGTTTATATACGTAATAAAATAAAAGTACATATTGTTTAATAATCTAATTCTTTTCAAATCAAAGGCGAAAGCTAGTCTTTTTGACGTTCTTGGACCGGTTCATTAGCGTTGAATGAATTACCACTTGGAAAGAGGCTAACAACATTGGGTGAATTGAAATTTATTCGGTCAGATTTGAATAGACGATCAAAGACAGAGTTCAAACTGAATTCACCCGTGTCATGATTTAAAGATATATTCCTGGATAAACTTTTCTTAATTTCCAAAATTTTGCGAAAATTTTGCTTGGAATCCCGGTCCCTAGAAATCAAAGAGACATTGTCGAACAAAATAAAATGGTCTTAAAAATTAAAAATATGTTTCGAAAGGGCTGAAGTGAAATCTTCAGACTTAGAATCTTGCTTTAAAGCTGAAGAAATAGAGTCTCTATACAGTAATAATCTCATTTCCAAATTCTGGTTATTACGTCCCATATATGAGCTTCCGCAAGTACAAGGGATCTGATAGACCCCAATTAGTTGCCCCAATGAAGTTAGATCCTTCTAAGAATTTAGAAAACTACCCAAAGTATTATTACCTCTTCAAAACTACCTTTAGACCATTACTCTGTAAAATTCTTTTAAGTTTTTTACTTAGCCCGGGTACATATGGTAAGGAACAAAAATCATCCTTCTCTCGAGTTGTCTCCGGGACTACCTTAGAAATCTCTTGAAACTTTTTCCTTCTTTTTGAAAAAGTCTGGTGATTAACCACTCTGGATACATGTTACTTATTAGTATTTTTCTTAGAAAAGGCAGCTCTTCTTCAAAAAATTTTGGAGAACAAATATTAAAGATCAGGTCAGTTAAAGAAATGATCAAACCAACTTTCACTTGGCGAGCGTGACCGGAGCTATAAGACAAAAATCTATTGTTATATGTCGGTTTTCTGTAAATTTTAAAATCCAGACTATTTTCAATTTTTAAAAGAAGAACATCAAAAAAAGGAAGTTTCCCATTCTCTTCTAATATAATTTTTTAAACCACATTGGCCTGGCATAACATAAAGAAAGAAAAACGGGCAAAAATGGGTTTTTATAGGCCAAATGAAAATGCTGAAAAAACACAGCAAAGCGAATATTTCGAGAGGCCAAACGCTTCTCTTCTTCAGCGCGAAACGAAATAATGTATCCAAGGAAAGTGCCGAAGAAAAAAAAAACAAAAAACAAACCCGAAAAATCAATCTGAAAAGAACCAAAAAAACAAAGAAAAAACCAAAAACTTAAAAGACAAATAAAATTCAATAAAAGCCAAAAATTAAGAGAATTGTAACTAAATACCTAACAAATTTCTTATAATTCTTATACTTTTTGGCTTTTATTGAATTTTATTCATCTTTTAAGTTTTTGGTTTTTTCTTTGGTTTTTTGGGTCTTTTCACATTGTATTTCCGCGTTTGTTTTTTGTTGGTTTTTTCTTTGGCACTTTCCTTGGATACATTATTTCTTTTCGCGCTGAAGAAGAGAGGCGTTTGTCCTCTCGAAATATTCGCTTTGTTGTGTTTTTTCAGTATTTTCATTTGGTCTATAAAAACCCTGTTTTTGCTCCTTTTTTCTTTCTTTATGTTCCCTTCTAATTCAACAGTAAACTTTAACCTCACCCCCAAACAATTAAGATGTTCCAAAAATCCTTTTAATTCCTCCTCCCCATAATCCCATATTGAGATTATGTCATCCATATACCGGCCCCCAAAAAATATGTTTTAAAAAATACGAATCTAACGCAATTGTTTCAATATTTTCCAAAAAAATATTAGCTAATAATGGAGATAAAGGGGCCCACATCGGTAAACCATTTACTTGTTCGAAAAATTCCCTTCTCAATTGAAAAAAATAAGAAAACTTATTGCACAACGTTACTAAATACATAATTACAGAAACTTCCAAATCTGTTTTGCCACTAATCAAGTCCAAATTTCTTAACAGCTTTCTTTCTAAAAGAGTTTCGGCTGCTTCTACATCAATATTTGTGTACATTGATACATTGTTGAAACTTGAAAAAAGAACTTGAAGAGTGCTATACTTTTTTTAGTTTTTCAACCAAATTCGAAGAATTCTTAATATACGAAATTTGTGTAGACAGAAGTGGTTTACGGATTGACACTAACCACTTGCCCAAAAAACTCGGTGACCTTGTACTTGACACAATTGGTCGTAATGGTAGGTTAGGCTTATGGCTTATGGATCCAATGTCTTGGCAGTTTTCAGCTTCAGCGTCTGCTTGACCCGCAGCAATATGACCTTTCGACTTATCATGTGCCTGTATTTTCTCACGGGCGTGCCTAAAATTGGTGAATCCAGAAACAAACTGCGACTTTCTGTCGGAAAACGCGATGCATATGCTGCAAAGTTGTAAGTTTCCGGTAGTAAATCGAAGCCAAATCAAAGCTAGGCTTTTCTATTGGATGTGGAGTCGGCTGGAACGGATGTAACCTCATTAAATTTAATTTCTGAGCTAGCGTCGAATTTGGCAGTAAAGATAGAAACATAGACACACTTGCTGGAAAAGGTGGTTCACCATCATCTAGCTTTGCGTCCTAGTCACCCCTTCTAGTTGTGTTTGGATACGATGTAGAACTCTCTGCTACTGGCTCCACTGGTCTGGAAGGCGTCTAAGTATTTGACGATGTTGGCCACCCTCTGATGAAACTGGATCGATGTCGTGTGCTTCTTCGATGTGATTCTAAACAATGGAATATAAGCATAAGAACACCCAAGCACACATGTAGCCAAGGTAGGGTTAGGTTCTCAAGGCTTCTGTATAATGTTGCTAGCATTGAAGCCAAGACGCAGAATCTTGGTTCAAGTTCACTTTCGACCATACGCCAACAAAAAAAAGGTTTTTATCAAGGTTCAATGATCCGACAGGATTTTTTCGCAATCCAAGGACTGTGAAAAAATTTGATCCGATCATTGACCTTTGATTTTATGTAAGCAAAACCTGAAAAATCGCCGAAGAAAAAAACGCTACCTTTTTAAGCGTCGTATGGCTAGGCCTAATCTCCCGAGACCGTAAAAAAAACGCCATAAGAACACAAAAGTTAAACTGAGGCAACAATTACTCATAGGGTCGACTCAAGAGACCTCAGATGGTTGGGGATCTGTCCGAGCTGTGGTCACCTCAGCACCTATTTTGATCAATAATCGTGTAATTAGAAATGGTATAACGGACGCAGCCTCAATAGATTAACAAGTTTTTTGAGATCAAGACCTGCTCCTAATTAAACAACAGAGACAGTCATGCGAAAAAATACTTAGAATCCAAGACCAAATTAGAAAAAAACTTGAATCCTTGTCCACAATTTGAAAAAAAGCGGCAAAGAGTTATACTGACCCTAGTTTTCCGTATAAATTACGGAGAACCCAAGTCTGTTTTAGGTCTTTTCCGGCATTGGAAATTCCTTTTCTTCGCTCCAGTCTCAGTTTTTCGCACCATCCTTAACTTTTCCATCAGTCACCTCGTCCATCTTCCCACAAGTTTAAAACTGATAGAAAACGAGAAAAATTTATCATTTAACACTTCCTAACAGAACACCTTGACGGCCCAGTATATACTGACTCTCCTACTAGCTTTTAACTGAATCGGGAACACAGTGACACACTAAAATCCAACTTCTGAATCAAGTGACAACCTCCGTGTTATATTTATAAGATTTCAGCCCACGAACAAACCTGTTTGAAAGCAGCATCCGTCCCTTCCCAGGGCAGGATGCTAGTATCTACGCTAAACCTGTACGTAGGCCTAAAACAACACAACTGAAAAATTTTCAAGTGGAATTTTTTTGTTGAACGTTATGTCGACTTTACTTCTGTACGTAGGAAAAAAGACCGGCCCGAAGGATCAGTATTGATTCAGACTTCGTTGTGTTGTGTAGGCAATTACGCTGAGATTGAGTTGGGGGAAGAAATGTAAGCAGAAGAGGGGTGGAGAGTTGTTAGCAAGAGCCGTGGTACCCGCTGGGCTTGCCCCTTATATTGCTGGGCTAGGTAGATAGCCTCCAACGCTTCAGTTACTTCTCTCGCAGGGAAACCACCAGAAAAACATCATTCAGCACTTGTGCGGTGAAGCTGTTTTCCCAGAGAGATTATACTTTTGCATTGCGCATAAGGATTAATTATTTGGATTTTGACCTGGCTATATCTATGGACTACTTTTGACCTTGAATTGGCATTGCAGTTATTATTGCTGTAACGTGAGCAAGATGTTAGTGGAATACGCGTATTAACCTATTCTGAATTTTCTCCAATAAAATTTTCGTGAAGGAATCGATGACGTGACGATAATTAATCATGCACTGGAATTTTTTGATGAAGTCATTAAAGATGCCAAAGCGGAGTTTTGGGGAATAGCAGATCCGAATAAAGCTGTTCCAAAGCGACAGGGTGACCTAGCTTCGCAGAGAAATTTGAAAGATATTTTGGACTTGTTGCGTCAATGTGACTCTAATAATTCCCTGCTGCCTATTTTGTCATTTTCTCACCTACTGAAGTGTCGGTTATCCCCGCAGTAGCTTACTCCAGGTTGGTCAGTAAAATTAGCTCCCTAGACCGAGCCCTTAAACAGATAAACGAAAAAATGACATCTAATGATCTGAATTTTCCCTCCTTGCCCAGTACTTCGTTTAAGCCAAATGTAAACACATCCACTACTACTGTAGTGATCTCTGGAATTTCTCCCGAGCTTAACAATCCTGTGAAACGTTGCGATGCCATTGACCAAATAAAGGGACACCAAGCCATTCATTCTATCAAGCCGTCGGGCAATAAACATTTAGTGCAGATTGACCCAGTTGCTGCAAAGGACTTTTGTGATGTAGTACCTAATGTTCTGAAGTGCGATGCAAAACTTCAAGAGCGAAAAATCGTTGGAATAGTTAAAGGCATACAGTTAGATTTTGATGTCAGTTTGCTCATGGGGCGTGAAGGAGTTGTAGACTTTAAGCGCATCGGGCAGTCCTTGACTGTTAAGGTATTCTTCTACGATGCTGTTGGACTTTCAAATGCACTTCGTCTCGGACTTAAGCTAGAATATAAAATTTTCCGAGTATTTGGGCGCCCCAGTCTTCCCCGTTGCTGTTATAATTGCTTATCGCCTGATCATGTGAAGGCCAATTGCACCTGCCCTCCCCACTGATCCCGCTTCAGCGGTATGTATTTATCGACAGATGATACACCATGCTTGGTTGAACCGAAATGTGCGCTATGTGGTGAAGGCAATTTTGCATTCAGTCTAAAGTGCCGCTTAATCCGCAATGCCATAGCTAAGCATGCCTCGAACAAGAAATGACTGGAACAGTAACGTTTTCTGTGTGTCCTTTCAACATAAATGGCACCAAAGACAAAGATTGCCCAATAAATCAGAAAATGAACGATTTTGACATCGTGTTGCTACAGGAACATCTTTTGCCGGCTGTGTCAGCTCACTAAGCAGAAGTTACAAACATATAGTTTATACAACCAGTGCCAGACGTACGAGGGGCAGACCTTCCGGAGGGCTTGCATGTCTTGTGAGTAATAGACTTTCGTGCTTTTCTCCCCAGTGCATACACTCTTGCAATAATTTTATTGCCCTTCGAATTGCAGATCTAGTGATTATCAATACTTACCTACCTCATGATAAAAAAAACAGTTTTGTCACTTAATAAATTCACCAAAATTGTGTCTTCTCTGAAGAATTTCCTTCTGAATGTTGAAAGTCATAGCTATAAGTGGATCATAGTGGGAGACCTAAATTGTAACATAAATAGAGAGTCAACTCGGTCTGATCTTGTGCTTCAGTCTTTGCCAAAGAATAATATATGTATATATATATATATATATATATATATATATATATATATATATATATATATATATATATATATATATATATATATATATATATATATATATATATATATAGACCCGGGCGCCGCGCCGGTGGATCGACCGAACGCCGCCGACGAGAGGCCCGGTCGACCGCCGCCGAAGTGTCGCAACGCCGCCGGCAAAGTCGGCGGCGTTCGGTCGACTTTAAATTAATTTTGCGGTAATTCTTTATTGCGTCAACCGCAAAGTTGGAGCTTTTCCTTCTCGTGTAGTTTAGTATTTCGATTTTCCTGACTAGAAATAAAGCGGGGCTTGCACTATTCCCGAATTTTCGGGTATTTCCCCGAAAATCTATGCGTATTTCCCCGAAAAAAATTTGGTTTCCTGAAAATCACGCAATCACGGTGCCACCCCTAGCGATTTATCACCAGTGACTTTCCCTGCCAAATATTACTATGCATACCATAATTCTTCACTACTCTCTTGTTCGTTAATTTTCGTCTCTTTTTTTACTTTGCATAAAAACTAGACAGGTGCAATATGCAATTGCAAATATTGCAATATACACAGTTCTTCATATGTTGACAAAAAAAGTATCGTCTTTATGAAATGAGTTTTAAATCATTTCGAATGTAGTTTCCCAATCGCTATTTCTTACATCATTTGTAGTCAAGAATTTTATTTTCAAGTTGAACAGAGTTATAGAACGTATTCACTACTATACAGCTTCAGCCTTCAGTTGGATTTTGAGATTGACAGCCGACAGATGGTTTCTACAGCTGAATTGAAAGTTTGCAGAATTTTTTTTCTTTTGCAGGTTTTAGATAAGATTTTCCTAATGTTTAATACTCAATTGTTGAACGACTGATAGAAAATACAATATTCATTCTGAAACATTCCCCCCCCCCCCAAAAAAAAAAAACTTCTATTGAGACAAAATTAAGCTATAGACTAAGCTATGTAAAAGATTGGGGAAATAAAAATTGAAACGGAAGTGACCCCAAAAATATGATTCATAAATAAATTGTAAATTATTGCCTATAGGGGGGGGTAGGGGGCTATCATTTTTAAATGATAATACCTCATTTTTTTTATCGAAAGCGGGGATGCCAAAAAGAAAATTAGTTTTTTCATTTAAAGTGGAGACAGAAGAAAATGATATCAAATTTGTTGGGAAACCATTGAAACATTTTGATAGACCCAGGGCCCGGGACTTATTCATTGTCTTGGGTATTTCGCGATTTCTCATAGGCTACTGGCCTAATTTGGCTTTTGTGTGTGCTCCCTTTTAATTAGATTCTTTGGATCTTATTGAATGCCACTGCAAATCTATGACTCAGTTTTCCAATAATTTGAGGTATATCTGAATAATTTCGAAATATTTGTTGTTGTCTTTGTACCCCTTTACACATACCCTCAATTATTTTTTTCAAGGAACACTAAGCTGTTTAACTTTATTTTGCGTATTTATTTGAACCATATAATGACATAGTTAATTATTAAGTAAATTATTTTTCTAATGTAAAGCTAAGACGGTATCCTATGAAGGTGGTATCCAGAGGGGGGGGTAGGGAGGTATTACATTTAAATGGTAATATCTCGAAATTTTTTTATTGAAAGCAGGGATGCCAAAAAGTTAATTTTCTTTTTAATTTAAAGCAGAGACGGCATCCCAACAAGGTGGTATCCAAAGGGGGGGGGGGGTAGTGAGCTATCGTATTTAAATGATAATACCTCAATTTTCTTTTTTAAGCAGGGATGCCAATAAGTTAATTATTGTTTTTTATTTAAAGTAGAGACGGTATCCTATCAAGATGGTATTCAGAGGGGGGGGGCATAGGGAGTTATTATATTAAAGTGATAGTACCTTTATTTTTTGTATTGAAAGCAGGGATATCAAAAAGTTGAAAAGTCGACAAAAATTAACAAGATTTTCATGAGTTATACTTGATACAGCGCTTGTATAGTTTTATCGTCCACAGGGAAAGGGACATATGCGTTCAACCCGTTTTTTTTTATTGATGAAACGGGTTTACTTTGAAAACATTCATTCATAAGTACCAGCCAGATTCACGCTAAAACGAATTGGTGTGACGAAAGCCATATCGACATCCCCACCTAACGTTGCGCTCGAATGACAATGGCGCCCTTGGTCCAGTGCCCAAGTTACATTAAAAGGCCAGGTCATAATAAAAGCTTTCAATTTGGGAGGTTCAAGGAGGAGTCTTGGACAGTCTTATGACCTCAGGGTACTAGATGTTGCAACATTCTTACGTATCTACAATGGTTTAATAAATTCGATCACCCCGCAAATGATTACCAAATATATGCACAAATATAACAAATGTAACATTTGGAATATTATAACACTTCTTTCAAAGCTTTGAAGAAAAGCAAAAAAGGCTAAATACCCCTAACTACGCTTGAAAGCTATTTTAAAAAGCAACTCTTTGGATATTTCCATGGATATGATCATAGCAGAAGCTTTAAGCCTGGGTGAGGATCAAAGAGGAGTCTTTGAGTATTTTGACCACAGGTGACTTATTGTTGCGACTTTCTTAAATTTGGTAATTTTTATGAGCTTTTGGAAATCAAAGTTTAAACTAATCAAGTGGTACTAATGGTCCTTAACATTTTGCTTGGATTAAAAGTGACGAACTAGGAAGAAAATCTCAACATCTTCCTGGAGCTACTTCCGTCTGCATATTATTTTATTTAATTACATTTAAAACGGATGAGCTTTTCATTTTTTACCTAAGAAAATAGCTGGCACTTCATTGTTCTTCATACCGAATAAACCATTATGTGTTTTTTGTTTCATTGTAACTGAAGTGTTCATCATGTATTTTTCAATTTGATAAATTTCCTTATTTTAGATGCAGTTTATAATTTGACTGATATTACATATTTATGAGTTTATAATTTGGAATGAATCCCCAAAAGAAAAAATGAATAATATCCAAAAGAGCAGCCAAAAGCAATAAAAAAGCAACAGTTCAGCCTTAGCCTACATGACATCTATTCTATAAAGAAGCAAAAAAAACTTTAAAATGTATTTTTTTTTAATTTTTATTGAAAACCAGTTTTTAATACAAAAAGGCGTTTTAGGAATCCAAAAGAGAAAAAAAAAAACAATATCAAAGTCCCCCATTTCAACTGGTTCAAAGGTGACAAAACAGATAGAGGCAAAGGGCATTATGAAAAAATTAAGCTTTTACGTTCAAAAGTATATTCAAAGTTTTTACCCAGATAACTGACAAATTTTGTGATACGGTATTTGAAGCTTTGTATGCAGTAATGCTCGATGAAAAAAAAAACCTACTAATTTTGACAATTATTTATGTTAAGAATACATAGCTAATAGATACTTCAACTCTACTCGTATTACGCAAGGGTTCTGAAACGCCACATCCATTTCGTTTCTACCAGATTTCTACTTCTCTTGATGAATAAAGATTAAGACCTGTTTCCAGCCAGCGACTTGTGAATTTTTGAACTCATGAATAGGCTCAAATCTGTTGTAAATTTAAGCTGTGATTTGAGAAAGACTGATGAATATATATATATATATATATATATATATATATATATATATATATATATATATATATATATATATATATATATATATATATATATATATATATATATATATATATATATATATATATATATATATATATATATATATATATATATATATATATACCTTTTATATTATATATATATATATATATATATATATATATATATATATATATATATGTTCCTTTTGTTCCATTGTTCCATATGTTCCATTTTCCTTTAAATCCATGCTTACGAACTCTTCCCGTCCAATTCACGGACGACCATCTTTTCATTTTGCCATGGATGGATGGCCGAAAAGGACGATCTATGGCAATCCGTCATCCTTCATTCGAAAGATGTATCCTAGAAATCGTAATCTTTCTCTTATTTTCTCTCATTTATCTTATTCCCTCTCGTTATAACCCTAGAAAGTGCGATATAACCACACGTTTTGGGGAGCTTACTGTTTGATATATGGTCAGTCCGACGGCTGCCCAAAACAGTCTTTAAACAGTTCTTCCAGAAAACATCCAATAAATCCTCCTCTATCCTCCAAAGCACCTACGTTTCAGAACCATACTTGACAGCTGTTATCACTGTTGCTTCTAATATTCTAATCTTGGTTCGCAGACTTATCTTAAAATATTTCCAACTTTTTAAGCCTTTTAAAAAATACCCTGGGTTTTGGGTATTCTACTTTAAACGTCTTCTGTGCACCCACCATCTTATTACTAATATACGGGTAAGTGAAGCTATCTACTTGATCTATCTTCTCGTTACCCAACACCACTTTTCGAACCTATTATTGCATGCTGAATTCCTAAGACCTCCAAAAAACCATTGAATTTGTTAAAATTTTTCATCCAGGCCACTCAAATCATCAGTAAATTAAACCTGGGAGAGTTTTACTTTCTCATTGGATCCATTCTCCTCTATAGCCCTTGTCGTGTTCCTGAGGACAAAACCCACCAAAATGATTAATAAATTTCCTACCTTAACAGAAGAATGTTCTTCTATTTAAATAGTACTTATCATCTTAATGTATTTATCTGGTGTACCTTACAAGGATAGGACCTTCACTGAAGCCATCCTATGGGCCGAATCAAATGCTTGTTAAAAATGTATAAAACAGAGGGTTGAAGGAATCTGATGACTCAGGTATTTCTTAATCAACCTACGAGTAAATATATGGCCGACGCATCCTCTCTCCTTCTAAAACCACACTGTTCATCTTTCAGTTTTATTTGCAGCTTTAGTCTAGAATCTTCAACTGTGTTCAGCACTATAGATTGTGGCAGTTTCTTCAGTTTTCTTAGTAGATGAAGTGTGTTTCAGAAATGCTAGGTCTGTTTTAGTTGTCAATTATTGATGGTTATTTGTTAACTTTTATTACATTCAAGATGAGATACGGGACACATCGACAAATTCAGCAATAATTCTTCTCAGAATTAGTTGTGGAATCAATTTTCCTTCTGTGCTTACAATATGTATAATTGATCAAATTGGTTTGTCTTACCTTACGGTTTGGAACAAAAACAATAACGTGTAAATGATTTTCATCAGCGGTAATTGGCTTTTGTAAAGTACCAGCCCTCATCATAGACTGGATTATTCCTGTTCGTTCAAAGTATTACGGTTGCTGTTTCTATTTAATTTGGGTTCTGGAAAGCACCGACTGTTAGAATAAAAATAAATGTGATTTTAAGAGAAAACGTTGAAGTTTGATTTTAAGATTATCTCATTAGGCTGCCTATGTTGAACCGGTAAAATACTACATTGACATTGTAATGGATTGACAATTTTTTTTTTATTTTAGGGCCATCGAAAGTTCAACAAAACATTTGAGTGCCGATATTGTTATCAAACATTGCCATCAGAACATATCTGCTCAGGAGCTGCGTTTTGCAAATCGAGTTCCATTTATAAGCAAGCGTACACGTAAGTCTTTATATGTTTTCAACCTCTTCTTTTTTTGCTTTTAGTATTTGTGACTAGAGGGATTTTTCATTGACGATTAGACTCTAAAATTTTTGTTTTCAATTTGACAGAAAATCTAATTGAAAATTTTATGTCATTGGAAATTCGACTTTGAAAATAAGGTTTCTATTGAAAATCTTATAATGAGACTCGGATTTTGATTCTCAAATCAACGATCTTACTATGGGACAAAATTTTCAGAGTGAGTTAAATATCGAAAATACGTTCTTCAAACTTTGCAAAAACAATATATGCCGCAAAAATGAAATATGAAATTAAACTGAAGATTATAGAGGTTTAACTCAGCTATTTTGACTAATCAATAGCTCGTCAGTTATCAATAATAAATTAAGTTATTAATTTTTTTGCAAAAGTTATTTACAATTGGAAAATTCATTAACAATTAGATAACTGAATGCTGGGTTAAGATCCAGCATTATTTTTGACCACTGGACCACTGCTTTCAATTTTGCATCACTACTCTCATGAAATTTGGATGTTGGTAATTATATATAGCTTTTCATCGTATTCTCGGCCAGTCCTTTATGCTTTTTAATTATTTAATAGTGTCAGGTAGATTCCCTCACTTATTGCATAGCATCAGGAAAACTTGCGCGAAAGCGCAGCTTATATCGTGTTTGTCTTTCTGAAATTGCTATACAAACTTTCATCAAAATCACGCACTCCAGTCCTTCCAAAAAATGTCTAATTGTACTATTTTTTGGAGAGACATAAGTTCTTTATCAGGCAGATACAGATGGGGAAAAGCACATTTTTCAAACTGGCAATAAAAAGCAAGCATAGTTTACAAAATAGCAAAAAGGAACAAAAGACCGGTCTCCATACGCACTGTCTCTGACCCTTTACTGAACAATAATATGAAAAACTACAACAACTAAAAGCAAGGAAATGCTAATTAAAAGAAACACAAAGCTTTTCCTTAATTGAAGCAAAGAGCAAATTTGAAACTTAAAATGAACAAAAACCATCGCTTCGGAGCGTATGGAACACTTTATCTATAAAACTAGTTGAAATACACCAACTGTTAATGTTTCCCTGTTTGTAGGGCTATGAAAAACTAGTGCTTTACTGAAAACACTAGATTCGTGTATAAAACACAAGAATGCTTTATTTTTATATTGTAAAATATATCCTAAAGTGGTTTATGTTTCTAAAGTGCTATCAATTCTGTATTGTTATGGTTCTCAGTAAACCTCCTTGATTTCAGTCCTTTACGAGTCAAAATTGATGTTCCATGGTGGTTAGTGACAGAAAATAGCACTTTGGCGTGATCTCCGTAATTACTTAAAGAAAAGCATTAAATGCTCTATTTTCGTGTTCAACTGATTTTCCCCACGGTATTTTGTGACTACCGTTTTGATACGATCACATTTGCTAAAGAAAAAAGCCGAAAAAAGGAGACACATCAGTGCTCTCATGCAAGAATATGATTTTTATTGTTGTTTAAGATGGACGACTGCAAATCTCTAATCAGGAGTTTTTGACAGTGGTGATTTCATTAGTTTCCTTTTGTGTCAATTCGACTTAATTTTCTAGGGTTTTTAGTCTCTTTCTTGAATTTCCCAAAAATTCCTTCACGTAATTACAAAGTACTGTTCAGTGAAATCTAAATGATAATTATCACTTTAAAAAAATATTAAATTGAATATGTTTGTCATTGGAGTATCTTTAAAAACCTGTTTTGTATTGTGGTTATCATAGGCGATGGTTCGCTCTTTGCTTGGTTGTAGCTTCTGATTCAGTCATAATTAATTGTACGACAAACCGTGTTTGAATTTCCTTTATATGACATCACTTCTTACATTGTCAGTAACTTTGGTCACCAAATATTTGTCTTTTTTCTTTAAAGTATAGAAATGAAACATTACTCCTGCCAATTCAAAACTACAACTTCTCTTTCTGTTCCTGAATGGGGATTATATACCTCCCTAGAAGGGCAATCCGCAATGCCATTCCAACAGTATAGTTTTATTTCCTTTTGACTTCGTTTTAAGGAGCTTTGAACTGCTTTCAAAAATCTTATAATTTATTTTCGCACTTAAAAATTACTGTTAAGTTGAAGTTTGACTGGAAAGTATTGCTTTCAAATGCTGCTAACATGGAACATATGCCCACGGTATTTGTCACTAGACATTACCTTCAAATACTCGTTTTTAAATTTTGGCTGCAATGGGCCATGGTTTGCTTTTTGCTAGGCTAATATTATTGTTATTCCTATTATTACAAGTGTACTCACCGAATTGAATTAAGGCTCTGTCTACCAAGGCTCATTGCGTCATTCCTCAATTTTCTAAATTTGAACTCCTCCCTCCAAGCTTCCCGAAAAATGTTCTCTGTCTATGCTAACTTAGTGTAAAAAAAAAATATTTGGATACACTTCAGACAATCATATATTATAAAAAAAATCCACGTTAGTGTCATCACTAAGCTAAGTTACGAGGCTAGAAACAATTTGTTCCTATTCCTCTGCAAAGACACCTATCAGCTTTGTCTTAATCTGTCTATTAGTTTTATTATTTAAGTAAGAAAAAATATTTTGTTTTCTTGTGAGATAAACTATTAGAGGTTTCAAATATGCACAATATTTATGCATAGGTGTGTATCACCGAATACAAAGAATATATTAGAACTGATACATATTTTAAAAATAATCTCAGTTTCGTAGATATCTGAACTCTGCTTAAAACGATGAAGCACGTAAGTTTTTTCCTATTTTACTTTGCGAATTTTAAATAAAATGTGAACAATTACATTTTTTTATTGTTCGATCAACAATAGTCAATGAATAGTTGCTTTATGTCTCCCTTTTATAGCTTTTTAACTTATCCAATTTCTTTTCTTTTTGTTTCAGGGCAAACTGTACAGTATTTTCAAATGTGACTTGTCTTGGTCATCGAAACTTTTCAAAGAAACTATCTTGCAATTGGACATCTGGCTATAGATGGGGCACGGCCATGCTATTAAGTATTGTGGCCGGTGGGTTCGGTGCAGATCGCTTTTACTTAGGTTATTGGCAGGAAGGCATTGGAAAGCTATTTAGTTTTGGTGGCCTTGGGATATGGACACTAGTTGACACCATATTAATTGCAGCTGGATTTCTAGGCCCTGCAGATGGATCTTTATATGTTGATTAGACCTTGAAATCGGTTAAATATCAATAGTTGTAATGTGAAAGTTATGACTAAGACTTCCTGAAGGATTAGTTATTTGGACCGTGGAATTAATATCCTGGAACTGTGAAACTAACCATTAAATCTCGCTGTGTAAATAGTGAAAGAAAGGTCTAAATGAAAGCCGTTTTGACTTGTTTGTACGTTTCTCTGGTGAAATCAAATATTACTAAATCCATGGCAAGCTATGAAAATGCTTCAGTTTTGCATAAATATTGAAAGCAGAAGTAATCTACTTTTATTCTAAAAAATTAAAGAATGTGGCTATCTACTTTAGGTTTAATATTGAAATAAATCAGTAATTATTGTATCAAGTCTCGCAGCATTAAATGTTTGTCGTTCTTTATATTTGGTATTGGAAAAAAGTTAGGAGCAACTTAGAAGCTTTTTTTCTGGGGGGGGGGGGGCGAGAGGAGACTGTGAGTCTCATATCCAGGTCTCTTAGAAATTCTTGACGTTTTAGATCAGAAATATGAATAAACTAGTATAAAGAATATGAATGAAACTGCTTAAAGAGATGGCAGGACGACAAGCGTAAAAAAAGAGATAAAATCCTGATTTAAACACTTCTATGAGGACCAAAAATATGTTTTTTCTTGCTTCTCTGAAACAGAAAATTTTAAGTCACCGCACCTCCTTCCCTCCCTCCCGGTAAAGGTATTGCTAGAAGTTCCAAATAAATCCTCCAGCTGTGAGACAAAACAGTAGACGCATCAAAATATAAAATGTGTCGCCTATTAATGACATTCGGCTCTATGAAATTTTTGCAATAAGAAATCCTTATGTGCCTTTAGCGTAATAAAAGCAAAAGGGGAAAAATATATATTCTGGTGATTATCAGAATCATGATGACGCTTCACGTTATGATTTTCTGTCTTCGAAGATGCCAGTGCAAATTCATTGCAAAATCTCGCCATCTGAGACTGATACACTGGAGAACACTACTTTTACGCCACTCCTTCTAACCTTTTATTTGACCTCTTGAAAAATCCTCAACAAGGTTCAGCTGTGTTTCTGAGTTATTTTCAGAAACAGTCGCGACTGTACATAACAGGAAAATTTCACACGGCTATAGTATTTGTATTTAGAATATGCTCAACTTACTAACGTAGATGGTTGACCAATTAGGGTCAATATTGGTCTGGAAGCCTACATGCTATTAAGACAAAGGGTCTAGTTGTGATATAAAACGATAGGAGGTGAAGGGTTTGGTTCTTGTTTGAAATAATAAAATAAAACAGAAGGAAAAGCAAGGGAGGACATCTTTGTTGGCTGTCGGGCCCCAGAAGCAATGCAACAAACCAAAAATAAAAAATTACATGTCGTCTTCCCGCAAATGCTGAAGTATCTTCTTTTTCTTCTCATCTCTTGTGTTTCAAACTTGAGGAGCTAGGGAAGAATTTTTCATATTAAGTATACTAAAAAAAAAGGCTGGTTAATCACTTCAAATACTTAGACATCCAAATAATTCGTCTGGCCAAATAATTCGTCTGGTCCTAAAATATAAAAAATTTTATAAGAGGAAAAAATAAGTAAAATCAGAGTGACACAAAAATTTTTGTCAACCGGAAGCTGAGTGTAAAAGATTGAAGTAATATAATATGTTTCGTTTTAAAGATGTCGCTATGCTTTATCAGCGTTTTAAAGGCAACAGAATAAATTGTCGGGTCAAGAATGTGGTGATAGAAAAATGAAACACAGGGTTCTCGTAAGTTTCAGTGGATGACAGAAGCTGAGTTTGTACAGTACGGTAAAACAATACTATAACCAATCATAATCTTAGATCCGTGAACTCTGTAAATTGTAGAGCACTATCAGTTCTGACTGCTAGATAATCATGCGTTCTAATTGCACATTTATTACCTGAATATATGGCAGATAATATAGAAAACGATTCCAACACGCAAACTAGTTTTGTCTGCTTCAAACAGCTAAGGAAACTTGCTGGTGACTTTATTATTATCATATGTATTTTTTTACTATTATCAAACAAAATGTCTAGAGCATACTTAACACCATGACACTCTTCTTGGCTGTCCAAAGGGGTAATCCAGTGTGCATTGAAAAACAAATATACCCTCATCGAAATTTTTCAAGTCTAATTTAAATTATCAACGTAACAACTAACAGTAAAGTTGCCCAATTACCTACAACCAAAACCACCAAATACCAGTCCGTCATCCTTATCCAGCTCTACTACCCCACAAGAAAAACAACCGAAGCTGTATTTATAAGTTCATATGTATTTATGTTTTGTATAACTTAAAACCTATATTTACGCTCGTATCATATGCTTTATCCTTTAAGAAAAACTTAAAATTATTCAAATCCTCATTATTCTTATCTTCCCTATCCAATTCATTCTGCAAACTAACACCTCTGTGGACCAAAGTCTCTTCGCTCGAGTGTCGTGACAATAAAAGTTTAATTCATTTGAAAATATTCCCGATACAACTTGGCAGCAGACTTGTAGCATGTCGATAATAAAAGGGTGCGAAAATTTAAGTCAAGCGGTAGGTAAAATTTTCTTTTGATTATACTGTTGGCGAACTGAATCACGTGGTCCTTTCCCACACTTCACTCGAATCGTTTTTTACTGAAGTGTTCTTATGTAGTCAATCATAGATGGAAATGTTCCAAGCCACGCTGAAGAGCAGTAGAGAATATAAGGGTAAATCATTAAGTAAAATAATAATCCGTGAATGCGGTGAAGTATATAATGTCTAAGTTTTCTCCGGATGATCAAGTTTCGTAAAGTACCTGCGACACCCGTGCAGTACGTTCCTTAAAGCTAAAGATTTCGAGGAAATGTTACACAGATCGACAAAGTTTTGTTTCTTTTTCATAATAAGTGATACTCTTGATACAAGGATAATAATTAGGTGTATGCAAGAATATGACAAGATTGCTTTTTATGGGATTGACCTTTAGTTTGTTAACTCACATCCAGGTTGATATTTTTTCAAGAAATTAATTGCATTTCTGCATCAAAAGGCTTTCAGTTTTAATCAGGTACAAAAGCGGTGTGACGTGTGGAAACGAAGGAATCGTAAAGAAACGATTGATGAAAAACGGGGGACGGTTTCAACACTACTACTACTAAAAACTCGGTGCAGCACCAAGCCGCCTACGACCAACTCAGGTACGCACGCTTCTCCTCCATCCTAATCTATTCAAAGGCTCCCTCTTTACACTCTCCTAACTCCCTTAAATCTTTCATTGCGGCATCCTCCCACCACATTCGAGGGCAACCTGCTTTTCGTCTGGGCCCTAGACGGTTGGCGGATAAGCACAATAGCTGGCAATCTGTCATCCGCAGAACGTGTCCCAGTCATCTCACCTTTTCTCTTATTGCCCTGGAAAGCGAGATTAAACCACATTGTTTGCAAAGCTTATGGTTTGAGATACGATCATTCAGTTGGGTACCCAAAGCAATCTGTAGGCAATTTCTCTGAAAAACATTTAACAAATCCTCTTCCGTTTTTTGGAGCGCCCACGCTTCGGAACCATGCTTGACCATTATAATCACTGTAGCTTTCATTACTCTAATCTTGGTTCGCAAATTTATCTTCCTACTTTTCAAAAGTTTTTTCAACTTTGAAAATCACCCTAGGCCTGGGCAATTCTACTTTTAACATCTTCACTGTACCCATCGACTTTACTGATAATACTACCTAAGTAAGTGAAGCTTTCCACTTGATCGATCTTCTCGTTAGGCGTTTACTCAACTTCACTTCTTCAATGTCACCTATTCCTAGTCTTAACGACTTTGTCTTCTTAACGTTAATTTATAAACCTATTCTTGTACCCCGAAATCGCAAAACCCCAAACAATTAATTCATTATTCAAACGTTTTCATATAAGATACTTAAGTCGTCAGTGTAATCTAGGTATCGTCATGCTAAGTAATTTGCTTTCTACAGAAATCACTTTAATGTGTTTATCTAGTACACCAGACAAGGATAGGACCTTCTCTAAAGCTCTTCTATCTGCGGAATCAATGCTTGCTCATAATCTATAAAACTGAGAAATAAAGGTGTTTGATGAAGTACTTCGCAAATATTAATCTCTTAAAACTCTTAAAAGCTTTAATCTCTTAAAACTTTATCTATAGCATCTCTAAATCTAAAAAGTATCATCATACTAAGTAATTTGCTTTTTACAGAAAATAGGCTAATGCCTCTATAATTATCAAACTCACTCGTATCACCTTTCCTATCTAGGGTTTTAGTTAGTTTTCCTAAAATCGCTAGGTACTTCCCGGTTTTCAAAAATCATATTCATAATCTTCAGTAACCTCTCTAACCTCGAAAACCATATTTAAGAAACTAATTTACCAAATTCAGTACCTGGAGTCTTTTTATTTTGCAAAACATTTAGTACTGTCACTAATTCTTCCTCGGAAAATAAAGCATCCTTCATATCCAAAGTATCACAAACTTAAATTCTTTCCTATATCTTTTCCTGTAACTCTATCACAGTTTAGCACTTTCAAAAAATGTTCTGCCTATCTCTCTTGAACTCTCTCCTTGTCACTAAATGTGGCCTTGTTCCTATATTTAACTGGGACAAGTCCAGATTGACTATTGTCTCTCAATTTATTTACGTACCAGTACGATATTTTGCTATTGTGCCGTCTGGCCGCATTTTACAGCTCTTTGGCAATTTTTTCCATTGCCTCCACTTCACACTTTCTTCATTGAAATTTCAATGCTTTTTCTACTTTATTTACATTTGTCTTATTTTCATATGATCTATCACCCAAATAATGCTTGTATAAGCCTCTTCTCCTCTCTGTCAAACATAAGCCAGTTTAACTAATATTCCTAGCTGCTTTTCTAACTTTCTTCCCTAAGATGCCATCAACAAATTCAGGAACTATTTTCCTAAAATTAGTCCCTCTATGTTCTACATAGTCGAATTTTAGATTCTCTGGTTTAGTACTCAACTATTCTTGGAAAGTCTCTCTCAAATTCTCATCTTGGAGTCCACCAGCGTCATAGCTTTCCAGAAGGTAGTTACCTTTACTAACTTTCAGCTTTAAATTAACCCTAGACAATGACTAGATGGTGGTTTTTACTTTTAGCAATAACATGGTTACCTTTAACAATAACAATATGCATGGTCTTTACTTTAACAATAATAGCACTCCCGAATACCTTGTATTGATACTACTAAATTGTTGGGCCTACAAAATTGCAACAGTCTGTAAGCAATACCACTTCCTTTCCTACAGCAAATTTACCCCGGCTAGGATACCATCTATACCTACTTCTACCGACCCGGGCATTAGAATCCCCTTGTAAAAATGTCATGTTTCTTCCTGGGACCTCTGTCTATTTTTTCCTGCAGCTGTAAAAATCTATCTAGGCACTACTATCTCAATGGGTTGATTCTAAAGGGGCATATACTACTATGACTGATGCCCTGCACTATTTAGTGTTAAAATGAGCGACTAACAAGGTCAAAATTTTGTTTTAAATGTGATAAAGTTCCCCTGGAAGATATTATCTCTTCAATCGAAACATCTTTACGCAAAAATGCAAGCCAAATAAAACATATTAGCTTAATAAGAGCTTCTACTGTGAAAACCCTTTCAAATTTTATATTGAAACCGGAATTTCCTAGTACGATCATCAAAGACATAAGGACTCTTAAAAAAAAGAAAAAAAAAGTAGCGTTCAATTATGATTACAAAAGCAGACAAGGGTATCACTTTAGTAGTGATGGATACTCAGGACTACGATTCAAAATTAACGATTTCATTAAAGGATGAAAAAACCTACGAAAAGCTTTTGTATAATCCGACAGACTCTTATAAAAACAAATTTAAGAACGAATGTAAGTGTTTGAAGGACGAAAGAAAAATTACACCTCAACTTTATTAAAAATGTTTGCCATGCAGTTCCTTGTGTCCTAAATTATATGGACTTCCAAAGGTCCATAAGCCGAACCTAGCATTACGACCAGTTGTGTCGAGTACACGGTCGCCGACAAGTCATTTGAGCAAGTGGTTAGTGTTGGTCTTGAAACCAGTTTTGTCTACCCAAATTTATTATATTAATAACTTTTCAGATTTTATTTCAAAAAGTGGAAATCTCTTCAAGTTCTTTGATGTCAAGCTTCGATATTGTATCAACGTACACAAATATTGATGTAGAAGCAGTCGAAATTCTCCTTGAAAGAAAGTTATTAAGAAATTTGGACTTTGATTAGTGGTAAAACAGACTTGGACGTCTGCGTAATTGTGTACTTAGCAAGGTTGTGCAATAAGGTCTCTTATTTTTTTCTTCAATTCAGAAAAGAATTTTTTGACCAAGTAAACGGTTTACCTATGAGGGTCCCTTTAAGCCCATTATTAGCAAACATTTTTGTGGAAAATATTGAATCAATTGCGTTAGA
The DNA here is from genome assembly GCF_049724085.1 of Artemia sp. Qi Xiang Cuo. NCBI lineage: Eukaryota > Metazoa > Arthropoda > Branchiopoda > Anostraca > Artemiidae > Artemia > Artemia sp. Qi Xiang Cuo. Next base: position 68,476,658 of record NC_142794.1, read on the forward strand.
TTCGTATTTTTTAAAACGCAATTTTTGGGGACAGTATATGGATGACATAATTTCAGTATGGAATTACGAGGAGGAGGAATTAAAAGGTTTTTTGGAACATCTTAATTGTCTGGGGGTAATTTAAAGTTTACTGTTGAATTAGAAGAGGATGGAGAAACTTTTTCTTGATGTTCTTCTTTTAAAAAATGAAATTAGTCTGGATTTTAAAATTTACAGAAAACTGACTAATAACAATATCTTTTTGTCTTTTAGCTCTGGTCACGGTCGCCAAGTAAAAGTTGGTTTGATCCTTTCTCTAACTGACCGTATCTTTAGTATTTGCTCTCCGAAATTTTGAAGAGTTGTCTTTCCAAAGAAAAATACTTATAAGTAACATATATCCAGGGTGGTTAATCAACCAAAGTTTCTCAAAAAGAAGAAAAGAGTTCCCAGAGATTTCTAAGGAAGTCTTGGAGACAACTCAGGAGAAGGATGTTTTTTGTTCTTTACCATATGTGCCAGGGCTAAGTGAAAAACAAAGAATTTTACAGGGTAATGCTTTAGAAAATAGTAATACTTTAGGTAGTTTTCTAAATTCTGGGAAGGATCCAACTACATTGGGGCAGCAAAGTGGGGTCTATCAGATCCTATGTACTTGCGGAAGCTCATATGTGGAACATACTAACCAGACTTTGGAAGTGAGATTATTACAGCATCAAGACTCTATTTCGTCGGCCTTTAAAGCGAAATTCTAAGCTGGAAAATTTCATTTCAGCTCTGTCAGTGCATATATTTGATTTTCAGACCTTTTTATCTTGTTCGATAATGTCTCTGATTTCTAGGGACTGGGTTTTAAAGCAAAATTTTTGGGAAATTATTGAAATCACAAAAATGTTATTCAAGAACATGGCTTTAAATGGAGCCAAAGGTGAATTTGGGTTGAACCCATTTACGATTATGCATTAAAGCCAGATAGAGTAAGGTTCATTTCACCCAATGCGATTAACCTCTGTCCATCTGTTAGTTCAAATAATGCTAACGAACCGGAGCCAGGAAGGTCAAGGAGACTCGCCTCCGGTATTTTTTATAAAAATTATTGTTTTTAATTGTTTTATTTTAGTATTTCTGTTGATGACGGTCACTGCACAGGTGACCGGAATATCCAATATTTTTTTGTGATCTATCACTGTCTATTAAAAGGATTAATCCCTATTTGAACTTTCATTTATCTTATTGTTCTTTTACACTTGATTTTTCTCTTTATCTTTAGATGACTTAGGATCTTGTTAAAAAATAACCTTTGACTTTATTCCCACAATATTATCATTAAAATATAACATAAGTATTTTTCTTCTTGTTCTTTTATTTGTGTTCTATTGTAACATTTTTTTTATAGGCTGCTGTAAGATTAGCAAAAATGATTGGCTATTGTAACATTTGAATCGTTGAATATTTGTATAAAAAGCCTGGCAGACTTTTCTTCTTGGAGTTTAACACTAGACTTCAAGGTTAAGCATCCTTGTAGAGAAATAATAGCTGATGTTAACCTATCTGCAGATCAACGTCAGGTAGCAATTTTATCCGTACTTTTTCAGCTTTTTAGCATAGATGGGGATAGAAGATTTTCCTTCTGAAAAGGGATAGAGACAAGGGCGTATCTGGAATTTTTGTTGGGGCATAGGGTATTTGTTACAGAAAAAAGCTTTAAAAACGCATTAAAAATTTTGTTGGTATGCATTTTGTTAAGTTTTTATGAGTTGGACCAATTTTTTTTTCTTGGGGGGGGGACCAACTCTTTTGAGGTTAAATCCTAATTTGGAACTGTATTTTTTTTAGGTACCACATAAATTCCTATGAAAAAACCCTTTGTCTCATCTCATGTATTGATTTTAATTTTTCAGGTTTCTCCGGGTAACATAGAAAAAGATACTTCAATTTAATATAAATAATTTATAAGTTATTTAGAGAGAGAAAACAATTTTGCTTTAGCATATGATTAATAATTGATATTTCTCTTTTTCAGATTCCGTTTTGGGGCAACATAGAGGAAAAAACTTCATTTTATGTAAGTAATTTCTAAATTCTTAAAGAAAAAAACAACTGTGCTTTAATATACAACTCATAATTGATATTTATCTTTTTCAGGTTCCCTTTCGGGCAACATAGAGGAACAGAAAATTCAGTTTCATGCATGCAATTTTTAAATTATTTAAAGAAAAAAAAACAAATGCGCTTTAGCATGTGACTTATAATTGATATTTATCTTTTTCAGGTTCCGTTTTGCAGCAACATTGAGGACAAAATTTGAATTTCATGTCAGTAATTTATAAATTATTTAAAGAAAAAAACAGTTGTGCTTTAGCAGATTGCTAACAATTGACATTTTGGTTTTTCAGGTTCTCTTTTAGGCAGCATAGCGTATCTGGTACAACATTGTAATAATGGTACCTGCTCTTTAACTAATTTAACTATTACGATTTTAGAAAATCTGGATTTAAATAATTTAACTAAAGAAGAGAAAAATATAAAATTACGTAAACGTGAAGATTATTGGATCCATGCCTTCGGTACTGCTTATCCTTTCGTGTTGAATGACCGAGTGGCTAAATATGGAGACATGTTTAATGTTGTTGTTAATTGTATAAACGGTTTAATGGATCATCCTGCTTTTAATCATCCCATTAAACGTAAAAATCAATCAAGAGGGCATAGGAAAAATAATAGAAAAAAGAATATAGATTTAGATATCTATTTGACGGATTTGTGCCAGCTATTTGTGTCTAGTGGTATGGCGAGTATAATAAAAGGCTTAAATAAGTTATCAAAAGATAATTTAATAAAATTATTTTGGAATATAAATAATAATACACCATGTAATTCAAATATTAAACTAATTTATGATACAATATGTATTTTAGCTAGAACCAAATATATCTCAAAGGATGAAAAGTCTAATATGACTGGTAATAAAGAGAAGAGACCAAATTTACCTGTAAACTTGAGAAGATAAGAAATACAGGATGTAAACTCATCTGTAGTTTTAAACCAGCGTAATGTGAATCAGACCCTTCCTAGTAATTTAATTTCTAAAAATAATCCGATTATAACATATAAGTTCTCAAAAACAATAGGACAAATGATTTTTAATTATAATAAAACACTTGAGAATTTTGACATGGATAATAATTGGAAACCTGTGTGTAAGTGTGAGTAATTTTTATCATTTGTAAATCCAACTTACGAACATATTATAACAAGTGATTCAACAATAATAAAACAAATGGTTCTGCAGAGTATAATGCAAATGGGGGCTAAATTCCGTCTTTCTAATCATCTAAAACCATAGAAGGTGCTTAGTGGGTTAAATAATGATCTAGATTTATTTATCGGTAATTGGTGCAAACAGGGGAAAATTAATAAAAATAGTTTTTAGAATTGGAAAAATTTAATTATTAATAGGGTTAGAAATAAGATATATAATATGAAAAATAATCATAATAATGAGGTAATTTTTCACAATGATAAGATAAAGCAAGCGATTGCTACTATAAAGAAGGATTTTGTAATTGTACCTATTGATAAAGCGAATAATAATTTTGCAATAATATGTCAGAAGATATATTGTGATGTTTTAGCAAAGGAGCTTAGTACAACGAATACATATAAAATGGTTCAAGATGTTAATAATAGTCTATTGAATGGAATAGAGGATATACTTCTTAAAAAATTTAATATTAATGTTAATGAGAATGAAAATTTTTTTACTTTTTTATATTGGACAGCAAAATTTAATAACATTCCCCAAAACCACGCTTTATTGCGGGTGCAGCAAGATGCCCTACCAGAGTTGCTGCGAATGACCTGTCATGTATTTTGGGAGAAACTAAAAATAAATTTAAGTCATATTGCTCGAGAATTGAAAAATTTTCTAAGTTTAATCCATATTGGAATGTTAATAATTCATTGCAAGTAACAGATTCTCTGGCTTTAGTTTCAGCCAAAAGAGTAGATTCATTTGATTTCACTACATTATATACAAATCTACCAATTAATTTAGTATTTGTAAATTTAAAAGTGATTATTAAGAAAGCTTTTGTTTTGTCTGATTTGGCTTTTTTAAAAATTGATACGTATAATAAGAAGCCGAGATTGACTAATTACTTTAACAGTACCACTAGTTCAAAATTTTATAGCTTAGATATGATTTATGATCTACTAGAATTTGTTCTATTTAATACTTTCATAAAATTTAATGGTAATCTATGTAATCAAAGTATTGGAATTCTAATGGGGGGTAATGCTAGTCCATTTATAGCGGTCCTGTTTTTAAGCTATTTAGAATAAGAATAGAATAAGAATATTAAAAGTAATATACATTCAAATATAAGATATTCATCATATTTTTTCCAGCTATTTAGATATGCAAGAATTTGTACTAATTACGTCGATTTCAAAGATAGTAGTCAAATACTTAGCAATAAGCTAATTGTAAGAGGTTTTTCTGCCAATAAACTTGCTTGGCAATTTAAAAAGTTTAGTTTTCAATATAATCAAGTTTTAAATAAGTATAATAAAAATTATCAAGATATTTTGAATGATATTTTGAGGTAGGTAGTGGGATGATTATTTTTTCTCTTCCCTTTATAATTTTGGATTTTTGGGTTTGTTTCAACTCTTGTAGTTAATGAATAAGGCAAGTTATTTTGAAATCAGTTTGTAGAAATTGAGCGAAAGTGAAAACTTTTGGCTGACAGTTAGGATTATGCAATTAGGGGAGGTAAACTGGCTGAAGGATATTCTTTCAGAGTTGGTATTTGGTTATTTTGATTTAGTGCTAGGTGAATGATGGTTAAGGAAGCTTGGAAAATTTTTCGGGTATATTTTTGGGTATTGTTTTGTTTATAGATATTCCACAGGTGTCACTACATAGGGGTATGCCATATGACTTTATGGCATGGCGTGCTCATTTTGCCTGGGTAATGAAATTTAAGCGCTGAAACCTACATAGGCAATGAGTTTTCATCTGAGAAGCCCTGACATGTGGGGATTACCTGGGGAATATTAAAATTTTGTCGACTTATGGTGCAATGGCTTGGTTTTGGGACAATGACTTATACTTATTAATGCTGATTTTGCTCTATGTTGGACTTGATTTTCAGATTATTGGGTTGAATATACTGTTTTTTCCTAGGTGATTGGATGGATGAGTAAGGTTTGGACCTTGTTCAGGTGCTTAGTTATTTTAGTGACTAAATTAGGAAGACAGTTTTTTTTTTTTTTTTTTTTTTTTTTTTTTTTTTTTTTTTTTTTTATACCAAGGAATTACCTGTAATTCATTATAGCATATGACTAATAATTACTCAATCTTTTTTTCAGGTTCCATTTCGGTGCTACATAGAGGAAAAAACTTACAAATTTATGTAACTAATTTATGAATTATTTAAAGAAAGAAAGACAATTGTGATCTACCATATGACTAATAATTGATATTTTCTTTTTTCAGGTTCCTTGTTGGGGCAAGACAGAGAAAAAAAACTTAAAATTCAAAGCCTTGAGAAGGCATAGGATGAGAAGGCACTTTTTCATTGTTGATCAACAAACCCATGTGTTAATGTGAAATTTAAATTGTGGATTATTGCCTCAAATCGTGAGTCAAAGACATTTTTCCAAACCTAGTGTGTTATTTTCCTTATTAATAAAACCAAAAGTGTTATATTATACTTATTTACACTGGAGTTTTATTGTGTTTAATGTGTTTTTAATTGGTGATATATAAGTTTAATTCCCTTGAGATTTCAACGTTCCTGATTTCGAATTTTCTTTGTCGTTATTGCCGCTGCGAAGTTGCCTATATAATTTTCTTTTGGGCGAATTCGAGAATTCAGCCACAAAGTCGGTGAATTTGCATCCTAGTGTCGATTCACTGACTAAGCAAGCAGAAGAGGGGTGGCCACCTGCCACAAGCGCCGGTGTACCTGCCGGGAGTAAAATCCCTTAAACTGCGGGGGTCAAGTGAGCAGGGATCAACGCTTCCCTTGCTGAGTAAGCTTCGAAGATACTGTGACCTCCTCCAAAATCAAACCAAAAGCACCAGCGAGCCTCAAAAGAAGCAAAAGCAAACCAAGGAAAAGTACCCGTGAAATCAACCCCAAGAAATTCTAGAATTCAACAAACTGAGTCGCCAGCAAGAAAAAGAAAAATTTCAGAGCTTCCACCGTCCCCAACTGTCCCAAATTATCATATTGTATCAATTAAAAGGAAAAACGGAACACCATACAACGGAACATAAAATCAATTTTTAAAGTAGCCAGAGTTAACTTTGAGCTTAGTTTCCAAAAATCAGGCACAACAGAACTTTATTTCCAAGATGCTGTAGGAGCTGATAAAGTAATTCCAAACTCTAGCTTAATTCAGCTTACCACCTCAGGAATTGAAGCCACAAAACTCATCAGAGAAAAAAAATTCCAATACGTATTTCATAGAATGGATCTTTCTTTGGAAACACAAGAAATCAAATCTGAGCTATTAGACTCTTCAGGAAGAACTCTTACAATCACAAATATGACTAGGCTTAACAAAAGAAATGGAGAAGGCCTGACGCTGAGTAAGTCAGTCTTGGTTGCAATAAAAACTTAGCTCAAGCATGATGTATATCTTTATGGGCAAAAAATCCCTCTCAAGCCCTACAAGGCCAAGCCTTTATACTGTATCAAATATAGTGTACATGGCCACACTAAAAACAATTGCCAGCAAACAAATCCTTCCTGCTCCAAATGTGGAAAAGACAACCATAACTCAACATCCTGTCCTGCTCCTGAGCCGTACTGCAAAAACTGTAAGACCATAGGGCACAGTGCATTTCAAAAAGATCTATGCCCCACCCACCATCAACGAGCAGAAATTCTCCGAATCTCAACTGAGCAAAATATTCCTTTCTCAATTGTTGCAGCAAAAATACCTAAGACTCCGAAACCAAGTGCTGTCCTCACCCAAATTAAGGAGGGGCAGAAAGAGCCCGACATCCAAGATTATCATTATGCAAGCACTTCTTATTCAAACTCCCTCAAGGGTAATAACAGTAGCGCAGATGTTCCAGGAATCCAAAGGTAAGTTAGCCAAAGGTAAGACCTGGCAAAATCAAAATACAGCTCCAACAATTGAAGCGACTGATCAGATGAACAGTACCGAATTCCAAAAGCTGGGCACATATTTTGACTCTAAATCACCTCATCTCGACCTCTGGATAATCAGAGCAAGTCAAAGCTATTCTAACAAGGAAAGCAATTACTACACTTCTAGGCCAAGAAGTTTGGAGACAAGCTAACACTGAATTTGAGAAACTTAGGAATGAATTGGCCTTTCCTCTTGGTTCTTAAGAAGTAGTAAAAGAAGTCTAGACATGACAAAGAACCAAGGCATTCTCAAGTCATCCTGCCTTTGATCTTAAGGAAGAGACATCGACAAAGACAAGCAAAGTGCGGAGGGACAATGTTCCCTTAGTGAAAAGTAATGATAACTCAAAATTTTTGTCTTCAGAAGAAAACATGGAGGTTATATGTACCAGCCATGAATAGTTTCAAGATTTTGCAATGGAACATCATGTCTCTAAATAGTTTAAAACTACATGAACTTATTGAATACATTATTAGCTATAATATTCATCTTGATTGCCTCCAGAAAACAAATTTAAAGTCTCAGGCAAGTAATTGTACCTGGATTCCATTTTTATAGAAAGGATTGATTAACCAGAAGGAAAGGAGGGGGAGTGGCAATGCTCATAAAAAAAGGATATACCACATTAGGCAATAGCCCCAAGAGAGTACCGGAATGAGATTGATGTGGTCAGCGTGAATTTAAATCTCCAAGATAGACATCCCTCAAAAGTCTAATCCTTTTACAATCCAAATGGCAGCAATGATATTAAAACCATGCTTGAAGAAGAAACAAGAGATAAAATTGTTGTTTTAGGTGGCTTTAATGCTCATAGCTCTATATGTAAAAATTGTGTACACTCCAACATTGCAGGTAAGAATATAGAAGAATTTATCCTCACCTCTAACAATTTCACAGTTCTAACTTCCCATGGCCTCCCCACCCACTACAATATCAAGAATAATACCTCATCAACAATTGATTTGCAGATTGGTACAACATAGCCTGAGTATCAAATCCAGATTTCTCTTGTCCCAGATCTTCAGACCGACCATACTGCAACCCTTATCAAAATTCATGCAGCAAAATACACTCCTGTTCCACCAACAATGAGCTTCAATCTAAAGACAGCAAACTGGACCCTCTTTAAAAATATATTAGATAGCACTGATTACTCTACTATCAGGCTAGGAGAAGATATTGATATTAAAGCCAAAAAACCAAGCGACACTCTCTTAACAGCAGCAGGAAACTCAATCAAGAAATTCTCTGACCAAATGCCTATTTTTTCGTTAAAGAAGTCGAACAAAATCGGGTGGAGTCAAGACTGCAGAAGTGCAGTTCTAAGTAAAAATAAAGCAAGAAAAAATTTCCAGAGGCATCCAAGCCAAGAAACTTTCGTTGCTCTTAGCAAGGCTAAAGCCTTAGGGAAGAAAATAGTTTTAAAGGCCAAGCGCTCAGCTTGGAATGACTTTTCCTCCGAAATTGACCATAATGTTCCTACAAGTAAAATTCATTCGTTCATAAATCGAATGGCTGACAATAATAAAACCTACAATTCAAAAATCCCCTGTCTTACAACAACAGAAACCACTTTAAAGACCGACAAAGACATTACTGAAGCATTTGCTATTCACTTCAAGAAAGAGGTCCTCACAGTGCATAGAGGAAGGCATAGAGTATGCAAGTTGCATGAGAAGACAAATTTAAAAAAAAAACTTGTATATATGTTTACCAAGTCCAAGTTAAAGGAGACTATAAGGTCGTCTAATTCCTCTTCAGCACCAGGAGAAGACGAAATAAGTATCCAATGGATCATAAATGCAGGAGAAATTTTTCATGATGCCTTACTTCGTGTATATAACTACTCATGGACTACAAAAATATTCCCAAGGATATGGAAACATGCCATTATAATCCCAATTAGAAAACAAGGCAAACCTCCAGATTTAATTAATTCCTACAGGCCTATTTCACTACAACCAATGCTTTAAAAATTTTTTGACAAGATACTACATAGGAGGTTAGAATGGTTTTTGAAACTTAATAGAAATCTAGCTGATTCCCAGGATGGCTTTTATCAGGGGCAAAATACTGTAAACAACGCAATCCAGCTCGAAGCAGCTACAAGAATTGCCATATATAGCAGTGAGACCATGATAGCAGTCTCAGTTGACTTTGAATCAGCTTTGGACCACGTTTGCATGTATCTCATGTGTCAAGTTCTAAAAGGGATGGATTTCCCGGATGGAGTCATTAAGTTCCTCTTCAATTATCTATCTGATAGAAGCTACAAAGTCCGGGTGCAAAATGAGCTATCCAGTATTTCAACACTACATGTTGGACTCCCTTAGGGGTCCATACTCAGCCCCCTTCTTTTCTTAGTAGTTTGAAGTGAGATTCAGTTCAGCAGTGATTCAATATCCAAACTTGAATTTGCTGATGACTTAGTTCTTTGGTCAGCAGGTAGAGATTTAAACATTATTCCCAATAGTGTTAACTTAGCATTATATGAATTAGCAACTTTTTCTGCTGCATTTTCCCTACCTATCTCCAAGTCTAAGACAAATGCAATCATATTCCACAACAAAAAGTCTGTCATACCACCAAAATTATTTGTCAATAATGTGGAAATAGAGTATGCCGTAGCCCTTAAATTTCTAGGAGTATACATGGATCCAAGACTTACTTGGCAAAATCAAGTCAACTGTGTAAAAAATTCATGCACGCAAAGGTTACTTATCCTTAAGCGTCTGGCAGGGTCAAAGTGGGCTAATTCCCCAAAAATACTCTTTGATTTTTACAAGAGGTTTATTCGTTCAAAGATTGAATATGCCACTGAAGCATATGGAGAATGTAGTAAGACTAATCTTGCCAAATTAGAAACAGTCCTAAATATGGCTAGCAAAATTGCCTTAAGGCTTCATGCTCAGTGCCCCTCTAACAAAGTGAAACACTTAACCAATCTGCCCTCTATTTTAGAAAGACAGAATATGCTGATCATCAAATATTACAGCAAGATACAACCTACAGGTTATGAGCATGATATTTTTAAGCTCACTTTTGCCAAAGATGGTATCTCCCATAGTTTGACATTTATAAGGTCATGAAAACATTTAACGAGCTTGTCCCATCTTGGAAACTTGGCTCACCCTGTTTCAGTCATTTCCTTGACCCCCCAGGATGGCAAATATCACCTCTAAGTGTTTCACTAGAGTTGATACCCTTGCAAAAGACAAATTACCTGCCAATCCAAATACAGACACTTTTTCATGAGAAAATGACCACTTTGTATCCAGATTCTCTCCAAGTTTACACCAATGGCTCGGTTAAAGGCAGGAAATGTGGCTCTGCATCTGTTATCCCAAGTTATACACTGAATATAAAAACCAGACTTCCAGACATTACTTCCATCCTCATTGCAGAGCTATTGGCAATAAAAGAGGCTTTAAAGGTCATCAATATTAACCCACCGGCTTCCAAAAGACTAGTATTGCTCTCAGACTCCAAAGGCACCCTTCAGCTCATTGATAATATCCATTGGAGTGCTATGGATACAGATCTGAGGACAATCAGAGATCAATTAATCAGTCTCCAAAATAGCCTTATTGAAGTCAAGTTCCAGGATATCCTCAGCCACCAAGGCATCAAATATAATGAGGTAGCAGACCAGCTAGCTAGTAGCTCCTTGAATAATCCAATTAACCCCAATTTGAAGGCACAGACCTTCAGAGACATACTCAGAAGAAGAGTTCCTTCAAAAACAAAAATGCCCATTCTATCCTTATTTTCATCACGGGCAGATAACATTCTTTATTTTAGAATCAAAACCAACTCTTTGATCCTGAGGAAAGAGGAGTTTATTTGGCATAAACGAACCGACCCATATTCTAGATTTTGCAACTCATTTCCAGAATCCTTGAACCACCTGATCTTTGAATGTCAATGCATCCAGCAAGAAGTAATCAACATTAGGAGAATCTTCAGTAAGGCAAAGCTCCAGCCTGACATAACGTGTTGCTGCTCTCAAACCTACCAGCTAACACTGAAAGACATCTATACAAAAGTATTTTCGATTTCTTAAGACATACGTAACAATATCTGCGAGTAGTTCACATAGATGGTAGCAAGACTTATTCCTGACCCATCATCCCCTATAGATTGAAAATCATCGTGAAGCCAAAAGGAGACCGAAGTGGACTCCAGAAGGCTTGGTATTTTAAGAAGAAGAAGATAGGAGTTGTAAGCCCTTTTCATGTTATTTTCTACTCGTTTTGTGTTTGACTCGGTTATTTTCTGTAATTTCTTTAAGTTTTGGGTTTCATTTATCTATTGATGCTGATTTGTGGTAGTTTTACGCTTGGTAGATTATTTGACTCTATTTTTGCTCATATTTGGTTGAAGCACTGAAAAATTACTGATACGTCCTCTTGACAACCTATGTGGGCATAGTGTGCTTCGATTTAGTTCAATACAGTTTCAATATTGCCAAAAATGGAGAAAACATTCAATTCAATTCAATGGGTTTAATTGCAAAGACGAAAGATATCGCACATAATACAAAATACTCAGTCCATTTCTGGACGCTGAGAACCACAATCAATATCAATTCCACATGATACGCAGAGTGGTCACCGCTCATGCTCCAAGACACAACATTGCCTCTCAATAATCAAAAAACAAACAACCATTACCTTCCTGCTCCTTTCCCCAGGGGAAGCCACCCCATCATAAACAAAAAAAAATCATACTTTAGTTATTTACATTTTAATCTTAATTTTTTTAAGATTAGAATATTTAAGTTCAATAAAGTATGAAGTAAGGAGGTGTGAAGTGGAGGCTAAAATTGGTGGATGGATAAAATTGCCGAGGATCTGAAAGATGCAGCTAGACGGCATAATAGTAAAATACTGAACTGGCAGGTTAATAAAGTGAGAGGCAGTAGTCAATCTAGACTTGTACCAGTTTAAGATAAGAACGGGGCCACAATTAGTGGTAAGGAAAGAGTTAAAGAGAGATGGGCAGAACATTTTGAGAATATGCTAAACCGAGATAGAGATGCAGGAAAAGATATATATAGAAAAATGTAAAAGTTTGTGATCCCTTGGATGTGATGGAAGATTTGTTCTGTGAAGTATTAAAACTAAACAGTACTAAAAAGTACTAAAAGTATTAAAAACTAACAAGGCTCCAGATGCTGATAGTGTGGTAAATGACTTTCTTAAATATGGTGGTTCTGAGATTAGAAATAAGTTACTGAAGATTATGAATATGATTTTTGAAAAAGGGGAAGTACCTAGAGATTTCAGGAAAACCTTAATTAAACCACTGTATAAGAAAGGTGATAAGAGTGAGTGTGGTAATTATCGAGGCATTAGTCTTGTCTCTCTAGGTAGAAAATTACTTAGTAATATGATCCTTTTTAGACTGAGAGATGCTGTAGATAAAGTTTTAAGAGAAGAATAATGTGGTTTTAGAAAAAGTAGAGGATGTGTTGACCAAATTTTCACTCTTAGGTTAATAATTGAGAAGTACCTGAGTTAGGTAAAAAGTTTTTAAAAGTTTTAAAGAGATTAGCAGATGGTTTCGTATTAAATCAGGAGTTTAGCAGGGTTGTGTTCTATCCCACTTTATATGGAACATTTTGATGGATTTTGTCTTATGAAGCACAGGCAAGGCAATGGGAGACCATGGAATCAATTAGGGAGGAAAACTCTCTTGGAATTTTATACTGATGATTTAAGCATCCTAGATGAAAAAGTGAACAAAGTGGATGAACTTTTAGAGGATTTGCATGTTCAAAGTGCTAGAATAGACTTGAGAATAAATGTTGAGGAGACTAAGTCACTAAGTGTAGGAATAAGTGGAGATGAAAAGGTGACGTTGGGTAAAGAAATGATTGATCAGGTGGACAGCTTCACTTACCTTGGTAGTTTTATTAGTTTTTATTATTAGTTAAAAAAAAAAAATTTGGAAGAATAGGAAGATAAGTCTGCAAACCAAGATTAGAATATTGGAAGCTACAGTGATGACAGTGGTCAAATATGGATCTGAAGCATGGGGGCTCCGAAAAGCGGATGAAGATTTGCTAAATTTTTCCAGAGAAATTGCCTATGGATTGTTTTGGGTACACGACTGACTGACCGTATTTCAAACAGTAGGCTCTACGAAAAAGTGTGGTTCAATCCCGCTTTCTAGGGCTATAATGAAAGAACAGTTGAGATGGCTAGGGCACGTTCTGCGGATGAAGGATGACATAGTACCAAAGATTGGCCTTTTTGGCCAACCGTCTAGGGCTAAACGGAAAGCAGGTCGTCCACGGTCGGGGTAGGAGGATGTCATAAAGGAAGATTTAAAGAAAATGGGAACTTCCTGGGAGGGCTTAAAGAGGGAGGCTTTGAATAGACTGGGATGGAGGGGGAGCATACGTAGCTTTGTTGGTCTCAGGCGGCTTGGTACTGCGGTGAATTGTTAGTAGTAGTAGCATTGCCGAAAATGTTCACCTTAATACCCTTAGATTTAGTAACAGTAGCACCAGTAGTGATAGAAGTAGCAAAGCTGTCCGGTTCTAAGCCGGCTTAAGCGCTTCGGTGTAGACTTGAGAAGATGTGTTGGTCCCTGTCCTGTACAAAAATCCGGGACCATTGCTTTTCCTGAGGCCAAAATAGTTTCAATGATGTAAAGAACATGAAAATTGCAACTTGGAATCTTACGACGTTAAAAAGTAACTATCGTATCGACATTTTGACTGGTGAATTCCGATGATTGGAACTGGACTTATTGGGAGTTTCAGAAACTCATATCCCAGCGGTAGGAAGCATGAAATTAGGTGACATAGAGCTTGTTTACTCAGACAGGAAGGATAGGGTACATAGAAAGGGAGTAGGGCTCACGATGAATAAGGAAGCTCCTAAGTCTTGTTAAGGCTGGGAAGGTATTAATAATAGAATACTAATCGCTCATTTTATGACTAAAATGTTCAGTTATAGTAGTATATGCCCCTGAAGAACCGACTGAGGAGATACTAGAGACTCAGATGAATTTTACTTACAATTACAGGAGCAAATAGACAAAATTATGTTGTTTTTATTAGGATATTTTAACGCACAGGTCAGTAGAAATAGGGATGGATGGTATCCTAGCCTAGGTAAATTTGGTGTTGGAAAAGAATAACAGTAATGGCTACAGACTGTTGCAATTTTTAGGTACAACAATCTTTTTATAACTGATACGGTGTTTGGTCATAACATGGGCCATAAATTAACATGGTATTCACGTGATGGTAAGACAGCAAACCTTTTTGATTATGTTATTATAAACCGAAGACTGGCAGGATTGATGCTAGAAGAAAAGATCACCATCTGGTAGTGTCTAGGGTTAATTTAAAGCTGAAATTTCGGAAGGGTAACTACCTCCTGGGAAGTTATGACATTGATAGACTCCAGGATGAAAATTTGAGAGAAACTTTCCAGGAACAGTTGAATACTAAACTTGGGAGTTTAAAATTTGACAATGTGGAAGATGGATGGAATAATCTTAGGGAAAAAATTTGTGAAGTTGCTGATGATGTCTTAGGGAATAAAGTTAGGACCAAAGCTAGGAATATTAGTGAAAAAGCTTTATGTTTCATAGAGAGAAGGGGCTTGTACAAGAATTATCTGAGCGACAGATAATATGAATACAAAAGGAATGTAAAGAAAGTGGAGAAAGCATTAAAATATGAACTAAGGAGATGTGTTGTGGAGGCCTTGAATAAAATTGCCAAGGGTCTTGAAGATGGCATAATAGTAAAATATTGTACTGGCATGTTAATAAAATGAGAGGGAGTAGTTCATCTGGACTTTTTCCATTTAAAGATACGAATTGTGCCACAATTAGTCATAAGGAAAGAGTTAAAAAGAGATGGGAAAAAGATTTTGGAAATATACTAAAACAAGATAGAGTTGCAATAAAAGATGTAGAGGAAAATGAAAAAGTTTGTGATACCTGGGATGTGAAGGAAGATTTGTCTTGTGAGGAAGAATTGGCGACAGTACTAAAAGGATTAAAAAAAATAACAAGGCTCCAGATGCTGATGGTGTGGTAAAATGAGTTTCTTAAATATGGCAGTTCTGAGGTTAGAAATAAGTTACTAAAAATTAGGAAGTCAGTGTGGTAATTATCGAGGAATTAGTCTCGTCTCTGTAGGTATCAAATTACTTCGTAATTTGATACTTTTTAGACTGAGAGATGCTATAGACAAAGTTTCAAGAGGAGGACAGTGCAGTTTTAGAAAAGGTAGAGGATGTGTCCACCAAATTTTCACTCTTAGGTTAATAATTCATAAGTACCTGAGTTGTCAAACACCTCTAGTCCTCAGTCTTATAGATTATGGGCAAGCGTTCGATTCTATTAATAGAAGAGCTTTAGCAAAGGTTTTATCCTTGTATGGTATACCAGTCAAATACATTAAAGTGGTTAGTGCTATGCACGAGAAAAACACTGCTGCGGTTAAGGTTGAAAATGAGGTTAGCAGTCGGTTTCAGATTAAATCAGGAGTTAGCAGGGTTTGTGTTCTATCCCCACTTTATATGGATGATTTTGATGGATTTTGTCGTAAGAAGCGCAGGAAAGGCAATGGGAGACCGCGGAATCAAATGGGGAGGAAAAACGCTCCTGGACTTAGATTATGCTGATGATTTAAGCATCCTAGATGAAAGTGTGAGCAAAATGAATGAATTTTTAGAGGTTTTGCGAGTTCAGGGTGCTAGAATAGGTTTGAAAATAAATGTTAAGAAGACTAAGTCACAAAGGCTAGGAATAAGGGAAGATGAAAAGGTGACGTTCGGTAACGAAAAGATTAATCTGGTGGATAGCTTCACTCACCTTGGTAGTATTATTCGTAAAGACGGTGATAGCAGTGAAGATGTTAAAGATAGAATAGCCAAGGCTCAGGTTTTTTTTTCACAGTTAAAAAAAGTTTGGAAGAATAGGAAGATAAGTCTACAAACCAAGATTAAATTATTAGAATCTACAGCGATGACATTGGTCAAATATTGCTTTGAAGCATGAGCGCTCCATAAAGCAGATGAAGATTTGCTAGATATTTTCCAGAGGAACTGCCTACGGATTGTTCTGGGTACCCAGCTGACTGACCGCATTTCAAATAGTAGATGGTACGAAAAGTGTGGTTCAATTTCGCATTCTAGGGGTAAAATGAGGAAAAAATTGAGATCGCCAGGGCACTTTCTACGGATGAAGAATGACAGATTGCCAAGGATTGTCCTTTTCGGCCAGCCATCCAGGGCTAAACGTAAAGCAGGTCGTCCGCGGTTGAAGTGGGAGGAAGTTATAAAAAAAGATTTAAAGGAAATGGTAGCTTCCTGGGAGGTTGTAATGAGGGGGGTTTTGAATAGATTGGGCTGGAGGAGGAGCGTGCGTAGCTGTGTTGGCCTCAGGCGGCTTGGTGCTGCGGTGAGCTGTTAGTAGTAGTAGTTGTAGAGGCAGTAGCATTATGATGCAAATATTGTCATTTGGTTGGTCCAACATAACCCCCCCCCCCCACAACAAGCCTTGTAAGTTTTAATTTCACACACCAAATTGTTCCTAAGATATGGCTGATATGCCCTTTTGACAACCTGCATACAGATGGCGTGCTATGATTCAGTTTACCTTCCTCCCTAAAACTTCTCTGAAAATTTAACCTTCATACACCTAGGTATATTCATATACTTCTTTAAATTTCATCTGAATGCTCCTAGCCTTACAAGTAGTTGCAATATAAGTAGTAGTTGGAGTAATAGTAATAATAGAACAGGAAAAAGTAGCAGTGGCGGTAGTATTAGTAGTAGTGTGCACATATTGCCTTTCGGTCAATTGCTCTTCCCCTTTAAGCATTCTCTGAGAATTCCAACTTAATACACAGACCAATTCTGAAGAAACGCTCTTTTGACAATATATATGAACATAGTGTCTTTTGTTAGCTCGAATTTACCATCAATATTCTTTCAAATTTGACCTTCATAGACTTAGCTTTGACAGTACTAGTATCAAAGTAGTTGCTGTGTTAGTAGGAGCAGTAGTTGCAGTGTTAACGTTGTCTTAGTAGTAGCAATAGTAGCAGAAGTATTAAAAGCGATAGTAGTATATACCTCTTGCCTTTTGGTTAGTTGAACATCCGTTTCATGATGCCCCGAAAGTTTCACCTTGACACGGTAACCGGGTCCTAAAATATTGCTGATGTATGGTTTTGACCCCCTGATGACGCTCTTTTCATCTTAATACTTTAAACCTTACATGTTGTTGCAATTGAAGTAGTAGTCAGAGTAGTTTAGTTGCAGTAGTAGTAAAAGTAGCAGCAGTAGTAGTGTTAGTAGTGACATGCATATTTTACCTTTTTGTCAATTAATCTTTTCCTTTAAGTATTCTCTCAAAGCTCCAACTTAATACCAAAATCCATTATTGAGATGCGCCTTTTGTCAATCTGCATGCAATAGTGTGTTCTGATTTAGTTTAAATTCCCCTCAATATTCTGTTAAATTTTCACCTCATACGCATAGCCTTAATTGTACTAGTATCATAGTAGTAGTGATAGCAGTAGGAACAATAGTAGAAGTAATAATGTATTGTTAATAGTAGTAGTAACAGCAGTATTAATACCAGTAGCAACAGGTACATTTTTGCTTATTAGTTAACTGAATATCCCAATCATGATATCCCCTATGTTTTCTCTTGGTACGGTAAGCGGTTCCAAAAATATTGCCATTACATCCATATCAGCACTCTATATGCACATAATATGTTTCGGTTTATTTTAACCTTCCAATTAATGTTTTCTCAGAATTTTCTTTAAATATCTCAGTCTTGGTAGGAGCTACTCACTACAGAAAAAGTAGTTTTAGTTATAATAGTGGTAGTAGTAGTAGTAGTTGTGGTTGCAGTACAAGCAGTGGTAATTTTAGCAGTAGTAGCGTGCAAATATTGCCTTTTTGGTCAATTGATTATCTCCTTTATCATTTCCTGAAAGTCCTATATTAATATACTCAGTCATTCCCGAGTTACGCCCTTTTGACAACCCATATAAACATAACATGTTTTAATTCAGTTCAACACTCCCTCAACATTCCCTGAAAGACTCACCTTAATGCCCTTCGTATTTTGGAGAAGTAGAAGTCAAACATGCATACCTTTTCTCAATAACAAATACTATACATAAACAATGAACAAATTACCTAACTTAAAGCCTTTGCCCTGAGGCCTCGGAGGGGGGGGGACATCCCCAAACGCATAACTACTGAACCTTTCAACAATGATGAAAAAATTATATGTCTTAAAACTTTGTTTGAATGTTTTGTTTTAGCGCTGGGGAGTAGGGGGGGGGGCTGGTTGCTCTTAAATCACTTTTGACTCTTAACAGGGGCACTATAACTTCCAATTTCAAATCAAATGAGCCCCATCTAAAGTTTATATGACCTCCCATTCCACAAAAAGCTATTATGCCCTCAGGGCATAACTTACAGCCCTTGCCCCAGGAATCTGGGGGGTAGTGTCAATTTTATATGTCCTTTGGACTATTTTGAACAAAATGGCTGTCTTACAATTTCAGTCAGATGCATCTATTGAAAAAAGGGGCGTTTGGGAGACGGGCTTGAACCCCTCCATCACTTTTGACTCTTAAAAGAGAATTAGAACTTCCAATTTTCAACCAAATGAGCCACCTCTAAAGTTTATACAACCATCCCTTCCACAACAACCTAAAACGCTGCTGGGGCGTAACTTACAGCCATTGCCTCCAGGTCCTGATGATTGTATCGACCCCAAAAGGCTTGTTCTTTGACTATTTTGAATAAAATGGCAATATCAAAATTTCTATTGGATGCATTTCGGGAAAACACGACGTGTGTAGAGGGGAGGTGGCTGCCCTTTGATCACTTTGACTCTTAAAAAGGACACTAGAATTTTTGATTACCAATCCAGTCAAAAGCCCCCTCCAAAGCACATATTTTCCAGCCTCTTTACAAAAACCTTATATGCCCCAGTGCACAACTTACAGCCCTTGCCCCAGGGCTGTGGGGGGTTATGTCAATCCTGGGGGCATTTTCATATGTTTTTGGCACTAATTTTAACAAAATGGCTATCTCACAATTTCCATAAGATGTGTTAGGTGAAAAGAGAGGTAGTCGGGGGGGGGGGGGGCTAGTTACGATCCATCACTGTTGACTCTTAAAATGGAACTAGAAGTTCTAATTTTCAACCAAATGAACCTTCTCTAAAGTCTATACAACCATTCCTTCTATAAAAACCTTAAATGCCCCCAGGGGCATAACTTACAACTCTTGCCCCAAAGCTTTGGGGGTTTGTGTCATCTCTAAAAGCCTTGTTATGTGATCTTTGGACTATTTTGAATAAAATGGCTATCTCAACGTTTCTATCAGATGCATTTCAGAAAAATACGACGTATGGGGAGGAGGGAGGGGGTTGCTGCCCTCCGATCACTTTGACTCTTAAAAAAGGCACTAGAACTTCTGATTACCAATCCAATGAGCCCCCTCTGAAGTTTATACGACCACACTTTCTATAAGAACCTTATATTCCTCAAGGACATAACTTACAGTCATTGCCCTGAGGGCTGTGGGGATTGTCTCCACTCTTAAGCCATTGTCATATAATCTTTGGAATATTGTGAACAAAATGGCTATCTAACAATTTTGATCGGATGCGTTTGAGGAGAAGAGGGTGTCAGAGAGGGGGAGGGTGCTAGTTGCCCACTATTTATTTTGACGCTTAAACCGGAACTAGAACTATACATTTCCAATCAAATGAGCCTCCTCACACAACCACCCCTTCCATAAAAAGCTTATATGCCCCCGAGCATAACTAAAAACCTTTGCCCATAGGGCGATGGGGGAGGGGGTATGTCATCTTCAGATACACAATTTATGGACCTTTCAACTACGCTGAACAAAATGGCTATCTCAAAGTTTATTGGATGTGTTTCGGGGAGTGATGGGCGTGGGGAGGGGGGGTAGCTGCCCTCTGATCATTTTGAATCTTAAAAAGGGTACTAGAACTTCTGATTACCAATCCAATAAGCTTCCTACGAAGCTTATACGACCACCCTTTCTATAAAAAAAACCTTATATGCCCCCAAGGCTTAACTTGCAACCCGTACACTGAGGGCTGAAAAAAATGGCTAACTCAAAATTTTGATTGGATGTGTTTGGGGTAAAGATGGGTGTGGGAGGGGGGCTATTTGACCTCCAATCCCTTTCGACTATTAAAAAGGTCACTAGCCCTCTAATTCCCAACCGAATGAGCCCTTTTCGAAGTTTCTGCGACAACTCCTTCTATACGAAGTGCCCTGGTCTAAAAAAAAAACAAATAAATAATACATTGTGCCATCATCGTTCTTTACTTAGGCAGCGCTATTGCACTGCCTATGATTATTATTTTTCTTTCCAGAGGCATTTCATATGGAAGGGATGGTCGTATAAACTTAGGAGGGGGGAATTGTATAAACTTAGAGAATTGTCGTACATTCTCTGTGGCAAATTTTTTATATGGATATGTTCCGGGGGGATTATCCGGGGGGTTTTTTCCTCGTGTTTTGTTTCCTGGGAAATAATTTCCCCGAAAAGGGGCATTTCTGGAGTGACCGAGAAACCGATTATAGATTAAAGTCTTATTCCAATGAAAAACAGCTAAGGAGAATTTTTCAGGGTTGATCGTCCACAAACAATTTTACAGAGAGGGGGGGATTCTCAGCGAGGAAGGAACTGTCTGGAGGGGATTTTTACGGGGGGTGCATTTGAAAAACGAACAGAAATTATGCCATATATGAAGGGTTCCCCCTCCTCAATACCTTATTCTTTACGCTAAAGTTTGACTGTTAAATAAAATTGAAACACAGGGGCTGTTTAACTAGAATAGCAAGCTTTTTTTAAAGTGCTAACAGCTTTAGCCTAAAGAGCAACGTATTGAGGAGGGGCGACCCATCATATCCGGAAAAAATCTGCCAAAACTAATATGCAAATTGTGTTTTAATTTTTCATGCAAGATTAGTTGAAAAACGTTCAGAAATTAAATAAAAACAAGTTTTTTTTTACTGAAAGTAAGGAGCGACATTAAAACTTAAAACTAACAGCAATTATTATATATATGAAAGGGGCTGTCACCTCCTCAACGCCTCGCTCTTTAAGCTAAAGTTTGACTCTTTGTCACCGCTACTTTTTAAAACAATAAATAAACTTTAGCATAAAGAGCGAGGCATAGAGGAGGGGACAGCCCCTTTCATATACGGAATAATTGCTGTTCGTTTTAAGTTTTAATGTTGCTCCTTACTTTCAGTAAACTTGTTTTTTTTTATTTAATTTCATAAAGACGATACTTTTGCCAACATATGAAGAACCGTGTATATTGCAATTGCATCTCTCTGGTTTATATGCAAAGTAACTTAGGAGACAAAAATTAACGAACAAGGTAGTAGTGAAGATTTACGGAATACAAAGTAATATTTGGCAGGGATAGTTACTAGTGATAAATCACTAGGGGTGGCACCGTGATTGGGGGATGTTAGGGGATTCGGGGAACCAAATTTTTTTTCGGGGTAACTCATAGATTTTCGAGGAAATCCCTGAATTCGGGGATAGTGCAAGCCCTGTTTGATTTCTAATCAGGAAAATCGAAAAACCTAACCACACGAGAAATCAAAAGCTCCGACTTTGCGGTTGACGCAATAAAGAATTGCCGCAAAACTAATTCAAAGTCAACCAAACGCCGCCGCCTCTGCCGGCGGTGGCGCGCCGGCAGCGTTGTGACACTTCGGCGGTGGTCAACCGAAACTCTCGTTGGTGGCGTTCGATCGATGCGCCGGCGTGGCGCCGGGATCTAGCTGGGGCAAGGGTTGTTAGTTATGCCCCGGGGGCATATAAGGTTTTTATGGAAAGTATGGCCGTATAAATTTTCGAGGAGGTTCATTTGATTGGAAATTGGAAGTTCTATTTCCCTTTTAAAGAGTCAAAAGTGATCGGAGGGCAAATAGCCCCGTCCCGCCGTCTTTCCCAAAAAGGCATCCGATCGAACTTTTGAGATAGATATTTTGTTCAAAGTAGTCCAATAATCATATAACAATGCCTTCGCGGTTGACACAGTCCCCCGAGCCCGGGACATGGGTTGTATGTAAGTTATGCCTCGGGATTGGGCATGCCATTCACTACTATTATAGTTAATTAGGAAAAGACAAAGAATCAGATTGACATTTTAAGGAGACATAAATGAAATAACAGACCAAACAAAGAGATATTAAATAAACATTTTTCAAAACTTGTTTATTCAATAAGAACACAGCAGCTTTAACATTTGATGTCATTGACATCTGCATTTGATGTCAATGTAAAATCAAACAAACATCAGTAGTTATGATTTCTATCTGTTTATATTTCTGCAGCTAGTAAAGAGAAAAGTTCCGACCCCTCCAACAATCCATACAAATTAAACTGATTCTAGCTTTTGATTATGAAGATAGTTTTTTTATGAATGCTCGTAATTTATCATCATCCAAGACACCAACAAACATATCCTGGACTTTCCCATCTTTCATCGCGAGGACTGTAGGTACTGCTTTCACCTGAAAAAAACAAAACAAAAAACTTTAACCACTATTAAAAATACTGGAGAATAAGTTAATATATTGAGATTTCTTATATAGATAGAATCAATGAAGAAGACTGTTTCTTCCAAAATCTGAAAATCTGAAGTAGCTATTAAACATAAGGTGTTACAGTCTTATTTAGCTTAACAGTCGTGGTCAGAAGGAAGATCATTACTTCTAATTTATTTCTATATTTTTATTCATCAGAGTTGTATATTCGGGTTGTACCAGTGGCTAGCAACCTAGTAAGAGATGATAACGTCTCATACTATGAAATAAAACAGCCAATAACTTTTAAAAATAGAGTCAGATCGAAACACAAATCATACTATTAAAACCACCTTGTCCCAAATCCTTATAAAGAAAACTTACAGTCCCTTTGCTTTAACAACAAGGAAAATCCATTAGCATGAAAAACTACAAAAGTTGACGTAGCCACGATATTTCGCATCGACAGCATCCTTCTTTTTTCTTTCCGTTTTTTTTTCCTTTCTCCGCAGCTAGCGGGGCACTACAGCATCAGAGAGCTATTTAATGGCTCATTTGAAAGGAAATTGATGTATTTAAATACCTTTCGTAATTAACAAAAATAATTTTCAAAATAAAATCAATTTTTGACGAGAAACTACATATTTGTATAATACTGGAGTAGCTCATGTTATAAACATCATCTTGCATACGAAGATCAAAATAGGATTTTTAACATTGTTAAAAGCATGAAGATATAGCTATATAAATTATAATAAAGAACGAACGCTAGGTTATAGTAACAGAAAGATTAATTAATAATAGTAATCTTAGCTTTAGTGGCAGTATTATCATCAATAAACTTTTCTAGAGTATGGTGCCATATTTTACATACTTAGATGCTTTGTTCTCTGAGGGTTCTCTCTTACTAAGAAAGCACCGTAGTCTTTTTCCTGTTTGTAATTTATCTTTTATTACATAAGGCAGCGGTCGGGGAACCGGGGTAAATTACCCCAAATGGAGTAAAAATGAAATTTTTGGCGGTAAAAATGAAACTTTTGTGAGTAAAAAGTATATATTTTTAATTTGCTATTTTATAAACCTGTTAGTATTTTTTTTTCAACTAAAACAATTTAGCGACATATGCAGGCTACGTCATCTCACTCCCCACCACTAGTGTTCTCGAGTTAAATCTTTGCGCAGTAAAACACAGCCCCGGCTACCTGCTCAATCCGTGCCATGCCGTCGAGATACAAACACATTGACGAGTCAGAGCGCCAGTTTTTCTAGTTAGTTGCTGACAAGACCACTATTTTATCATCAATCATCAATATATCGATAAAGTTCAGCCGCAATCTGAAAATTTAATTCGAGTATTTTAATTGTTATTTCTGTCTCCCTTCAGACGGCCGCAAATAGAAAAAGGGCATACCAAGACGAATTCCTTAATTACGGTTTTACACAAATAGAAGACAATGGTACAATGAAACCACAGAGTGTGTATGAAGGGATGTATGAAGATACAGAATTTAGAATCTTTCAAAAAAAGTCAGTTGAAGAAACATTTAGATAATTTGCTTCCGAACTGCGAGAACACGCTGCAAATTTAGAAATATCTATTAAAAGACAAAGGTTGAATAGCAACTTGTTTGGTACATTTGATCAGCGTTCAGCATCAAGGGCTAGCTTTGAAGTAGCCTGGTTGATTGCTCCAAATAAGAAACAATGCATTATTGCTGAAAATTTCGCCATACCAGCTGCTGTAAAAATGGCAGAGATTAGGTGTAGTCAAAAAGAAGCAAAGAAACTGAATTCAGTGCCCTTGTCTGTAAGAATTGCGAAAGAACGAATTTCTATATTAGCAGAAAATGTGAGGGAACAGGTTATTTTCGCATTAAAACAGACTAAATATTTTGCTATTCAGCTTGATGAGACAACTTATTTTAGTAGCAATTCACAGCTAATATGTCCGCTACAAAGGTGCGGTTAATTTTGAAGAGGAATTGCTGTTTTGTTCTCGTCTTGAGTTGAGATCTCGTGGAATTGATGTATATAATAAAGTAAATGAATATTTCAATGCACAAAGTTTAAAATGGGAAAATTGTATTTCTGTACCTTTGGATGGAGCTCCAGCTATGCTGGGTCATATAAATGGTTTTTCAGCATTCGTAAAAAAAAAAAAAAAAAAAAAAAAAAAAAAAAAAAAATTAAGTTACTCACTGTATGATCAGTCGCCAAGCCCTTACGGTCAAATATTTAGAACCTACAAAGGAAGCCGTCATGCATGATGTCATCAAGATTGTAAATTTTATCAAGGGACAGGCACTAAACACGCGGCTATTTTGTGAATTATGTCAAGACGGTGAAGCTGAATATACAGACCTATTTTATTTTACAGAAGTAAGGTGGCTCTCTTGCGAAAATGTATTAAATCGAGTATGGACTCTCAAAACGGAAGTCAAAATTTTTATGGTTGATCAAAAAACTATTCTCGCAGATAAGTTTAAAAACTCTTCCTGGGTTGCATATCTCGCATATTTAGCAGAAGTTTTTGAGGGTATAAATATATTAAACAAACAGTTGCAAAGAAAGAATATTAATATCATTTCAGCAAGAGAAATAGTGTCAGTGTTTGGATTAAAGCTGCAATATTGGAGACATAAAGTAGAACAGAACAAGATAGCTTCTTTTTCAAGGTTAGCTTTGTTTTTGGAAGATTGCGAAAAAATTACTTTTGCTGATATCAAGGATACTGTTGTAAGACATCTTATCAAACTCAGAAAGCGGTTTTCAGATCACTTTCCAGATCTTGATAAACGTACCGTCAGTTGGATTGTAGATCCTTTTAAATGTTAAATTGCTATGGTACCAAAAGAACCTTCAGGTTTGGCAAAAGCAATTCTTGAACCTCGATCTAATACTGAAGTACGTATTCAATTTGAGAGTAAACCAAACCTGTCATCTTTTTGGATGTCAAAAGCTGCAGAGGCTTTCAAAATTGCACATGAAGAGGCGGTTAAAAAATTCCTGCCAAAATTTGTATGAACAAGGGTTTTCTACTCTAATGAACATAAAAACGAAGAAAAGAAATCGATTAAACGCCGAGGACTGTATTCAAATCGCTCTTACATCAATAACCCCCAATTTTGAAGCAATCGTATCGAACATGAAAAAAGCACCATTTCTCCAAAACGTGAAGGAAGAATGTTTTCAATTATTCTTTTTTTTAATTTTTTCAATCCTAATTTTGTTTGTGCCACCATTATAATTATCATAATTTGTTACAGTACCTCAAAATGTCAACCCTCGATTGTACCCCAATAGGTTTCAATTGGTTATATATATTACTTATATTACTATCATTACCGTTATGTATTACTAGTACCAGGTATTACATTGATAAATTGAATAAATGGTGTTTAAATTAAATTTTTAGTTATTGTTTTCTTTTCAAAATTGTCATAAGGGGATATAATATGAAAGATGCTAAAAAGAGGCGATTTTGTTTTTTTACTCTTCGCCATGGGGTAATATCAACTTACACAAAAATATATTGGGGTAATGATTAAAAAAGTTCCCCGATCGCTGACATAAGGGATCGGCATAGTTCGAGATAAATGTGGATTATGTAAGTTTCATCGGTAAAATGGTTATAGGGATAGCTGAAAACTAGTACAGAACAAAACAAGACATATAGTAATTATAGTAAAGGACGAACTCTAGTCCATAGTAAGTGAAATACTATAATAAATCATTATGTGCATGATGATGTAACACACTTATCTATTAATATGATAGCATAATCATGGTTGCTGTAATCTAGTATAAGGCGAACCACAGCCCATAGTAACCAAAATTCGGAAAAAAGAAGTTTTCAATAAAACTGCCAGATGAGAAAAAATAGCCATTTAACACGGATTCAGGAATGGCAACTATTATTTCGGTTAATTATTGAAATTAAAAGTTCCTTGCAAAACCTAATTCACAGTAATTTCAAAGAAAAGCCGGAAATCCCTTACAAATGGCGTCATATCGAAATAAAAAGTGAGTATTATCCCCATTTTGGATTCGGGCCGACACACACCCTGGATTCTTAAGACAGCCCTGTATTTCTATGACACCCCTGGATTTGGACAGACACATAGCGATGGATTCCGACGAAACCCCCTTGGTTTACAGTCATCCCTGCTTATTAAAGTCATCCCTATCCTATAATACAAGCGGTGCCCGTTATTCCATGAGAGCAGGTGTTTGTTACGTCATAGGGAATGTTTAGTCATGCAAATATTACGTAATAGGAGGCGCTACAGACGGTTAGTCAAGCGAGAATGGAGAATGTTTATCATTCACACGTGACTTGTTTCTTCAGGTCCCCATGGGGAATCCCCGCTTTTAACTGTGGAGGACACACACACGGGATGTTAAATAATACTTTTTGAGGTTTCATTTTTTTTTCAATACGTTTTTTCTCAGGGGACCTTTATATTCTAATGATTTTTGCCCTCATTATAATTTGAAAGGACATTTCCATCCAATGGAGCTGTGCCTTAATCATCTAGACTATGATAATCCTTTCCAATATTCTGTTTCGGGTAATACATTCTAAGAAAGAGCCAATTCAGCGCAAAAAGAACCCCCTGTTTCGATGACTGGCTCGATTAAATGATTTCCAACCCTTTTACACATGAGAGCGCAAAGCATCCCAATCATATTGTTTTTTTGAATCATTATATACACCTGCCTATTACAGGGTTATTAGTGTTCTAACAGGACCTAGACAACATTGGCGTTAGATCTTTCATTGCATTAGTGAAATATATAGAAGTTTTATCCAAGATCAATAACTCTAAAAAACACAGACTTTTGTAAATAAAATTTTTATTAATAAAAACAAATTTACAAACGTTGAAAAAAGCAGTTAAAAACACAACAAACGAAAATCAAAGCGTTAAAAACGCTTATAAAGGATAAAATATCAGCAAAAAGAGCCATGTATTAAAGAAAGCTAGGAACCCTGGTAATCATTTCCAGCGAGTGAGTTGATATTAGAGATAAATTTAAGCCCTGGTAATAGCTATTTCTGAGACCTTTAAATAAAAATGCTACGTTTTTTTAAGCCAAGACTATGCATATTTCACACCACCGTGACAATATGTGGCTAACCCATCCTAGCAAGCAAATCCAGAGGGAGAGGGGGGGGGGTGTTATTATGGGTTAAGTTTTATTTACGCTTTAGTTCACGTTTTACAAAGCTCCTATAAGCAAAAATAACGAATTTTGGATTCCTTTTGGTTAGAACTGCTGTTTTGCACCATGAAATGACTGAATACAACGCTTTGCTGAGGGACAGACTTTTTGGCTACCATAAATGTCTATGTTAACTCTTATTTTATAGGACTAGCTGCAACTTTAGAAACGAATGCGCTACCAAACAGCAGTACTGCCTCTGAAAATCGGGGCTCAATATGGACATAGATTTTCGAATCAACTAACTATCTTATAATTTTCACGCAATAGCTTTTTTGACTTTTTTGGCTAGAATTCTCATTTTGCACCACGAAATGACCGTAAACACCGCTCTGCTGGGGGATAGACTTTTTGGCTAGAATAAATGTCTATGTTAACCCTTATTTTGTAGGGATACCTGCAGCATTAGAAACAAATGTCCTACCGTACGGTATTGCTGCCTCTGAAACTCGAGGCTCAATATGGGTATAGATTTTCGATAATTCTAAATCAATTAACTATTTCAGAATTTTACACAATAGCTTTTTGATCTTCTTTTATAGCTAAAATTTCTCGTTTTGTACCGCAAAATGACTGAAAACACCGCTTTGCTGGGGGACAGACCTTTTCGCTAAAATAAATGTTTATCTTAACCATTATTTTATAGGGCTATATGCACCTTTAAAAGCCAATGCACTACCGTACGGTATTACTGTATCTAAAACTTGTGGCTCCATCTTGGTATAGATTTTCGAATCAATTAACTATCTCAGAATTTTCACACAAGAGCTATTTGGCTTTCTTTTAGCTAGAATTCTCGTTTTGCACCACGAAACGACTAAAACGCCGCTTTGCTATGGGTTAGTCTTTCTGATAAAATAAATGTCTATATTAGCGGTTTATTTGGTAGGACTACCTGTACCTTTAGAAACCAATTTGCTACCGTACGGCATTGCTGCCTCTGAAACTGGAGGCTAAATATGTGTATAGTTTTTCGATAATTATAAGTGAATTAACTATCTCAGAATTTTCAAACAAATAGCTTTTGGCCTTCTTTTGGCTAAAATTCTCGTTTTCGCACCACAAAATGGCTGAAAACGCCGCATTGCTGTGGAACAGTGTTTTTTTTATAAAATAAATGTCAATGTTAACCGGTATTTTATAGGAGTATTTGCACCTTTAGAAACGGATGCGCTACCGTACGGCATTACTTCCTCTGAAACTCGAGGCTCAATATGTGTATAAAGTTTGTCGAATCAATTGACTATGTCAGAATCTTCAAACAAAACCAATGTATGTCGATTTTTTTTTCCTCGTGAAACTTATTGTATACTAATTATTTCCTCATGAAACTTGTTGTATTTATTTTTTCTCTTCGTGACACTTGTTCTACTTTTATTTTTTTTTATTTTCCTGAAACTAGTTACATACTGATTTTTATTGGTCATAAAATATGTTATATGTTGATGATTTCTTCGTGAAACCCGTTGCATGTCAATTTTTTCCTCGTGAATGTTCTTGTACTTTTAGTTTCTCATCGTGAAACTCGTTGTACGTTGATTTTTTCTTTCGTGAAACTTATTTTATCTTGATGTTTTTCTTCCTGAAACATGTTGCATGTTGTTTTTTTTTGTTCGTGAAACTTGTTGCTTGCTGATTTACTGTTGGTGAAACATAACGTACATTGATTTTTTCTTCGTGAAACTTGTTGAAAGCAGATTTATTTCAAATTTGTTGCATATTATGTTTTTCTTCTTCGTGAAATATGATGCATCTGGTTTGTTCGTTGAACTTGTTGCGTGCTGATTATTGTTCATTAAACTTAATTTATCTTGATATTTTTTTTCGTGAAACTTGTTGTATGATGACTTATTCTTTCGTAAAAACTTAATTTATCATCCTATTTTTCTTCGTGAAACTTGCTGCATGTTGGTTTTTTCTCTGCGGACCTTGATGCATGTTGATTTTTTTCGTGAAACTTCTTGCATGTGGGTTATATCCTCAAGCAACTTAATGTATCTTGATTTATAACTTTGATAAAAATGTTATATTCTCATTTTTTTTTCATGAAACTCGTTCCATGTTGATTTTTCTCTTCGTGAATCTTCTACACATTTTTCCTACGTGCTAGTGGGTAGGTTAACCTAACGATGTAACCTAAACACGCTAGACTAGATGGCGTGCCATCTAACCTAATCTACCATGATTTCTTAAAGAATGTTTCTTGAAGAAACAACCCACACACAACAAGTTTCACGAAGAAAATATTAAGATAAATGAACTTTCACGCATAAAAATCAGCAAGCAATAAGTTCCAGGAACAAAACCAGTTTCACGAGAGGAAAAATCAACATGCAACCTTCGTGAAACATGTTGCATATTATATTTTTTCTCTTCGTGACACATGTTCTACGTTATTTTTTTTCTCTTCGTGATACTAGTTACATATTGATTTTTATTGGTCATGAAATATGTTATATGTTGATGATTTCTTCGTGAAACCTGTTGCATGTTAATCTTTTCCTCATGAAACTTCTTGTACTTTTAGTTTCTCTTCGTCAAACTCGTTGTACCTTGATTTGTTCTTTCATGAAACTTACTTTATCTCGATACTTTACTTCGTGAAACATGTTGCATGTTCAGTTTTTTGTTCGTAAAACTTGTTGCATGCTGATTTACTGTTCATGAAACATAACGTATTTTGATTTTTTCTTCGTGAAACATGATTCATGCTGATTTTTATTCGTGATACTTTTTGCATATGGATTATTTCTTTTAGAAACTTAATATATCTTAATTTATGTCTTCGAGAATAGTGATATACTTTTATTTCTTCTCAATGAAACTTGTTTCATGAGGATTTTTTCTCTTCGTGAAACATATAAATTGATTTTTTTCTTCGTGAAACCAGTTTTTGTTCTTGGAGCATGTTGCGTGCTGAGTTTTGTTCGTGAAACTTAATTTATCTAGATATGTTTCTTCGTGAAACTAGTCGTATATTGTACGATTCTTTCGTGAAACTTAATTTATCATGATATTTTTCTTCGTGCAACTTGTTACATGGTGATTTTATCTTCGTGAGCCATAATGCATGCTGATTTTTGTTCGTGAAACTTGTGGCTTATGGATTATTTCTTCAAGGAACTTAATGTATCATGATTTATGTCTTTGAGAAAATTACTACATTTTTGTTTCTTCTTCATGAAACTTGTTGCACGTTGATTTTTTCTCTTCGTGGAACTTGCATATTGATTTTTTTCCTTGTGATAGCGATTTTGCTCATGGAGTTTGTTGCGTGCTTGTTTTCGTTCGTGAAACTTAATTTATCTCGATATTTTTCTTCGTGAAACATGTCGTATGTTGATACATTCTTTCGTGAATCATTATTTATCATGATATTTCTCTTCGTAAAATTTATTACATGTTGGTTTCTTTTCTTAATGAAACATGATGCATGCGGATTTTTGTTTGTGACACTTGATGCATGTGGATTAATTCTTCAAGAAACTTAATGTATCTTGATTTATTTCTTCGAGTAAACTGTTATATTTTTATTTCTTTTTCGTGAAACTGTTTGCATGCTGATTTTTCACTTCGTTAAACTTGTACATTAATTTTCCCCCTTCTGATACCGGTTTTGTTCGTGGAACTTGATGCTTGCTGATCTTTATTCGTGAAACTTAATTTATCTAGGTATTTTTCTTCGTAAAACTTGTTGTATGCTGATTCATTGATTCTCTCATGAAACTTAATTTATCACGATGTTTTTCTTCGTGAAACTTGTTGCATGAAGAAAAATATCAAGATAAATTAAGTTTCATGAAAGAATAAATCATCATACAACAATTTTCACGAAGAAAAATATTCAGATAAATTAATTTTCACGAATAAAAATCAGCAAGCAACATGTTCCACGACAAAACCGGTTTCGCGAGGGGAAAAATCAATGTACAAGTTTCACGAAGAGAAAAATCAACATGCAACACGTTTAATGAAAAAGAAATAAAAATGTAACAATTTTCACGAAGAAATAAACGAAGATACAATAAGTCTCTTGAAGAAATAATCCACATGCAAGAAGTTAAAAAAAAATCAGCATGCATCATGTTCCACAAAGAAAAAAACAACATGCAATAGGTTTTACGATGAAAAACATCATGATAAACTATGTTTCTTTAAAGAATATATTAACGTACGACAATTTTCACGAAGAAAAAACGTCAAGATAAATTAAGCTTCACGAACAAAAATCAGCACGCAACAAGCTCCATGAACAAGATCACTTTCACGAGGAGAAAAATCAATATACAAGTTTCACGAAGAGAAAAATCAACTTGCAACAAGTTTCATGAAGAAAAAAACATATAATCAGTTTCTCGGAGACATAAATCAAGATATATTAAGTTTCTTAAAGAAATAATCCATAAGCAACAAGTTTCAAAAATAATACCAGCATGCATCATGTTTCACAAAGAAAAAATCACCATGCAATAAGTTTCACGAAGAAAAATAACATGATAAATTAAGTTCCACAAAAGAATAAAACAACATATGACAAGTTTCACGAAGAAAAATATCAGGATAAATTAAGTTTTACCAACAAAAATCAGCAGGCAACAAGTTCCAGGAACAAAACCGGTTTCAAGAGAAAAAATCAATGTATGTTACACGAAGAGAAAAAATCATCATGCAACAATTTTCATGAAGAACAAATAAAAATATATCAGTATTCTCAAAGACATAAATCAAGATATATTAAGTTTCTTGAAGAAACAATCCATATCCAAAAAGTTTCACAAATAAAAATCAGCCAGCAACATATTCCACGACAAAACCGGTTTCACGACGGGAAAAATTAATTTAAAAGTTCACGAAGAGAAAAATCGACATGCAAAACGTTTCATGAAAAAGAAATAAAAACAACAATTTTCACGACGAAATAAACGAAGATACATTAAGTTTCTTGAAGAAATAATCCACATGTAAGAAGTTCCACAAAACCAAAATCAGCATGCATCATGTTTCACAAAGAAAAAAAACAACATGCAATAAGTTTTACGATGAAAAACATCATGATAAATTATGTTTCATGAAATCAAGTTTCCCGAACAAAAAAAATGCAACATGTTTCACGAGGCAAAATATCAATATGTACCGGTAATAAAATGTATTTAAAACATGAACACTTTATTTCGTTCTGATTATATTTCCGATGTAAATTAAACTCCCCCTAAATGAGTTTAAATTCCGTTTCAAACTCTCGTCTAAATGCATAAACAGAGAAAGAAAAACCGTATTTATTTCCTCAGCCAAATATCCCTTTAATATGATTAATATACCAGCTTGAGGAATTTCAAGAATACTCTGTTGTACTCTGTAAAATTTCACATTCTTTGTTCTACAAAAACAAAAGAAGCTTGAACATTTCCAGACGCTATTGACAAATTTGAAAAGCAGAAAAACTACGGGATTTTTTGCAAGTACAATGCTAATGAGATGGATTTGAATTTGGCAGAAGTATTTGACAAATATAGCGGGACATTGTCGGAAACTTAGTATGAAGTTTTTCTTAGGAATGTGGGCATATAATGATTTAAATATTGCAAAAAGAACTATTGGGTAGTTTGCCAGCATAATGGTCTAATTTTGTCAGCATAAGAGTAAAGTGGGGAATCCTCCAACAGGAGTTGGGCATATCGTGAAATAGTGATTAATGTTCAGAATCAGAATCTATGATACATGGTAGTGAAAAAGTATTTTTGATTCATTCATTTCATGGCATTCATTTTTCGATATTCGGCATTACTACTATTGACATTACTGTAGTTTATCTTATATGTTTACGTTGCTGTATAACTAAAAATGTAAGTTTAATAAACCTATTACTTTTCTATTTGTGTTTATTTTATTTATATGCCTGTATCTATCTGCATAGTAGGTAACTAATTCGATTGTACTCCATCGGTAGCGTTCCCAAAGAGAATCTGATTTCCAATTCAAACCCAGTGTTTTAATCTATTTTTATTTTCTCTCATAGAGAGTGGCGCGGTCACCCATTTACCTTACCCTCCGTTATAAGTGGTGCCGTCTTTAGTGGCACAAGTTTATTTCAATTCAGTGACAAGTTAATAATCTTAATGGCACAAGTTTCATAAATGGCACACGCTTAAAATATTAACGGCGCAATTAAACTTAATGGTATAAGTGGCGCAAGTAAAAATTCCCCTGGTAGAAGTGGCGTAATCAATAGCGTTACAAGTAGCCAACCAATAGCGTTACAAGTGGCGCGATCCTAAATGGTACAAGTGGCGCGGTCGTAAAACTTGGAGAAAAACATGCGAACTAGTTATGCTACAAACTTCTTAGTTTAAATTTAAATCATTGGATAGATACAGCCTTATAAGAAAAAGTATCTAAGCCTATAACCGCTAAGCTATAGTAAGAAACCCTTTTAGAATATCTCATAGAAGATAAGGCTCCCCCAAAAAGGTTAAGTGAAAAATAAGTTTATTGTGAGTGTATAATATTTAAACCAACTTCGTAATTTAAATATTTCAAACGCAAAAAATGTAAGAAGAATTAAGTGAACTATTAATCGCGCAAAAATTGGTCGTGAAAAATGTAGAAATAACAAAGTCTATTCCGCAATATGATGGTCAATCAGACATCGATGAATTTAATATCCAATTGGCCCAATTCGTAGAATTAAAAAAAACAGAGCTAAAACCCTTAGTAAGTATGCTCATCCTGAGATTAAGAGGGCAGGCTTAAATCTTCCTAAAGCAAATTGAAAATACTATAGGAGATGATGACAGATTGTCAATAAATAAGATAGACAGATTGTTAACGGCATTCAAAGATAGATTTATCGAAACTAGTTCAACTAATAAATTAAAACATGGAACGTTATGCTTAGACCATACACAGAGTTTAAGAGAAAATCTTCAAAATATACGGATTTCAATAGAAGCAAAGTTGGAAAAGGTTCAGGAGAATTGTATGAAAAAATCATACTACAAGCCTTTTTGCAAGGGCTTCCCCCAAAATTATATAGAATGTTAATATCCAAAAATATTCAGACATTGGATCTTGCAGTTCAGGAGGTGGGACGAATGATTGAAATTGACACGATTGTCGCAAACCACAGTAAAACAAAGATAAATAGCCTAGGCGAATCGACCTCAAGGCTAGCCTCCCTTGAAGGTCAGGCTTCTCCAAATTTTTTTTCAAGGGATAATTCAGAACCCGCTAAGAAGAACCCGCTAGGCAGAAAAAGAACCCGCTAGACAGAAAAC
This sequence comes from Artemia sp. Qi Xiang Cuo, assembly GCF_049724085.1. Taxonomy (NCBI): domain Eukaryota; kingdom Metazoa; phylum Arthropoda; class Branchiopoda; order Anostraca; family Artemiidae; genus Artemia; species Artemia sp. Qi Xiang Cuo. The sequence continues at coordinate 68,511,905 of NC_142794.1, forward strand.
AGTACGTTTTCAGCCCATCAAACCAATTAGTTATGAAAATAACCCTACAATAATAAGATGCTATATTTGTAATCGTGTTGGGCATATCGCGAAAGAGTGCTGCTTAAGGATTAGAAACATAACGGTACCAAGAAATGCCGTCGGTAATACACAATATTATGGCAACCATTTTTTCGGGAGAACAAACCTTAGCGCCAATGGTGCACAAGGCTATAGCCAAGGAAGACTGCGCCCACCAGTACCTTACAATACATACCAACAGAATTTGTATAACCCTCCCCCCAATAGACAAAATAATTATCGATTTGAAAACCCAAATACTCGCCAAAGCCAATATAATGCGAGAATTGTGTATAGATATCCCGAAAATTTGCCGACGGGAAATGCAAATTTTTCAAGCCGACGGCATTTGCAGTTAACGCCAGCACCAGGCACCGTCACAGGACATCCAAACTACCGTAATAATACATGGCAAAATCGGCAAACAAATGTAAATCAATTAGCTAGAGATCCCATGGACACATCTGAATCTCTAATGCAGAAACCGACGCAGGAAATAAATCCGCAGGGAAAGGTATCAGGCCCCTCAGAAGAATAAACTGGACCCTGAAGGGGTCTAAAATATTTTATAGGTCCAAACCAATAGTAGTACCGTCCTGTAAGTGATAGTAATAATACGTTACCTATATTTAATGATTTGTGTGTGGCAAATGTTCACTTTAAGGCTCAAATTGACTTTGGTGCAACAGTTAATATCATAAACTCATACGTATTTAATAAGTTGCCTCCGCATATTAGATGACGGAAAAATGTGAATATTCCAAATTTAACTAGTGTAACAGGGCATAAATTGGACACAAGAGGTTCAATTTACCTTGACGTAATAAGGAAAAATAAAATTTTTCAGACAAATTTTATAATATGCAACAATTTTCCGTATGAAGCCATCATCGGCGCAAATTTTCTAAGGTCTAATAGAGTATTATTAGACGTAGCGAACGAAAGGCTTGTGTACCCGGCAAAAACCCCTTCCCCTACTCTGAGAAATCGTAACAGAGGTTACGAAGAGAATGTAACAGTAAATAACATTTCTGGCGGCATAATGTCACAATCTTTTGAACCTCATGTCTCGTTACAAAGAGGACGTGGCATAACCAGAAATTCGCTTTCTTATTCCGAGCGATATTGGAGAAGCGAAGTAAATATAAATAATAAATATGGTGAATCTGCAAAAATAAAAATAGGAGATATGCGACAGTATTGGTCGAAATCAAGGAAATAGTGGAATTATGGAAAAAAGTAGTGAACCCCAATGCGGTTCAGGCGCAGCCAATGTTATTGGCAGATAGCGCCAGTTTAAATTCAATAGGCAATGAAAATAAAGACAAATATTACGGATTCGCGATACGGAAAACAAAATCCTCTCCCAAAACAATGCAAAGAATTCAAATATCACAGATGATTGAACCAGTGGATAGCAAATCTGAAATATGGCTTGCGATCCCATTGAATGAATTTCATGAAAATCTGCCATACGAAGAACAGATTATATCTTACGACTAAGGAGATGGTTTTATTTGGGTAACTAATAACCACGCGAATGATAAAATTACGATAAAAAGGGAACATGTTTAGTTCAAATCCAAGTTATCTCGGAGAATGATATGAATAGGTGGGAAAATTCCAAAAGAAACCTAGTTAATGGAATTAAAACCTCAAATAACAGATACCCCCTAACCAAATCGCAATTTTAAAACAAATTTAATATGGATCATATTACTGACTGGGAACTTAAGAGAAAGTAATGCGAATTATTATGGAATTTTAAAGATGTATTTTCCGCATCTGAAGACGACATAGGACTAACACCAGAAACATTCAATTTTAACGACAGGTAATCCCGTCGCGAAACAGCCATATCGTATACCGTATAAGCGCAAAGAGTGGTTGAAAAATAAATTCATGAATTAGAAAAAAATGAGATTATACGCCCCAGTATAAGTCCGTATTCCGCACCAGTGATCTTAGTCCCAAAAAAATGGTGACCTGAGAGTTGTAGTAGATTATAGAGCCCTTAACAAACAAGAAGTGAGTGATGAATTTCCCCTGCCAAGAATAGACGAAATCCTTGACTCTATCTCAAGCAAAAACAAAATTTTCACTTCTTTAGATCTTACCCAAGGCTACCACCAAGTGAAAATAGCCGAAAAAGACGTATATAAAACTGCATTTTCTACAACCGAGTGCAGCTCATATGAATATTTAAGAGTACCTTTTGGACTTAAGACAAGTTCACGCGCGCTATGTAGACCCTTATTGCATCTATTAAGAGGATTAAAGAATATCATTCATTTTGTTGATGATGTTATATGTGTAGGAGAAAATGCTGAACAACACTTAGCAACATTAGTTAAAGTGTTCCACAAATTCACAGAGGGCAATTTAAAATACCGGCCTGAAAAAGTTAATTTATTTCAACCTAAAATTAAATTTTTAGGAGTAGTGGTGACGCAAGGAGAGATATCCCACCCCCAGACAAAATAAAATGTGTTGAAAACCTCAAACCCCCTAGAACTATGAAAGAATTAAGAGGAATTTTAGGCCTTACCGGTTACGTAAGAAAATTCGTGAGCAATTACGCCCAAATTGCGAAACCCCTCACAGAGTTAACTAAAGGGAACTCCCAAAATGTTACCTGGTCCCAGGAAGCTCAAACTTCCCTAGACCGTCTCAAAAAGGCACTCACTTCAGAACCCATATTATCGTTGCCTGACTTCGAGAATGGACAGTTTGTAGTTACAACTGATGCCAGTTCAAAGGGCATTGGAGCTATCTTATCCCCAATAATTCCGGTAGAAAACTCTAATCCTCTAGAAGAAACGCCTAAACATAAAGTAATAGAAAAGGTTATATGTTATTCAAGCAGAACCTTATCAAAAGGCGAAAGTAGTTATTCCGCCACAAACTTAGAATTATTATCTATAATCCACCACCTGGACAAATTTAGACACTACTTAATTGGTAGAAAATTTATACTGCGATCAGACCATAAAAGTTTGCAGTACCTGAACACATTTAAAAACCCTAAAGGACGTTTAGCTAGAGAAATTATGAAAATCTATGATCTAGATTACGAACTTGAACATTTAAAAGGTTAACGAAATGCAATTTGTGATTTCTTGAATAGATTCCCGGAAAATATGCCATCGGAAACTGAACAAAACGAAATTAACGCTATTAATACTAAGAATAAATATAAGAGAAACAAAGTCAAAGACATAGTAAAAAAAATAGGGATAAGTATTGTCCCTTGACCTTAGAAAATATAAAAAGAAATAAAAAAAAGAACGAAATGTGCTTAGCACTTATTAATTATTTTGTGAATGATGATGCGTTACCAGATAAATTCAAAACTCTTAGAAAAGAAACAGATAATTTTTACTATGATCTTAATGAAGAAATATTATGCAGAATTGTGACTGCTGAGGCAAATAGAAACCAAACTTCAATAATACCTGTATTACCCCAAAACTTAATAATACCTGCCTTTGAATATTTTCATTCTGATATAGGTGGACATTTAGGAATAACGAAAACCTTCGATAAGTTAAAGTAATATTTTCATGTGCCGTCGGCATTAACAAAACCTAAAGAATTTGTAAGTACATGCGAAGCGTGTAACTTAAAAAAAAACCCAAGCCTATCCTAACCCCCCAATGGGAAGAGTCCCGGTAGCGAGATCCCCTTTCGATATTGTCTCATTTGACTTATATGGAACCAGTCGAGGCTTACCTGTTTCCAACAGGGGCCACACTTGTATTCTTTCAGTAATAGATCACTTTACTGGATTTACTTTCGCTAAGGCACTGAAAAATCAAGGCGCGTACGCTACGAGCAAGGCGTTAGCGAAATTATTTTTAAAGCTTGGCATTCCAAACAAAGTTATAAGTGATAACGGGAGAAATTTTGTTTCAAAAGTAACAAAGGATTTAATGAGTTTTCTTAACATAGAGAAATTGGTAACATCCCCTTATCATCCACAAGATAATGGTAAAATAGAAAATAGGCATAAAATATTTTTGAATGTACTAAGAATTTATACAAAAGACAACACAAACGACTGGAATCAATTCTTACCTTATTTAACTAACGTAATCAACACCGCTTATTCAGAAACAACCAAAGAAAACCCTTTTTATTTACTATTTGGTCGCGACTTCAGAATACTGTATCATGATATTGTTGAATTCCGACAATATTATAATAACTCAGATGATTACAAACAACAGTTCATGAATAGGATGAGGAAAACTTATAAAATAGTTAGGCAAGAGTTGGAAAAATGTAAAATAAGTCAAGAGCTAAGAAACCTACCCAAAGTCAAAGGGAACTTAGACTTTAAGATAGGAGATTGCGTCTACCTAAAGAATGAGGCAAAAGCGGAAGGCAAGAAACTTTCCAATAAATATTCTGGACCGTACAGAATAGTCAAAAAGTACGATAACGATTTTACTTTTAAAATGGTCAACCCGGATAATGGGAGAAATTACAAGGCATATGCGAGCCGAGTAAAAAGAGCCAAATTCCCTGAAAGATGGGTATCGCGTCCCTCGTCTACCAATTCGTCAGACGTAGAAGACGAGCCCCCTAAAATAAAATTGGCAGAGCTAAAACCCTTTAATTTCAAACAAGATTATTTTGAAAATGAGAGTGATGAGGAAAACTTTGAAGAATTTTTAGCTATGAAAAATCTAGCTATTCCCAAAAGAAAATCCCTAGTACAAGCGAGAATAAAACCGCCAAAAAGCTTAGAAAGGTTATCATTAGAGAGCGCAGGTGAATTAGATTATACTATATCTCCAAAAACCCAATTTTTCCCTGATAGAATTTTGACTTCTTGTCCTCCTAAAAGATTTCCAGATGTTAATGTTTCACCAGATACCCGACTTGAAAGGTTCCTGGTAGTGCAGGAGGAATTAAACAGAGCCATAGAAACTTGAAGTATTATTGTAAAGAAAACTTCTCCTAAAGATTCAGTTACAACAAACCTGCGAGAAGCTATAGATTTAATTAATTTCCCCATAAAAACGAGGCAAAGTACGTTGCCTTGGAATTAAACTCCCGAGGATGGCCAGCAAGGGCAGTTTCATGATATAACCGTGTCCATGGTCAAGAATAAACAATGGACTTCATGGAGGGAAACACTAGTGCAAAAAATGCCCCATCCCCCTGAAGACATGCCGTTTAAACAGTGCAGGAACCCCGCAAAAACTTTTGATTCCTCTCAGAGCTCTCAAGAGTCTTTCAAATCTCCCGAGTTGAAAACTCAAAGCGAAACTCAAATAGGACTTAGAGAATAAACCCTCTACTTCCTGAGGGGCAGAAACTTACGAAGGAAGGGCAGGGGATACCTCAAGAACGCGAAATGCCACCTCTAAAAGTTCTAATGAGGAATTATCGGAAACCAGTTCCGAAGAGTCTGGCGGAGAATCAGACCATAGGGTAATTAAAGAAATAGGGAAATCAAAACCGACTTCAGCGGCCGCGCACGCAAAAGAAACAAAATTAAAAGGGCAAGAATTTTTGAAAAAACAATACAAAAAACTTGATCTTATTTCGCTAGCAAAACTGCAATAAAGAGAACAAAAAATAACGAGACAGTCAGGTAGAAGGGTTAAGAAACCTGACAGATGGGAATATTCCTAATTAATGTAAAGTCAAATGTTCTTGTCGCACAAAGATTGTGCCCATAACCATCGACTAGTAGTATTTTTTTATTAGTTGAGAGGGTTGGATTTCAAATTCATTATGAAAAATCTGCTTATAATCCATAGTAATAAATTTAAAGGTATGCGAATGAATTAACAAAGTCAAGATCAGTAAAATAAAATAATACCGAGTGATATCAAAACAGTAGTGATCAATGAGAAAGGCTCAAAGTAGGAAGCTCGTGGCTGGCCGATGATGACAAGTAATGTTTTAAGTCCTATTTGGCACATTCTGCCTACTGGGTAGCTACCTTACGAGAATTAATTGTACCCCTACAAAAGTGAACTAATTAATTGAACAACCCAAAATATACCCAATTACTGAGATTATTGACGGATTTTATGTCATGGGAAGTTTTTGTTCCGTCTCCCCTACCAATGGTGTGTTGTTCAGTTGGTTAGGGAGACTGTACCCCAACCTCCTCTGAGACTCAACTTATATTTCTACAAAGTGAACCATAGAAACCATCCCCTACTCAGTACTAAGTTGTGTCATCGACCTTAAATAGACGGACCACGTTTTGTGGGAAGTCTGGGGGGGGTTAGCTCGCCCTCAGACAGCGTTTGGTTTGTTGAGGTCGAGCTCTACCTCGGATTTTCTATGAAAAAATCAACGCACGCTCTAACAAGATTGATATTGGCAAAAAAAAACTACCGGTATAAAAGTGTGTAATCATAAACCGATCATTTTCAGATCACGGCAACGGAATCAAAGCCTATCCGAAAAGCGATAATTGATACTGAATTTATTACAATAACGAACGCGAAGGAAAACATAATATATTCGGCAGCTATACTGGTGATTGACAAAAAGGAAATCAGATATATGCGAAAGAATGGGCTTTAACATACAACCTTAAAGGGTATCCACCCCACACTTATAAATACGGATTAGCACTCCCAAATACCCCTATATATCGTCCGGCTAGAGGGGAAGTTAAAACAAAACATAGGAAAAGAAGCGCAAAACAACTTGGTTGTTTACAAATCTTAATAAGACTTTTACAAAAGAATATCAATATCAAATATTTCTACTCTAAGGGACCCAATCAAACGGACCTTTTACAAATCCCTAGGTAGTAAATTATTTCTGAAACGTAAGAAAACATACCAAAGAAAAAGATACGCCTATAAAAATAATAGCAAGAAAATTAAAAGAAGATTCTAAACTCTAAACCTAACAAAAAAAAAAAAAAAAAAAAAAAAAAAAAAAAAACGAAACAAGACAAAATAATTATAATCCTCATAGAAACCTCGATAGTAACAAGTTATCTTAGCTTCACCCATAATGTATCATTCGTTAAAAATTAAAATCAAACATTTCTAGATATACGCTGACCTATGACGATCTCTCGCGCGTATAGTCATTGCTGGCCCGGCGAAAAAATCGGAAAGAGATAACCCGCATGGAATGCTGCTAACCCCACTAGGTAGACAATTAGTTTATTAACAAAAAAAACAACATGAAGAAATTTCCTAGTTGTCCACAATTAAATAAACCGGATTTAACACCAGAAACATTACGTTATATGTCTCCACAGTGTTTCCTTGCGTATAAATAATGTCATAGTATGAATAACGTAAATAAATCATTGAGCGAATATGCCTTAGTGAAAGTAGTAGAAGAGCTAAATTTCGTCACGTTACATTTCCTTTTAAAGTCACCTAGAAATCCCCTGGAAGATAGAGTAATCTTAAGAATAATAGCAAGTCTAGTATATTATAACTTCATTACACGGGTAATGCTAACAACAGTAGAATGAACTAGATTAGCGGCTACCATGACATTCAGAACTCTTTTACAAAAATTCAAATGTCCAAAATTATCGAGATAATGTCTCAAAATGTAAGTTCACTAAAAACACCATAACCCCTGTTTTGAAATTTTCCTTCTAAAAAAAATGTTAATAGTGAATCAAGTAAATAATTATTAACGAGATACGTATGCTCTACGCAAAATTAAACCATACATTTACTTCAATTCTCTCATATATAAGAATCATTTTGTCTTAGTGCAGATTCTAATAATTCTAGGCTTATAAAAAAAATAGGTTACCATTGTATTTATGTGTTGCTTGCTTACTTATTTATATGTTGCTTACTCGAAAAATATAATGCAAAATAAGGTCATATAGTAATTATTAACTAAGCCTTTAAGGCATATCTCAACCAGTCATAAAGGCATATCACAACCAGAGTAAAGCTAGGACTTCCATAACCTTTCTAATCCTAAAATATTTTTCACAAATAGAAATTCTGTTTTACGCTTACAAATCAGTTTTATTTGGCAAATGCCATAAAACAGTTCAAAAATTAAATTGATATAAATTAATATAATAAAACAACCTAAGTTAAAAGTTAAAATGCCTGAACTGCTTTGAAAAAAAATTAATAATAACAAAATAGTAAATAAACGAATTTTGCAAAATCAGGTAAAATTCATAATAAATTAATTCTAGAAACAAACAAAAGGCGAGGCTTAAGAATATCACCATAATCCTCGTTGTTCACGCAGCAGCCCAAGATATAGTAAAGCATGGAGTAATATTTAAGCATGAAAATTCACTGCTGGCCAGCCATAATGCATGGAAAATCTTTATGAAATTGGATCCCAAACCCTTTGAAACTTTATTTCCACAAGTAACAAGACTAGAGAAAAATACGAATGAACTCAAAGAATCGATATTTCAATTCCTAAGGTTGGATAAAGGATTACAAACCAGTAAAATGATGCATAGTAAAGATAATTAAGAGATCCACATTCCAGTGATCCCAAAACTAAAATCAAAATTCGTAATAGATGACTTTGACAAGAAAATGGCAGAAATCGACATGGCACTAGGAACCAGTACCAAAGAAAACAGAAGGAAAAGATCAGCAAATAATATTGAATACTTGTCAAGAGACTTTATTACAATGAAACCTATGGAAAACCCTAAATTATTGGCTACCAAGGAAGAAAAACCTTATGATAGAAATTACGCAATGCTAAATGAACTACCAAGCATATGGACTTTTCTCAAAGAATTGTGGCAAATTCATACCGAGAAAAACGTCACGAAAAGGATATCATCCAAACTAAGGAAGGAAAGTGACAACAGACAAGATACTAACCCAAAGGAGTTAGACAAATCAAGGAACAAGTTCTCAAGTACCCAACAAGATAATGAGTATATAAATCCTACAGAAAGAAAAGAAAAAGACATCACGACAATCACACCTACATATGAGACCCCAGTAAAAGAGATACAATCTTCGATATCGGAAACTACGGCAAACACAGTGCCACAATTGATCGAACTTAGTAAAGAGAAACCTGGAAGCTTAACTATATTAACTTATCTAAAACCCACGACGTATACAAAGTGGACATGGTCAACAGGGCCCACGTTTAGGCATACCCAACCTATTGGTATATTCCGTATAAACGCAAGGGCAAGAATCCCAGTGATACATACCGAAATAGAAACGATAAGAGTACAAGAAATTAAGCTATAAGAAAAGAAAAATAATTATAAGAAAGAGGAAGAGGACAATTACGTACATAAGAAATGTTGGACAATAGACGGTAAACGTACTTGTGCTAGATTATCCATGGCCGACAAAAGAAGGTATCGAACCATTACCTGATCTAATCAATGAAAACGCACGAAAGGTGTCAACTTATCAAGCCTTCTTAATATTATACAGACAAAGATTACCAGCCTTATTTGAATTATTTAATACGGAAATACAAAAATTAAAACAAAGTAGAACGAGAATTTTTGAAGCATTCTTTCGAAGAAGTAAATACCGAAGGTATACAAGCCTAATATTCCTCATTGGAGAACTCGACTCCCGCATTTTTGGTTTAACAACGGAGTAAGACTTAAATATCCCGAGGGAAAATGTAAAAAAATTAAATAGCGCCATGAACGTAACGTTACACGTTCAGAAAATACAAGCAAGCATAGCAAACTACCAAAGAGATAAAGTCAAAATTATATCTAAGAAAATCTCAAAAACGGTAAAGGTAATGAATCATTTGAGGAATGAAGTGGATCGTGTGGTGACAGACGCGAGCCTTACCATGGTATCACTCGATATAATTACAATGTCATTACTAAATCTAGCGACAGATGTTAGTAAGTTCGAATTCACATTATTTGCCCTTACGGGAGGAACCTTGTCATACGACTTGGTAGACCCTTCTAACTTAAAAAGCATCTTAGATAAAATAAAAACACATCTGACATTTGGTTTACATTTACCCATAGAACCAGAAGTATCAAATTTATTCCTTTATTATACAAAATCAAAAGTCCAAATCACAGAAATAAATGAACAATTATTCGCAGTAGAAACGATTCCATTGATAAACCAACAATCCATATATGACTTGTACAAATTTTCGACCTTCCCTGCTAATATAAAGAAGACGAATTAATTTATGACTATCACACCTGAAGCAGAGTATTTACCTGTTGATCAAGATAGACGAAAATATGCCCTAGCCAATCCACAAGACTTAAAAGAGTGCGTATCATTCAAAATCTAGTATGCCAGCTTACGTTACCCATTTATAACGTCAAATCTGGATCTTGTATGTTAGATATATTTTTGAAAGACACACAACAGGAAAAAATACCTAATTCGTTCGAAGCTTTTGTAGGAAGTACTAAACGAGAAATATTCATACATCTTAGAAATGATCTTTGGTTATTTTCTGTTCCAAGAGAAACTGTTGGAACTTTGTCTTGTTATAATAATACAGAAAGAATCGATCCAAGTTACAGGACCGAATTACTATTACAAGGCGTGGGTACGATAACCATAAAACAAGAATGTCACCTTGTAACTAAAGAGTCAACAGTTCAAATGTAATTAATTACCACGAGCATAAATACAATAAGTCCTAAGATAACCATTTTTAAAGCAATCAATCTGTCGTGCACTATTCCCAATATAGGGAGTGAGGAAATGAAAACCTCAATATGGTCCAGATTAGAAAAGAAGAAAGGAACATTACCGCTTACAAAAATAAGAGAAGCATTAGATTCCCAAATCCCCCTATTTACTAATGAAGACCAGAGATTAACGTACGTAGATAATAGATACGGATTATCCCCAACCAATATCTGATGGAACATTCTACTGACCGTATGTTTCGCATTCACGATTTCTTTGACCAAGAGAACTTTACTGACTTTTAATTATGGAAGAATTTTGAGGCTAAGAAGGCAAAATCCAAAAGAAGAACACGGGGAAGAGGCTGAAATGCAGAAGTTAAACCCGGAACCCTATAAAAACGTCTAAGCCAAGAAAAAGGGAAGACATTAGAAAACGAGTGGGTATAGAGGTCTCCAATCGTCCTTGCTATGTCTAGTTCCCTCATTGTAAGTGTCGTTTACGTAAAACCGTGCGGTTACGACGCTGCAACAAGCGTTTCTTAAACACCACAGACGTGCGTGAACAACGAAGGGATGAAATTTGTAGTAAACTGAGACCTCAAATTTAATGATGTAGCGTAACTTATGTTTAAGCGATTGTTTTAAATCTAATGTAGAATTAAATAAGTGTTGAAGGAAATTAAAATGTGTGTAATAGCGTATACTAAAGAGCATAATAACAGACCTTAATTAAAGTTAAAGGAATTAACCTCTTATATCGTCGTTTTTCTAAAACATCTTAGAAGAAATTTCTATTTTTTTGATTTCCCAGTGGTAACTCTATATATTTGAAACCAACCTGGTAATAATGTAATTTTGTTAAAACTAATATAAGTGTAATAATGTCAGTGTATTTATCAATGTTGTTTGTAGCATAATATTCACCGTTAAATGTGCCCAATCGTATTATGTACTATCGCTTTGATGTATTATGACTCATCTGTATAAAGAACATGTGATTCTGCCGAGTTATTTTTATTCCAGGACTTGGAACGACATATCAGAAACTAATCAGGACAATACGTAGTCCAGTGCATATACAACCTAGTAGCATCTATTTTCATCCTCCCTCAACCAACGAAGAGTACTCACCATAAATTCCAGGCAACGAAGCTAGGACGAAAATTACAGTTGCCTTTAGATCGTTGTTTCCTCGATCACAAACCGAATTATGTATCAGGTAATACTATCTAATAAATCTCAGTATCCAGTGCATTATCGAACTATATAAACATATCAATTCTGAGAACCCTATCGATCAGCATAAGATATAAGCGCATAAACATCACCCTTGATAAACCCTGTGGACTGATATTCCATATAACTGCATAGTTATGATATTTGATGAACCCAATTTATTTACATACCGCAGATTCACGAGTCGAATCCCTTTCGACCATTTCTCGGAATACATCCTATCACCTCTACCATATGGTCGTAAAATTCCTATCTCTGTAATCCCGTAAATGTTAATTTACGGGATTATTATAATTTCTGAAAAATGGACTTGGAAACCAACCATTGAATCATAGAAATTAAAATTAATTCCAGTGAATAACCCCTAAGCGACAATATACTCTTCCCTAAAGTTAAAGACAATATGTTGAAAGAGTCACTAAAGTTTGATGTCGACCCATCCCAAATCCAAATATCAATTCCCCTGTGATTAACCAAGGAGTCCGAACAAAGGCCAATAGGTACAAGCGATACACGAACAATTTTAGAAGGGAACTTGAGCTCTGTGTCCGCGAACGAAAAATTTTCTACGAGAAATGTACTCTGTAAATGATTTAAAATAACTCAAGCATGAAATGATATGAAGAAAGTCAACCCATCTATTACCAACGTAATCCCAGTGTTCAACCCCTCAACGATAATAAGCTATCCAAAAATAGCAGGTGAGAATGAACTCTAATATTAAAATTCCACACACCTGTACCTGGAAGTATCATTTCCCGTTAGATAATTAGAGAAAGTACTTCGTCCAAGATGAACATAACCATGCTCGAACTATTCTGTGAAGAAACTATATTGTAAGTGTTTTAAATTTTTTTTTGCACAAGACGAAAATAGTGAAGGGCCATAATTTACAACAGAAGAAGTGAGTACACTAAGAGACACGTAAGATGGTGAAATAGGTGTGAAATTACATCACATTTTTATTAATTTTGAGAACCTAACAATTTCGATGACCTATCATTAATATTACATAACAAACAGTCCCAGTGAAAGTGTTTTAACGTTTACCAGTGAACGTGGTGAACATAATATTTTGTGTTTTAAATCGTTCATATATGTATTGCTAATTGCTTAGTGTTATGTGTAGTGTTATCGTATTATTCCATTAATTTACCGTAGATAGGAAACATAATTATCCCATAGTTAGCGCAAAGTAAAAACTTATAAAAGATAAATCTTCAAAAAAAATCTTATAGCGAAAGTAAAATAATCCCAACCCTACCAAACATTGTTGGAAAAGTAGGAGTTATCAGTGTTAGGTGTAGAAAGAAAAAAAAACTTTTGTGTAGTAGCTATCTTAGTCCGGTAGAGGAACCTTAGCAAGTGATATGTAATAAAATAAGAAAAGTAATACAGAAAGAATTTTAAGCACTCCTGATTAGGCTTAAATAAGGTTCATAATAATACAATATCAAATAAAATTATATAGGACAAGCTGTAGATAAATTTCAAAATACTTTAAAACCTAAGGGCAAGCAAGTCCTAATGACGGGACGTCATTAAAAAATGGGACGGGTAATATGTACCGTAAAGAAAATGTACTTAAAACATGAAAAATTTATTTCGTTCTGATCATACTCCCGATGTAAATTAAACTCCCCCTAAATGAGTTTAAATTCCATTTCAAACTCTCGTCTAAATGCATAAACAGAGAAAGAAAAACCGCATTTATTTCCTCAACCAAATATCCCTTTAAAATGATTAATATACCAGCTTGAGGAATTTCAAGAATACTCTGTTGTACTCTGTAAAATTTCACATTCTTTGTTCTACAAACAAAAGAAGCTTGAACATTTCCAAACGCTATTGACAGATTTGAAAAGCAGAAAAACTACGGGCTTTTTTGCAAGTACAATGCTAATGAGATGGATTTGAGTTTCGCACAAGTATTATGACAAACATAGTGGGACATTGTCTTAAACTTAGTTTGAAGTTTCTTTTAGGAATGTGGGCATTTAATGATTTAAATACTGCGAAAAAACTATTGGGTAGTTTGTCAGCATAATGGTCTGATTTTGTCAGCATAAGCGTAAAGTGGGGAATCCTCCAACAGGAGTTGAGCCAATCGTGAAATAGTGATTAATGCTCAGAATCAGAAACTATCATTTATGGTAGTGAAAAAGTATTTTTGATTCATTCATTTCATGGCATTCATTTTTCGATATTCGGCATTACTACTATTGACATTACTGTAGTTTTTCTTATATGCGTACGTTGCTGTATAACTAAAAATGTAAGTTTAATAAACCTATTACTTTTCCATTTGTGTTTATTTTATTTATATGCCTGTATCTATCTACATAGTGGGTAACTAGTTCGATTGTACTCCATCGGTAGCGTTCCCAAAGAGAATCTGATTTCCAATTCAAACCCAGTGTTTTAATCTATTTTTATTTTCTCCCATAGGGAGTGGCGCGGTCACCCATTTACCTTACCCTCCGTTATAAGTGGTGCCGTCTTTAGCGGCACAAGGTAATCGTAGCGGTACAAGTTTATTTCAATTCAGTGACAAGTTAATAATCTTAATGGCACAAGTTTCATAAATGGCACACGCTAAAAATATTAACGGCGCAATTAAACTTAGTTCAGAGTTAGTTTCAGAGGCAGTAATAACGTACAGTACACATTGGTTTCTAAAGGTGCAAACAGCCTTACAAAATAACGGTTTACATAGACGTTTATTTTAGCCAAAAAGTCTGCCCCCATCATTTCACGATGCAAAACAGCAATTCTAACCAAAAGGAGTCCAGAATTCTTTATTTTTGCTTATAGAAGCTTGTAAAACGTGAACTAAAGCGTGAATAAAACTTTAACTCTAATAACAACTCTCTTGAATTACTTGCTAGGGTGGATTAGCCACATATTGTCACAGTAGTGTGAAATATGCATAGTCGTGGCTCCAAGAAACGTATAATTTTCATTAGAAACTCTCAGAAATAGCTCTTAAAAGGGCTTAAATTTACCTCTAATATCACCTCACTCCCTGTAAATGATTGCTAGGGTTCCTAGTTTTCTTTAATAAATGGTTCTTTTTGCTTATATTTTGTCCTTTATAAGCTTTTTTCACGTTTTGTTTTTCGTTTGCCGTGTTTTTTATCTGCTTTTTTCTCTGTTTTAATAATGTTTGTAAATTTCTTTTTATTAATAATTTTTTTTACAAAAGTCTGTGTTTTTTAAATTTATTGATCAAGGATAAAAGTTCAATATATTTCACTAATGCAATGAAAAATCTAACGCCAATGTTATGTAACACCTGCTGTGTAACTCAGCATGTCTAGGTCCTGTTAGACAACTAATAACCCTGTAATAGGCAGGTGTATCTAATGGTCCAAGAATTCAACATGATTGGGATGCTTTGCACTCTCATGTGCAAAAGGATGGGACATCATTTAATCGAGCCAGTAAACGGAGCAGGGGGTTTTTATTGCAGACAATTGGTTATTTCTTAGAATGTATTAGCCGAAATAGAATATTGGAAAGGATTTCATAGTCCAGATGATTAAGGCACAGCTCCGTTGGATGGAAATGCACTTTCGAATCCAAACGGGGACAAAAATCATTGGAAAATAAAGGTCCCAAGTGAAAAAACGTATTGAAAGAAAAATAAAATCTCAAAAAGTATTATGTTAGATCCCGCGTGTGTATCCTCCACAGTTAAAAGCGGGGATTTACCATGGGGACCCGAAGAAATAAGTCAAGTGTGAATGCGTCATCCTTAACAATTGTAGACATTCCCTATTACGTAAAACTCACTTGTGTCCTCCTCAATTAAAAGCGGGGGTTCCCCACGCTTGACTAACGGTCTCTAACGTATCCTATTACGTAACATTTGCATAACTAAACATATTTACCATTATAGTCCCATATTTACATAAAAGATCGGTATCCTATTACGTAACATTTGCATAACTAAACATATTTACCATTATAGCCCCATATTTACATAAAAGATCGATATTGTTCATTATATGCAAGTTTAATCGGATATAGCTGAAACCTAGTAGGAAAGGAACTATGGAATATGGTATTTAAAAGTTAAGATAATACAAGCATCCTTTGAAAAGTTACTTGTCTGGACGTGCCACACTGAAGATCGTCTCTTACTATTCCAAATAAGAAAAAGCCATAGGCTTTTTCCTGTTAGTAATCAGGGTTGTAGCGGTAGCTAGGAAGCTAGTCAAAGAGGATCACGTCACATATAAGTAGTATGTTAACTTATACTTTGCCCACTTTATGTTCCATCCTGTATCTAAGTTATACTTTGCCCACTTTATGTTCCATCCTGTGTTATTTGCGTACGGCACGCTCCCTGGCAGCTTTCCAAGGCAGATTACCAGACTAGTTATTTGGCAGTGTATAATGTGGTCAAGCATGTTTTGAGAGTTTGGTCGTAATAATATAATGTGGTCAAACAGGTTTTTTTCTGTTTTTGTTGTCAATTGCACAATGAATGTACGTCATGAATTCACGTGTACATTCTTAAAAAAAACTGGTATGATATAAAGTAGTCAAACATGTTTTGGGAGCATGCACGAAATTATGCCAAGTTTTTCAACCAGACTGGTTTTTTGAAAGCATAGTGTGTACATGTGTGTAGGCTTTGTTATTAAAAACTTGGACACTACAATCAGAATTGTTTGATTGACATTTAAAAAGGGGTAATGAGATTTGGGAATTGGAGTGTAGGATTTACTTGAAATAAAAATTTTTAACTAGAAATGGCTGAAAAGTGTTTTGGGGGAGATGGGGTGATTGTGTACTGTATAATACACATGTGATGTTTGGACAGTGTTGTCAATTTAAAATGGTTTATCGTTCCCTTCGTTCCCCAATTTCTGAGGGCAGGGAGGGGGGTCAATTTTGGAGGGAAAACCAAAAATACTCAGAATCGAAAATAAAGGGGATCTACCTCAAGGGGATGGCTCAGAGGCCCTTCGTTCCCCCATTTCTGAGAGCAGGGGGGGGGGTCAATTTTGGCGGGGAAAACAAAAATGCTCAGAATCGAAAATAAAAGGGATCTGCCTGAAGGAGAAGGCTCAGAGGCCCTTCGTTCCCCCATTTCTGAGGGCAGGGGAGGGGGGGTCAATTTTGGAGGGAAAACCAAAAATACTCAGAATCGAAAATAAATGGGATCTGCCTCGAGGGGAAGGCTCAGAGGCCCCTCCTTCCCCCATTTCTGAGGGCAGGGGAGGGGGGGGGGGTAGATTTTTGAGGGAAAACCAAAAACACTCAGAAAAAAAAATAAACGGGATCTGCCTCAAGGGGAAGGCTCAGCGGCCCCTCCTTCCCCCATTTCTGAGGGCAGGGGAGGGGGGTCAATTTAGGAGGGAAACCCAAAAATACTCAGAATCTAAAATAAACTGGATATGCCATAAGGGGATGGCTCAGAGGCCCCTCCTTCCCCCATTTCTGAGGGCAGGGGAGGGGGGGGGTCAATTTTAGAAGGGAAACAAAAATACTCAGAATTGAAGAGATTTTCTATTCGTCTTAGTTTTTGACGATGCTCCTTATTTCTAGTTGAAAATTCTTTTTTTTTAATTTAATTGGGAATGAAAAGTCAAACTCTAACATAAAGAACAAGGTATTTTGGAGGGGGTATCTGATGAAATAATTTAGGTTGTATGATGAATTTAATTTATTTTTTAAATTCAATAGTTTTTCAGTAAGGACACTCGATATCCTAAAAGTGTCTGATTAAAACTTTTACCTTGAGCATCGATGTTGTTAGCAGAATTTCAAAAAGGATCGTTTATGAGGGCTGGCGTATCTGATGAAATAATTTAGTTCGTATGATCAATTTAATTTATTATTTAATTCAGTAGTTTTTCAGTAAGGACACTTGATATCCTAAAAGTGTTTGATTCAAACTTTTACCTTGAGCATCGATGTTGTTAGCAGAATTTCAAAAAAGGATCGTTTATGAGTGCTGGCGTATCTGATGAAATAATTTAGGTTGTATGATCAATTTAATTTATTTTTTAATTCAGTAGTTTTTCAGTAAGGACACTTGATATCCTAAAAGTGTTTGATTCAAACTTTTACCTTGAGCATCGATGTTGTTAGCAGAATTTCAAAAAGGATTGTTTATGAGTGCTGGTGTATCTGATGAAATAATTTAGGTCGTATGATCAATTTAATTAATTTTTTAATTCAGTAGTTTTTTTCAGTAAGGACACTCGATATCCTAAAAGTGTTTGATTCAAACTTTTACCTTGAGAATAGATGTTGTTGGGTCCCAGTCCACCAGCCTGAGTGGTGGAAATCCACTAGCTCAGTATTGGGGTCTTAGTCCACCAGCCTGAATGGTGGGAATCCACTAGCTCAGTATTGGGGTCTTAGTCCAACAGCCTGAATGGTGGAAATCCACTAGCTCAGTATTGGGGTTTCAGTCCACCAGCCTGAATGGTGGAAATTCGCTAGCTCAGAATTGGGATCTTAGCCCACCAGCCTGAATGGTTGAAATTCACTAGCTCAGAATTGGGGTCTTAGTCAGTGTTCAGATTGGAGCGTTGGGGTCCGACTATCTGGGCTTTATTTGTCAAGGTCTGAATGCTAAGCGATGGACATGAGCTCGATTGGGACCCCATTGTGAAAATGGAAAACAAAAACAAAAATATATTGTTGGTATGTGTGTGTAGAGCATGGCATGGTTACCGCTAGGGCAACAGTCTAACCGTTGACGGTTTTACGTATCCGTGAATAAGTTCTAAGGCGAGAGTGGAACTTGGGACAAATTTTTGGAGGTATCCACCTCACCTGCCCAGAGTCTCAGGCAAGTGACCCTAAATTTGAAAAAGTGGAAATTGGCTCAGATTTTCTAAACTGAGCTGAGACAATGAATAGATACTATTGGGAAAGTGATTGGAGACGCTGGGCATCCGCGAACAAGTGCTAAATTGAGAGAGGAATTTGGGGCAATATTTGGGGGTGCCCACCCACCCAGAGTCTCCGGCAGGTGACCCAAAAATTTAAAAAACACACATAGATGACAGACACAAAGATACTAATCGCACATGGAGAGGACAAACACACAGAAACGACACAAAGAGACGACATAAGCACATAGATGATACACACACACAGAGTCAACACATACAGAGAGACGAGACATACACAGAAATGACACACACACACAGAGACGACACACACAAAGAGACGTCACACACACACAGAGATACGAAACACACTGAGAGACAACACACACAGAGACAACACACAAACAGAGACAGCAACCGCACAGAGACGACACACACACAGAGACGACACACTCAAAGTGACGACTTACACATAGAGACGACACACACACAGAGACAAGCACACAGACACGACACACGTACACACACACACACACACACAGACGACACACACACAGAGACAACACAGACACAGAGAAGACACACACACAGAGACGACACCACATAGAGAGACGACACGCACACAGAGACGACAAACACACAGAGACAACACACACACAGATACGAAACACCCACAGAGACGACACATGCACAGAGACGACACACACACAAAGAGTCCACTCACACACAGAGAGTACAAACACACAGAGACGACAGACACACTGAGACGAATCACACACAGAGAGTACAAACACACAGAAACGACACATAGAGACGACACTTGCACAGAGATGATACACAAAAACACAGAGTCAACACACAGAGAGAGACGAGACATGGGGTATCTGATGGAATAATTTAGGTCGTATGATCAATTTAATTATTTTTTTTCAATACAGTAGTTTTTTTTTAGTAAGGAAAATCAAGACAACACCCACACAGAGAGAACACACACACACACAGAGACGAAAAACACACACAGACGACACACACACACACAGGACAAACACAAAGAGACGAATTAAACATAGAGACGACAGACACACACACACACACACACACACACAAACACACACACACACACAAACACACACACACACACACCCACACACACACACACACACACACACACACACACACACACAGAGACGACAAAAACACACAGACTAGAAACATAGAGAGACCACACGCACACACACAGAGACGACAAACACACGGAGACAACACACACACAAAGAGACGACACACACACACACAGATACGAAACACACAAAGAGACGACACACGCATAGAGCGTCTGATCATTGAACTTTTGATGTTAGTGTTGTCAGTCAAAAGCTATGAGCTTGAGAAAAGAGCTTGAGAAAATTGCCTGATTATCGAAAAATGGGGAAACACCCTCCAAAAGTCGACAGGAATGCCCCCCTCCGGCGCGCCGGACACAGGACACAGGGACATCATTGAGAGCTGGTTCATGGCTCATTTTAAATGGAGTTGATGTATTTAAAAACCTTTTGTAATTAAAAAATACTTTCTTAAAATGGAATCAAATTTTTACGAAAAACTGTATTTTTGTATAGCACAGGAGTAGCAAATGTTATTAACATTATCTTCCATACGAAGATCAAAATAGCTATTATATACCGTGGTTTATTCTTTACTCTGTTTCAGCTACCTCTACATCTATGTTAACGATTAAACTTACATAATCCCCAGTTATGATAAACTATACCTATCCTTTATGTATTAATACCGATCTCTTATATATCCTATCTATTTGTGTCATATCATCAGGCATATGAAGATTTATTTTCATATTTCGGTTACTATGAGCTCTTTGTTCTTTATTATTATTCTTTATTATAACATTTATCGCTAGAACCAGGAAACTTAATTACTATATGCCGTGGTTTGTTCATTAATAGGGTTCAGCTGTCTCTACAGCCATGATATCGATGAAACTAAGCTATTCCCCATTCAGATTGAACTACACTGATTCTTTATATAAATTACTGTAAAATTTCTTAATATGGAACGTGATCGTCTCTTACTAGACGCGATCGTCTCCACTACCACCATAACCACGATGTCAATTTTTTTTATAGATAATTACAAACAAGAAAAAGCCTAAGGCTTTTTCTTAGTTGCAATAGTAAGAGACGAGCCTCAGATCAGGCAGCTAAGTAAGTTGGATATGGCACTATATCCCAGAAGAGCAACTTTTCAAAAGATGCTTGTATCATATTAGTAGTATGGAGAGCAATACTCCGAGCCGCCGGTACCCCCTTCGAATCCCGGTACCGGCACTTTTTTAGACTATACAGAACGGGGATTCCCAATAACTTATTTCTGACCCATTAATGCGGGGATAAAGTGGAGTAACAAAAACGAAAGAAAAAAGAACAAATACAAAAAAAGAAAAAACTTTCCTATGACAATATTAAATATAAAGAACAACAAATGCAAATCAGAACAATCGAACAAGAGGATGAAAAGGACAAAACCGCATGCAAGCCTCTTCTTTTAACTTGGAATCCAACTTATTATATGACGTCAATATATCAGTTGCATTAAAAATTTGAGGTCTTACGGTTTCTATACCAAGGAGGTAAATATAAAACATATTTACAATAACGAAAATACAAAGCTCTAATATCCTGCATATCACTAGTATTAAAAAATGGGCGTAAACTTAATAGAAAAAGAATAAAATGGGAACAATATGTTGAATATAGTTTAGCCAAGGCTTTGCGAGAATGTCGGCCCCGGCTTGGGACAATTTTAGAATAGCCTGCTTTAAGCTTATTCTTAATATCTGCAAGTGCATTAGCACGGATAACTGAAACAGAAGAGCAGATACTGATCCAGAGCCAACGCAACAAAGGAACCAGCTTAATTAAAAAAAACCACAACTCAAATCACTACTTGGCTTTTTAGCATTAAAAACTAAACATTCACATTTTTCAGCATTAAGCATGAGGCAATTTTTTCAAAAACCTTAGAAACAAATGGATATACTTAACTAGGGTGAATTTTGAACGGCTAATATGTAACAGATAGTCTGCATATTAGTTGGGCCCGCAAAACACGACAGAAAAATAAAAGTAGGCACAGGGTATAAATAAGCATTAAAAAGGTATGGTGATAAAATCCCCCCCTGTCTAAGTACAGACCGAATAGGAATATTACCAAAAAAGGTCTCCCCTGACCGAAGTCGAACATATGAATTTGCATACCAAAAACGAAGGACATATATAACAGATGAGTTCACTCCAAGCTGGGTAAGAGAATACCGTAGTTGGCTGGGACAAACTAAGTCGAAATTTTTTAAACATCTAACGCTCATAAATGCACTTCAGGTCCATCTTTTTGTGTTTGAATTAATAAAGAGGTAAGAATTCGATCTGCATGTTGGCATCCTATATATGGTTTAAATCCAAATTTATTCACACATAATCAACTTTTAGAAGAATTTCAGGAAGCAGGATATATTCAAAAACTTTGCTGAACGAACAGGCTACCGTAATAGGTCTATATAATGCGCAAATAGTTGGATCTTTCCCACGTTTAAGAATTGAAGTGACACTCCCGCACAAAAAAGAATCAGGCACCAAAGACGTACACAAACAACTTTGAAATAATAATTGCGAATGATGAATCAATCCTTTCGAATTAATATGAAGGTGAAAAACACTAATAGCATGAATATTATAAGATTTAGATTTTAGATTCTTAACACAACGGATCACACGGTCAGCAGAAACGGGAGGCACATGGCCTTGGGAAATTCTCGCAAGTAAAAAATAAGAACAGGATAGCAAACTGAGAATGAACCGCATAATTCATAATGTTAAAAATCTTATTATAATGATTAATCCAAGAGGCATTGGGGATTCAATCGGCAGTAGGAGGCGAATCAAATTTTCGCAACATTAATCACTTGTTTCCAGTGACTAGAGGTCTTCAGAAATTCCGCACCATTGTACCTTACTTTACGAAGATACTGTTTAAATTCCAACTTCGTTTACTGTTTAATGTAAAAAAGGCGACCCCTTAAAGGCCGGCCACAAGCAACCCAAATTCTAGCCAGAATTTTGCACGATTTTTTACAATTTTTAAACCAGGGTCTAATTTCCAAATTGAACTTCTAGTCTTAAGCTAAAAACAGCAAAGCAGGACAGCCACTTCTTCAGCTTTTTTCAGGCAGGATACAATCTGGCTGTCATATATAATGAGCTGAACTCGAGCTTGTGGGAATATAACTCTGGTACATAGCAAATTAAACGGAACTTTAATCGTAGACACAAGAAGACCAAGGGTTGATAGATATAGAGGCCTATTCACTTTATTTCAGTCTCGCTTGGTCATATACGTTTGTTAATTAGTACATAAGGCCTGTTCAGCCCGAGTCGTATTGATGGTGATGGTGGCTGAAAGGGGCAGATGGTCATAATCACGTTCATTTTGGTCACTGTGAAAATCTCTAATAGAAATACCGGAAGAAACAACACAGTGATCGATATCAGACAATGAACCACTATTATGTATGTATGAATGGGATGCATCTTTATCCAAAATTCGATAACCATTAGGTAGCGAATCCAAAAATAAATCAGTCCGTGCTGAGGTAAAGTTTACATATCGCCTAACAGGACCCAATCCAATCCATTACTCTCAACACTAACAAGAAAGGTCTTTAGCAATGCATAAGCTTTAGTATACTTTGTTAGAGAGGAAAAGGATCTTTGGTCACAAGGGAGGTATATATTAATAAGAACTAGGTTAGCAAAATGGATTGCCATAAAATAATCACATTCACGATAACACACGGGTGATAGCGGGACTAGTTTCTGCTTTTGGCAGCCCTGAAGGTCTCCCGAAAATGTTGCTAGCACTTCTAGCGAAAACCAAGCATTTTTACTCCTCTGAAGGGAGTTCAAACTCGCCAAGGGCAAGAGGTGTTCTTGTAGAAACAAAATGTCTAAAGTAGATAGTTTCTGGTTCAAACAATGATACTTATCTTTCGTTCCGTTAATGTTGAATGAGTATACAGAAAATACAATTCTAATAGTCATTTTCTTAGCTGACTAGAACGTTTAGCTACAACATTACAAAGGATTCGGCATTTCAGAGATCGCCATGACAATTAACACATTTGGGGGTAGCCTGGCACGGGGAATCACGTGACGATTCATGCTCTCCTAAACAATGGGAGCAACGTTTAGGTTTATCACAAGTGGCCTTCAGGTGATTAGGCAATTGGGAGTTAAAACAGCATCTGGGTGGACGCTGGAACCCATGAACTCGGGAAACCTCATACCCAACTTTCACGCGAAGCTTCAGCGCATTAGCAAGAGCAATTGCATTTTCGAAAAACACTTTAGCAGCAAACGTTTTACAAATTCGTTTTGCATCCTTAATATGGCCGCAACCAATTACCATGCCCACGTTAAAGCATTTTATAAACTTTTGTTGCATTTACTTCACAGTTGCTTATTACAGAGGGAACAAAATCGCAAAAGTCCTTAGCAGCAGTCTGATCAATTCACGCCACCAATTTATCGTCGGAGGGCTTTATGTCATAAATACATCCATGACCAGGTATAAGGTCAACGACATCACGACGTTTTGCAGGATTATTCAGGTGAGATGGAACTTCTGAAATGACACTAGTGGTATGATTATCAATGGTTGGCTGGGGCCCCAAGCCACTAAGAGGAGGGAAGTTTAGGTCATAAGACACAATTTTTCTCACGGATTTGGTTGAGTTCGGAGTCAATGTTTAGAAGCCTTGATGCGAGGCTTGAATATGCAACGGCTGGAATGACAGGAACCTCGGTAGACAAAATAATCACGTAAATAGGCAAACCAAAATCATCAGACTCACATTTCTGAAAGGTTTCTATTATATCCTTTATGTGACGGTAATTAGCTAGATCACCTTGCCGTCTAGGCAAACGTTCGCCAATGAACACTCGAGACCATAGGTCTCGAGTGTTTTAGCTATCATAATGGACTTTTCATAAAATTAAGTCAGTCGCATGTTTGGTAATAATATCATTATCCACGCCTACTTGAAAATTTGACTGCACAAAGTTTAGCACCGCAGAACGCAGAAGCTCCATCATATTTGTTATTCGGAAAAGACAAACATGGTCACAAGTCCGAAATAAGCCCAAAAAAGCCACAAAAACAGTTAACCACCGTTCAAAAGCATTATCAAATATAAATATCCTGTTCATAAAGAAAAACTTGTCATTCAGGTTTGTTAATGGTCCAATTTTTATTAAGATAATCCAGTATTCACTCAACTAAAGCTAGTTTGCTACTACAATGAAGGCTAGTTTGCTTCTTATACATGGCGACATGTTTTCTTTTCCAACGACACATTTTTTTTAGCTTCTAAGCAGATTTTCCAATGAATTTATGAAATTCTTGTCTGATATAGGAATCGAACACGAGACCCGAGATTTTCTATCGTAAAAGAACGACGCGTTGGCCAACTAAGCCAAAAAGTCATTGATGTTATTATGTTCTTAGAAATACGTTCTAGGCAATTACTGCATTTATATCTGGGCGTTAGCCAACTGGTGTTAAGCACCACTATATCGTAACAAGCTAATTGCGTTATCGATTTCTCAATTGGAGTTAGATATTTGGTGAATGCTATTAGTAGATTTTTTCCAGTCGCCTTTTTTCGAATCATTCCGAGAATATACATACCGCAGTGATTTCAGATGATTGTTAGGCAGATATATTCATTTTGTACTCTAATGGTACAGGACATACTGGTTCGTTTAATAATCAATGACACTAATCAATGTTTCGATTCCGAAAAATGTAATGACTACTGCCAGCCAGGTATCCTTTTTTCGTAATGTGTTAACCCCCGAGCACACTGGTTTTTCATTACCATTACGGGCTTTGCGCACGAGCTTGGGTCCCCAGGTCCCCCTCCAGGGCACCAATGTCCCCCTACTTTTTTTCCCCCCAACTTTTTTTAAACTTCGTTTTTTAACCTTTTTTTTCAAGTCTTAAATTGACATGCAATCCCCGTTGAACATCTTTTTGGATTTTTTTTATGCGGCCTCCCCCGTTGTACTCTGTGGCTGGTCATCGGCAGTACTTGGTCTATTGTATGTTTTCGATCAATATTAATTGTGCACTGGAAGGATAAACACATACGTCTTATTTTAAAAAAAAGCAAAGATAAAATATGTCAAGAAAGTGTGTCTACATGATAAAGTTGTCGTAGCCTTGAATGCTGAGAAGGACAAATATTTGAATTGCGAAACAAGTACTAATGGTGACATCATTGGAAATGTATGCAAGCGTTGTTGTGACAGTGACAGATTAAATTTTCTTTGTAATACCAAAAAAATTCAAAGGTCATAGTGGTGGATAGGCAAGAGTAAAATTTCCAGAGATGACAGTGCTTAAAGATAATACAAGCCTAAAACTAATAGTTGATGATGACGGCCAGCTTCTTGCTAATGCTGCTGGCAACACGTTACCCGTTGATAAATCATATCATCTTTGTGTTGTAACCAAAAAGATGTATATGGTGGATATATATCTGGTATATGGTGGATTTAGTATACGGTAGATATACTAGAATGAAATTTCCAGAGATGGTCAACTTCTTGACAACGAAACAACTTGACAATGACAACGAGGGTTAACTTCATGCTCACAGCACGGGTAACACGCTACCTGTGGATAAATCCTATCTCTATCTTTCGGGTGAAAGATGGCGGTGCTGCACCATTGTCATTGAACATATCTTGTCTCAGTGCCGAAGTGTTACCTGAGTACAAATAATGGGGTAATAGACAGTGAAATCGCAGGCAAATGAAAAAAGGGCATTGTCAGATAATAACACAAAGGAAATTAATGCCAATTCAGTGGAAAGCAAAGCATCGGTGGACGTTACTAGTATCATAGATAGTTTACCAGCAGATACCATTAATGAACAGAATAATACTAATGATGAAATGTGTGATGAGATTGTAACTGAAACCATATTAAGAGTCGTGTATGACCCTAAAATGAAATAAATGCCATGTCAAGAGAAAAAATTATAAATTATTTTTTTTTGGAATGGATTCAATGCATTCATTTTATGATTTCATGATGATATTCTACATACCATTATTTCAATAAAAATATTTCATTACATTACTTTGTTATGCTTCCATCATTTTTGGCTACACTAGCAACTCCAACGTTTAGAATATTTATACAAAAGTTGGAGATGCAAGAAAAGGAATTTTCAGAGACATAGGTACTACTAGAGAGAGAGAGAGTGAGAGAGAGTGAGAGTGAGAGAGAGAGAGAGAGTGTGTGAGAGTGAGTGAGAGAGAGACAGAGAGAGAGAGAGAGAGAGAGAGAGAGAGAGAGAGTGAGAGAGAGAGAGAGAAAGAGAGAGAGAGAAAGAGAGAGAAAGAGTGAGAGAGAAAGAGAGAAAGAGAGAGAGAGAGAGAGAGAGAGAGAGAGAGAGAGAGAGAGAGAGAGAGAGAGAGGGAGAGAGAGAGAGAGAAAGAGAGAGACAGAAAGAGACAGAGAGATAGAGAGAAAGAAAAAAACACACAGAGACAAGAAAACAGACGTCAGACACACAGGCACAAAGAGAGAGAAAAACAGAAACACACACAAACACACAGAGACAGGCAAAGAGACGGTCAGATATACAGCCACAGAGATGAGAGAGAGAAAGAGAGAGAGAGAGAGAGAGAAAGAGAGAGAGACAGAAACAAACACAGAGACAGGCAAACAGACGGTCAGACACACAGGCACAGAGAGCGAGAGAGAGAGAGAGAGAGAGAGAGAGAGAGAGAGAGAGAGAGAGAGAGAGAGAGACGCAGAAACACACACACAAGAGATAGAAACACCAAGGCATTGGTGCAGCAGAAAGCCTGTCTTCTTTTTACCTTCCGTTGAATGCTAATACCCGAAAAATGGGTATAGGATTTATCAACAGATAACGTGTTACCCGCGCTGTGAGCAAGAAGTTGACCCTCGTTGTTAAATATTACTTTTAGACATGCATTATCTTTAAGCCTATCATCTCTGGAAATTTTATTCTACTAAATCCACCATCAGAAATGTCAATTTTTTTTGGTAGTCCAAAGAAATTTATTCTCTCACTGTCTTGAAAATGCTCACATACATTTCCAATGGTGTCACCATTAGTGCTTGTTTCGTAGTTCAGATATTTGTCTTTGTCAGCATTCAATTCTACGATAACTCTATCACGTGCTCATAATTTCTTAAATTATTTCACCTTCATTTTTTATTATTGCTATGATTCTGTTCAATGATGGTATCTGTTGATAAACAACCAATGATATTATTAACGTTAACCGATGCTTTGCTTTTCATTGAATTGTTTTTAATTTCCTTGGGAATGTTATATACCAATGTCCTTTTTATTTTACCCTCGATTTCACTGTCTATTATCACATTATTTTTACATAGGTAACAGATCAGACCCACAGACAAGATATCATTTCTGACATTGGTGCTGGAGTATATCTGCCTTGTTTTTACCGTCTGATGAATGGTAATACCAAAAAGATGATTATATGGTTTTCCAACGGGTAACGCATTACCAGCAGCATTAGCAAGAAGTTGGCCCTCGTCATAAACTATTAGTTTCAGGCTTGCATTATCTATGATCTCTATCATCTCTGGTAATTTTACTCTGGTATAACCACCCCTATGACAATTAAATTTTCTCGGTACTCAAAAAAAAAAATTTTACTTTCACTGTCATAACAACGCTCTCATACATTTTCAATGATGTCACCTTGTTTCGCAATTCAAATATTTGACCTTGTCAGCATTCAATGCTTCGACAACTCTATCATGTAGACACACTTTCTTGAAATATTTCATCTTTACTTTTTTTAAAAATAAGACGTATGTGTTTATCCTTCCAGTGCACAATTAATACTGACCGAGACACATAAAACGAACCAAGTACTGTCGATGACCAACCACAGAGTAGGGAGCGACTGCATTAAAAGAATCCAAAAAAACTATGTTCACCAAAGATTGCATGTCAATTTAAGACATGAAAAAAAGGTGAATTTATGAATTTTTTGTCTGGTGTAGGAATCGAAAATGAGACCTGAGATTTCCTATGGTAAAAGAACGACGTATCTGTTAACTGAGCCAATAAGTCATTGATGTTATTATGTTCTTAGAAATACATCTTATGCAATCAATGCATTTGTTTCCGGGTGCTAGCCAACTGGTGTTAAACGTCACTATATCCTAACAAGTTAATTGCGTCATCGATTTCTCAACTGGAGTTTGATATTTGGTAAATGCTATCAGTGAATTGTTTCCGGGTGTCTTTTTTGGCATCATTCCAAGTATATACATACGACAGTGATTTGTGATGATTGCTAGGCAGACATATTTTTTTGTACTCTAATGGTACCGAGCACACTGGTTATTTTTATAGCCAATGACACTTGATTTGGTTCCAAAAATTGTAATGACTACTGCTGGCCAGTATCCTTTTTTTGTAATGTAATGGTCCCCAAGCACACTGGTTTTCCATTACAGGGCTTTGCGCATGAGTATGGGTCCCCATGTGCGTAAAGATAATGCAAGCCTAAAACTAATAGTTGATGACGTGGGCCAGCTTCTTGTTAATGCTGCTGGTAACACGTTACCCGTTGAGAAATTATATCTTCATCTTTTTGTTATTACCAAAAAGATGTATATGGTGGATATATATCTGGTATATGGTGGATCTAGTATACGGTGGATATACTAGAATGAAATTTTCAGAGATGATAGTGATTAAATAATGCATGCCTAAAAGTAATAGTTGACAACTAGTTTCAACTTCTTGCTCACAGCGCGGGTAACACGCTACCTGTGGATAAATCCTTTAGCCATCTTTCTGGTATTAGCATTCAACGGAAGGTAAAAAGAAGATAGGCGTACTGCTGCACCAATGTCATAGAACATAGCTTTTCTCAGTGCCCGAAGTGTTACCTGTGTAAAAATAATGTGGTAATATACAGTGAAATAGCAGGCAAATTTAAAAAAGGGCATTGGCTGATAATATAACCAAGGAAATTAAGGTAAAGCATCGGTGAACGTTACTATTATCATTGATTGTTTACCAATAGATACCATTATTGAACAGAATAATACCAATGATGAAATGTGTGATAAGATTGTAACTGAAACCATGTTAAAAGTCCGGGCCCCAATCCCCCCCCAAATTTTTTGTCCCCCCAAACTTATTTTTAACTTAGAAATTTTATCCACTTTTTTCATGTCTTAAATTGACATGCAATCTTAGGTGAACATAGATTTTTTGGATTCTTTTAATGCAGCCACTCCCTACTCTGTGGTTGGTCATCGACAGTACTTGGTTCGTTTTATGTGTCTCGGTCAGTATTAATTGTGCACTGGAAGGATAAACACATACGTCTTATTTTAAAAAGTAAAGATGAAATATTTCAAGAAAGTGTGTCTACATGATAGAGTTGTCGTATCATTGAATGCTGAGAAGGTCAAATATTTGAATTGCGAAACAAGTACTAATGGTGACATCATTGGAAATGTATGCGAGCGTTGTTATGACAGTGAAAGTATAATTTTTCTTTTGAGTACTGAGAAAATTTAATTTCATAGTGGTAGTTATACCAGAGTAAAATTACCAGAGATGATAGTGATTAAAGATAATGCAAGCCTAAAACTAATAGTTTATGACGAGGGCCAACTTCTTGCTAATTCTGCTGGTAATACGTTACCCGTTGATAAATCATATAATCATCTTTTTAGTATTACCATTCAACGGACCGTAAAAACAAGGCAGGCGTACTCCAGCATCGATGTCACAGATTACTTCTTGTCTGTGTGTCGGAACTGTTACCTATGTAAAAATAATGTGATAATAGACAGTGAAATCGAGGGTAAAATAAAAAGGGAATTGCTATATAACATCGCCAAGGAAATTAAAAACAATTCAATGAAAAGCAAAGCATCGCTTAACGTTAACAGTATCATTGGTAGTCACAGTTCACATAATTATCCAATAAGCTTATCGCAGATCATTTCTGGTGTTCGTTCTCAGTGCGAACAAAAAACTCCTCCCACTTCTTCGTGCAGTTATGGATCAGTGTGTTTGCGTCTATCAATGAGAAATGGTTACTAAGTGCATTATTCGTAATAGCGGGTTTCTACTTGATTCCGATTGTTTCGCGTCTGACTTGTCTACCCGTGAAATGATCTGATGCCGCCTATGTTTCTACGTTCTCTGGAGCACTCGCACTCCGGTCCGGGTTTTTATAATGGGTGAGATAGGGAATGATCATACTGGATAATTATATGAACTGTGTTGGTAGTCTACCAACAGATACCATCATGGAACAGAATAATAGCAATAATAAAAAAATGAAGGTGAAATAATTTAAGGAATTATGTGCACGTGATAGAGTTATCGTAGCATTGAATGGTGACAAAGACAAATATTTGAACTACGAAACAAGCACTAATGGTGACACCATTGGAAATGTATGTGAGCATTTTCATGAGAGTGAGAGATTAAATTTCTTCGGACTACCAAAAAAATTTGACATTTCTGAGGGTGGATCTAGTAGAATAAAATTTCCAGAGGTGATAGTGCTTAAAGATAATGCATGCCTGAAAGTAATATTTAACAACGAGGGTCAACTTCTTGCTCACAGCGCGGATAACACGTTACCTGTTGATAAATCCTATCCCCATCTTTCGGGTATTAGCATTCAACGGAAGGTAAAGAGAAGACAGGCTTTCTGCTGCACCAATGCCATAGTGTTTCTACCTCTTGTGTGTGTGTTTCTGCGTCACTCTCTCTCTCTCTCTCTCTCTCTCTCTCGCTCTCTGTGCCTTTGTGTCTGACCGTTTGTTTGCCTGTCTCTGTCTGTGTGTTTCTGTCTCTCTCTCTCTCTCTTTTTCTCTCTCTCTCTCGCTTTCTATGCCTGTGTATCTGACCGTCTGTTTGCCTGTCTCTGTGTGTGTATTTCTGTCTCTCTCTCTCTCTTTTTCTCTCTCTCTCTCTCTCTCTCTCTCATCTCTGTGGCTGTGTATCTGACCGTCTCTTTGCCTGTCTCTGTGTGTTTGTGTGTTTCTGTTTTTCTCTCTCTTTGTGCCTGTGTGTCTGACGTCTGTTTGCCTGTTTCTCTGTGTTTCTCTCTCTCTCTCTCTCTCTCTCTCTCTCTCTCTCTCTCTCTCTCTCTCTCTCTCTCTCTCTCTCTCTCTCTCTCTCTCTCTCTCTCTCTCTCTCTCTCTCTCTCTCTCTCTCTCTCTCTCTCTCTCTCTCTCTCTCTCTCTCTCTCTCTCTCTGTTTGTCTGGCAATCTCTTTGCCTGTCTCTTTGTGTTTGTGTTTCTGTCTCTCTCTCTGTGCCTTTGTGTCTGAGCGTCTGTTCGCCTGTCTTTGTTTCTCTCTCTCTCTCTCTCTCTCTCTCTCTCTCTCTCTCTCTCTCTCTCTCTCTCTCTCTCTCTCTCTCTCTCTCTCTCTCTCTCTCTCTCTCTCTCTCTCTCTCTCTCTCTCTCTCTCTCTCTCTCTCTCTCTCTCTCTCTCTCTCTCTATCTCTCTCTCTCCACAAAAATGTATATACACACGCGGGGATTGTGGGAGATACTTCCTTGAAATAAGTATAAGAAATATATTGGGGAAATCTGAAATTTGTATGCTCTGGTGGATTATGACTCCTGAAAAAAATGTTCCAGGTATGGAGCATTTTGCAACTATGCCAATAATGGAAGATCACCAGTTATTAGAAATAAAATATATTTAAAATAGGTTATGCTAGTCTTTTCTCGGGGTTTGGGGATTATTGCCCGAAACATTTTGTTCTTACCAACATGTTCTTCTGTCCAACATCGAGATTTTATTTCCACTGATGTGATCAATATCAAAATTTGGTCAAAGTGATGAAAGACTTGAACGTCTAATTAGAGTAAAGCCAAGACTGATAGTCTCTGTGATAGGCATACCTAGAATTACTTTTTCAGCATTGTATAAAAATGACTATTTTCACTTCTTCGTGATATATTATTATCCTAGGGCAGGACCAAGGCAGATAGGCATGCAGTAAGGGTAATTAAAATAGTCTATCCGTTCCATGAGCCATTTGTAGGCAATTGGAGATCTAAAAATGATTAAAAAATTTATGTCCGACAATGTCCACAGGACTTTCAGAAGAGTGGGTGACTGATATTGTTAATGTTAATATTATATGGGCTTTGCCTCCTGGAAAAGCCAACTGGAATCGCTGTGGGGTTACATGAAGGCAAACGACGACTGAGATTGAAACACAAAGTATACTATTAGAATCGCCTTGCCCGAAACCCCTATACAGGAAACTTACAGTCCCTTGGAATTTAATTTAATTCCAGACAAAAAATTAATAAATTCATTGGAAAAACTGCTCAGAAGCTAAAAAAAAAAAATGCGTCGTTGGGAAAGAAAACCTATCGCCAGCTATAACTGTAGTTAAAAATAACGCCATCTATGATTTTAGTTATGTAGATAGCAGCACTGGGGGAATTGCCGTTCTGTGTGGTCTTAAAAAAAGTGCCGGGATTCAAAGGGGGTACTGGCCGTTCAGAGTATTCCCCCCCCCCATGCTACTCATATTAACTTTTAGTTACTATATACCGTGGTTTGTTCGTTACTAGGTTTCAAACATGTCTAAAACCATGTCATTGGTGTCCCCATTTATGCTGAACAATACAGATCCTTTATATAATCAGGAATTATTCTGGTTTCATTTGACAAATCAGATTTTTTGTTAAAACCCTAGAAAAATACTACATTTTATACAACTAAATCAAATGCTATTTATAATGTTAAACAAGAAATTCATAAATTCATTGGAAAAACTGCTTAGAAGCTAAAAAAATGTGTCGTTGGAAAAGAAAACCTATCGCCAGCTATAACTATAGTTAAAAATAATGCCATCTATGATTTTAGTTATGTAGATGGCAGCACTGGGGGAATTGCCGTTCTGTGTGGTCTTAAAAAAAAGTGCCGGGATTCGAGGGGGTACTGGCCGTTCAGAGTATTACCCCCCCCCCCCCCATGCTACTCATATTAACTTTTAGTTACTATATACCGTGGTTTGTTCGTTACTAGGTTTCAAACATGTCTAAAACCATGTCATTGGTGTCCTCATTTATGCTGAACAATACAGATCCTTTATATAATCAGGAACTATTCTGGTTTCATTTGACAAATCAGATTTTTTGTTAAAACCCTAAAAAAATACTACATTTTATACAACTAAATCTACATGCAATTTATAATGTTAAAGATATTAATTTGATCTTCGCATGGAAGACGATGTTAATAACATTTGCTAGCTACTCCTGTGTTAGACAAAAATGCAATTTTTCGTGAAAAATTGATTCTATTTTAAAATTATTTTTGTAAATTACATAACGTTTTTAAATACATCAATTTCCTTTAAAATGAGCCATTAAACAGCTCCCTATGATGTTCCAGTGCCCCGCAAGCTGCAGAGGAAAAAAAAGCAATGAAAATGATACCTTTGATGCAGAATACTATGGTTGCAGCCACTTTTGTAGCTTTTCAAGCATATGGATTTTCCTTGTTGTTAAAGCAAAGGGACTGTAAGTTTCGTTTATAGGGGTATCGGGCAAGGTGGTTCTAATAGTATGCTTTGTGTTTTAATCTCAGTCGTCGTTCGCCTTCATGTCCAGCGGACATTGTCGGTCATGAATCATCCCAAAAATCTCGGTAACCCCACAGCGATTCCAGTTGGCTTTTCCAGGAGGCAAAGCCCATATAATATTAACATTAACAATATCAGTCACCCACTCTTCTGAAAGTCCTGTGGACATTGTCGGACATAAATTTTTTAATCATTTTTAGATCTCCAATTACCTACAAATGGCTCATGGAACTGATAGACAATTTTAATTACCCTTACTGCATGCCTATCTGCCTTGGTCCTGCCCTAGAATGATAATATATCACGAAGAAGTGAAAATAGTCATTTTTATACAATGCTGAAAAAGTAATGCTAGGTTTGCCTATCACAGAGACTATCAGTCTTGGCTTTACTCTAATTAGACGTTCAAGTCTTTCATCACTTTGACCAAATTTTTCAATTTAACCGCATATTGATCACATCAGTGGAAATAATATCTCGATGTTGGACAGAAGAACATGTTGGTAAGAACAAAATGTTTCGGGCAATAATCCTCAAACCCTGAGAAAAGACTAGCATAACCTATTTTAAATATATTTTATTTCTAATAACTGGTGACCTTCCGTTAATGGCATAGTTGCAAAATGCTCCATAACTGGAACTTTTTTTCAGGAGTCTTAATCCACCAGAACATACAAATTTCAGATTTTCCCAATATATTTCTTAGACTTATTTCAAGGAAGTATCTCCCACAATCCCCGTGTGTGTATATACATTTTTGTGGACTGTTCATGTCTAAATTCTTTTTATTTGGACTTCCTTTAGTTTTTAAAATAGCCTTATTCTTCATAGGTGTCACACTAATTCTTTTCCCTCTGTTCTTGGTTATTTATTTCTAAGTTTTTCACATTCAAATTTTCTTCTTAGGTCATTCTTACTCGAGATACAAAGACAGCTTAACTAGCTTGGGTTCATATCTCCAATTAAAAAAAAAAAAAAAAACGGGAAAAAACTACATCAAGCTTTCATTTAACCCATGCAACGAGTTATCCTAACAGCCATCTTCAAATAACCTTTAGACCAAAGATCCTCCTTACCAGGACCGTCACGTGGTGCGGGGAGAGGTGAAACACCTCCCCCAATGTTTTTGGGTACTCGCTAAAAAAAAATAAGTCGGTAAAATCGTGGCTCGAAGCACCACGATTTTTCCAACGCCGCCAAAAATTTTTATTCGGTTGAATAAAGACCACAAAAATATTGACAAAACATCTTCTGAAACTTGAACTTGGTCGGTAAGCGCAGCAGTTTTACCGACTCCTGCTGTGATTTTACAGATGGTGCCACAATTTTCCATTTTGCTAAATAAAGAGCATGAAAATAGTGACATGATATGTACCGAAATCTCATTCTCGGTCGGTAAATTTAGCGGTTCTACCGACTCTTAAAGTGATTTTGCGTTCGAAACGGACATTATGTTAATTATTTATAAAAACAATCGGTAAAAATAACCAGCCAGTTGGTAAAATCCCTCGCTCCTCTCCCCCCCCCAAATATTTTGGCTAGTAACGACCCTGCTCTTACCTCATGGTCCATTGCAATATCGTCATGATTATCAATATCAACCTTTGCCAAATCTACGTTCTTGAATTCTGACAATAAAGTTTCTAGTCGGGGCCCAAGTACTTTGCATGGTCCACACCACCTTCAAAAAGACAAGAAAACATGAACAAGATTTGCATTACATTTTCATTTTCACTGGCAGTAAATATCTTCTTTTTTCGTCTTTTTTTTTTTTTTTTTATCTTCTCATGCTTCGCCAGTGAAGTCTCAGAAATTATTTATGGCTAATTGTGAATATCTAATTTTAATGAAGCTGGTCCGTCTCATCCTTTGGATTGTAGTTCACAAGTCCCCTCTTTTCGATAGCTAGGGATTTATGTCTGTAATTCTGTAAGTTCTTTTCATTTTCAAAAAATTGGGGATATTAAGGACAAACTTAAACTAGAGCATTCTAAAATTATTGCATAGTGTGGACATGTATTCGAGTTTTTGTGACCATTCTGTTTTATTTTGTGTTGGATTTTACATGCGTTTGAATAAAGGAAACGTAACGAGGATGAGGACAGATGTTTATTCCTATTGTAAACTTTGACTCTACTTACCAAAATCATTTCGGAACTGAGAGTTAATCCGTCAGCATTTAACTAAAGATATTATTTTCTCCAAGGAAATATCAAGTTCAAATTTGAATGATGATGTGCCAATCTGACTCAATCCTAATAGCCGTCTTATCCACCTATTTTACTAAATTTTCCATGTTTTCTTATTTTTGTTTATTGTTTGTGTTCAGCTTATTTATCTTGTTATTTGTGTTAGTCATAATTTCTTTCTTGTTCTTTTTTGTAATCCCCTTTTTTCCCTTTTGCAAGCGGGTAAGATATAAATTATTATTAGTGTTATTAATCAAAATTGCAAACCCTAGCGAAGGTACGTCATGTAGGCTACACAATGAAGTGTATATCACCCAACATAAAGATCAGCACCTTAATACTTACAGGCAAATCTATGAAATGAACAAATCAAACATTAAATACTTTCTAAAGTGATAATCATTAAAATACCAAGTAAATTAAGCGACAAGTGATCTACGATGTCTCTTGGTACCAGAAGCTGGGTGAGTCACTAATTGTAATCCTTCACTAACTGCCATTGCTAATCATTGCTTATTAGCAATGATTAAGGCATAAAACAGGTTGTTCGAGAGACAATTAAAATTCGGATCAAACTAAAGAATAATATTTTTTAAATAGGGATTTGGGGAATACTTACTTAATGCCTTATACATAAATTTAATTAAAAATAATTTAACAAATTATATTAAAAAAACAGTAAACAATACCACTCAACCAATTACGAATAGACCTTCTAGGCTGGCTGCTAAGAAGGCAAGATTAGCTTTGAGAGCTTGTTTTTAAACGTTTTTATGCCTTCCCAAGGCCAGAACATAATTTGCACTTACAGAAAAAAAAATACAAATGAATGTTCATTGTCAGTTTAATATACAGTTTAATTGTCAGTTTAATATTATTTGATTTATTAAGGTTATAAAAGTAAAAAAATTTATATTTTTTTCAGTAAAGTGGAAATTATGTTCTGACCTTGGGAAGGCATAGGGGTTTTGAGCTCAACTTATGTTAATTTCTGCTCGTTTTGAGTTTGACTCGGTTATTTATTGTAATTTCTGTTCGTTCTGGGTTTCATTTATTTATCGATGCTGATTTGTGGTAGTTTCACGCTTGGTAGATTATTTGATTTTGTTTTCGCTCATTTTTGGTCTAATTCTTTGGTTCAATTCTTTACTTTTCTTTGAAAAACTTATTTTGTGAAAAAGTTTTTAATTAATTTCTGTTCGTTTTATATTGACACAGTCTTTTCAGGGAAAAAGAAAATAATACTTTAAATCTTTTTGTTATTTTTTTAAGACTTTATAGTTTGGCCTGTTATTGTATGCTGGAGAAAAATTTCCAGCAATTTTTAACAACATACACCCTTTTAAAAATCTGAACACAAATAGCCTAGTAGTTTTTAATTTAGTTTTATACCTCCTCTAGTTGACCTGAAATGAAAAACTTGATACCATTCACAAACAAATCTGTTTACTTTCTTTGATAGCTAGGATACACCTACGCTATCTTGATTTGGTTGAATTTTAAGAGCAGAAGTAGCCCCGAAAGTTTGAACATAATACCCTCAGTCATTCTTGGGATTAAATAAAAAAAACAAGTTTTTTAAACTGAAAGTAAGGAGCGACATTAAAACTTAAAACGAACAGAAATTATTCAGTACATGAAAGGGGTGGCCCCCTCCTCAAAGCCTTGGTCTTTAGGATAAAGTGTTTTACTGTTCCAGAAAATAAAGCTGTGTGACAGAGTCAAACTAGCGTAAAGAGCAAGGCGCTGAGGAGGGGACAGCCCCTTTCATTTACGGAATAAATTCTGGTTGTTTTAAGTTTTAGTATCGCTCCTTACTTTCAGTTTTAAAAACTTGTTTTTTTATTTAATTTCTGATCGTTTTTTAGTTAATACAGCTTTTATTTTGGCTCACTGTCGTTGAATAAGTAAAAAAAATTTGCATATAAATTTTACTTTTCTTTTGCTAAATAGATGTCTCTAAATTTGGTTATTACGTAATTTACAAATTAACTTACGTAACGAACTTCTATATTCGTATATTTTTCTTCTGGCAAAAATACTAAGTCGCAGATTTTTGCAAATATGAGCTTGAAACTTATGTAATAGGGTTTTCTGATACGCTGAATCTGACGGTGTGATTTTCATTAAAAATTTTTCACTTTTAGGGGATGTTTCCCTCCTTCTTTAAAAAATCAGGTGAGTTTTCTGAGGCTCGTAGCCTTTGATGAGTAATACTAAACTTAATATAATTCATATATTTAGAATCAGCATTATAAGTCCATTCTTTTGATACATTTATTGACATCAAAGTTCCGTTTTTAAAAGTTTCGCTTACTATTGAGCCGTATCGCTTGTTTTTTTTTATTATGTATATGTTATTAAGTATATTATGGGGTTCTGCCCTTATTCAATAACACGTTCATTACGTTAAAAGTTAAAAAAAAATTTAATTCACAAACCCCAGAATCACACATACCTTTTAATTAGAATATATAGCCCTTTCGAAAAAAATAGAAACAAAACCTGTAGCGTAAAAAGCAAAGTAGTGGCTTGGGGGAGAACCCCCTCATATACGTAATAATTTCTGTTCATTTTAAGTTCTAATGTTGTTTTTTACTTTCAGTTGAAAGTACTTGTTTTTTTTAATTTAATTTCTGATCGTTTTTTAAATAATGCTTGGAAATCCGGCGCCCTCTTCATAGAAATGTCCCTTACCCCAAAGAAATATCCTCCACGGAAAGATTCTCCCGAGTAACCCCTTCCTCCAGCCCCCCCCCCCCCCCACCAAAAAAATTCTTCCTGAAAATGTCTGTATACTTCCCAATAACCAATACAATATGTAAGCAATGGGCAAACTTGCAGCCCTTCCCTTGGGAAGTTTGGGGGATTAAGTCATCGTAAAAGACATATTTATTAGATTTTTGACTATGCTGAACAAAATGGCTGTCTCAAAATTTTAATTGGGTAACCTTGGGAAAAAAGTGAGCGTGGGAGGGGGCCTAGTTGCCCTCCATTTTTTTTGGTCACTTAAAAAGGGCACTAAAACTTTTAGTTTCCGTTCCGATGAGCCCTCTTACGATATTCTAGGACCCCTGGCTCAATACAATTACCCCTGGGAAAAAAAACAACAAATAAATACGCATCCGTGATCTTTCTTCTGGCAAAAAATGCAAAATTCCACATTTTTGCAGATAGGAGCTTGAAACCTCTACAGTAGAGTTCTGTGATACGATGAATATGATGATGTGAACTTCATTAAGGTTATATGACTTTTAGAGGGTCTTTCTTCCTGTTTTTGAAAACGAGCCAAATTTTTTCAGGCGCCTAACTTCTGATGGGTCAGATCAAACTTGATGAAATTTATATTTTCGAAATCAAAATTAAAATATGATTCTTTTGATGCATCTATTGATATCAAAATTCCGTTTTTTAGAGTTTCGGTTACAATTGACCCGGGTCGCTCCTTACTTCCATTTCGTTACCACGAACTGTTTGATACTGCTGAGATTCCTCAATGGGAATTCGCATTAACACAGTGCATTTTGGTTCAATCTTAAGGAAACATTTAGTTTTTAAACATAAAGGACAAATGGGAGTGTGGGGGTGAGTGGGGGATTAGTTGCCCTCTAATCACTTTCGACTATTAAAAAGGGCATAAGCCCTTTCTATTTTCAATCGAAGGGGCCCTTTTCGAAGTTCCTACGACAACTCCTTCGATACGAAGTGTCCTGATCTAAACAAAAAAAAAAGAATAATACATTATAACCACATCGATCTTTACTATAAAAAAAATGTCAAGCATTCCAATCACTTTCGATTATTAAAAAGGGCACTAGGCCTTTCGATTTCCAATCGAATGAGCCCTTTTTGTGTTTCTATGACAATGTTTTTATAAACGCCTTATATGCCCCCAGGACATAAATTACAACCCTTACCCTAAGGGCTGTGAGGGTAGTTGTCATCCTCAAAGACTTAATTTCCAGAACTTGCAACTACGTTAAACAAAATGGCTATCTCAAAATTTTGATTGGATGTGTCTCGGAAAATGGTGGACGTGAGAGGGGCTGTAGTTGCTATCCAATTACTTTAAACAATAAAAAAATGCACTAGCCGTTTCAATTTCTAATCAAATGAGGCCTTTTGAAGTTTCTACGACAACGCTTTCAATAAAAACCCTATACGCCCCCAGGGCATAACCTACAAACCTTCCCCTGAGGGCTGCGGGGGGGGGGGGGGGATTTGTAATCCTCAAATACCAAATTTCCCGAACTTTCTACTTCATTGAACAAAATGGCTATCTGAAAATTTTGATTGGATGTGTTTGGGGGAATGGTGGACATGAGAGGGGGGTTAGTTACCCTCCAATCACTTTCGACCATTAAAAAGGGCAAAAGGGAATCGAATGCTTAGTCATTATCTATAAAACTGAGGACTAAAGGTGTTTGATGACCCAAGCACTTCTCAATTATTAGCCTAAGAGTGAAAACTTAGTCGACGCCTCCTCTACCCTTCCTAAAACCGCACTGTTCTTCTCTTAAAACTTTGTCTTCAGCATCTTTAAGTCTATAAAGTGTTATCATACTAAGTAATTAGCTTCCTGTAAAAACCTGGTTAATGTCTCTACAATCAACACACTCAATCTTATCACCTTTATACAAGGGTTTAATTATTGTTTTCCTAAAACCGCAAGGTACTTCCCCTTTCAATAATCATATTCATAATCTTCAGTTACTTATTTCTAACCTCATATACACCACATTTAAGAAACTCATTTACAACACTATCAGCACCTAAGGTCTTATTGTTTTTTAATCTTTTTTGTACTGTCACTAATTCTTCAAACAAAATAGATCTTAATCACATCCAAGGTGTCACAAACTTCTACATTTTTTTTCATATCTTTTCCTGCAACTCTATCCCGGTGTAGCACATTCTTCAAACGTTGTGTCCACCTTTTTTATATTTTTCCTTATCACTAATTGTGGCCACCTTCCTATCTTTAACTGGGACAAGTCCAGATTGACTACTCCCTCTCAGTTTATTAACATGCCAGTACAATGTTTTACTACTATGCCGTCTAGCTTCATCTTCCAAATCCTTGGCAATTTTACCCATGGTCTCCACTTCATACCCCTTTAGTTCATATTTTAATGCTTTGTTCCTCTTTATGCTCTTTTCTCATCTTTACATTATTACATTCCACCTTCTATTACATTCCAAATATCATGTCACATACTTAGTGCAAATGTATAAGATGCATTGCAGGGATTTTAAAGTTACCCATTAATAGTTAAAAGCCTAGAAAAATTAGACTGATTTTCGAAGGAGGGGGGGGCTAAAGAAATGTTTGTCATGAAAATCCAATCATCCAAATCAGAACTCTTATGCAGGGGCTTTATCAAGGAACTCTACTGTTGATGTGATTATTCAGATTTGTTTTCACATGCCTAATATTAATATTTCGCCCTTTACTTTTTTTTTTTTTAAGACTTCTTTTTAAGGAAGCTTCCAGAACTAATTAAAAAATTTTGTCAAATATAAGCTATTATTATCATACATTCAACAGGTCTAAAAGCAATTGGCCCTTCTAGACCTGCGTTTGTATTTCGCTGATTTTTTTTAAAGTTGTTTTCAGCATTTAATTAAATAAAAACAACTGAAAATAAGAAGCAGCATTAAAACTTAAAACAAACAGAAACAATTCAGTATATTAGGGGGGCCAATATACGTCAATTCTTCAGCCCTTGCTCTTTACGCTAGTATCTAAAAGTTCTTTAAAAATACATCTCGTTTCAATTCAACAACCCTTGTGTTTGACCAGTCTCGTAATTTTGAGAAGAAGTAAAAAACTTTGACTCCTTGCCAGAATTATTAGGGAAAGACTGCTCAAACACAAGGGCCATTGAATTTGAATGAGATGTATATTTAAAGAACTTTAAAACTTCAGCATAAACAGCAAGGGTTGAGGAAGGGGATACCACCCTAATATATGGGATAATTTCTATTCGTTTTGAGTATCAATGTTGTTCCTTGCTTTCAGCTGAAAAAAACTTGTTTTTTTCTATTGTTTCTTACCGTTTTTAAATCATGTCAGGAAATCCCCTCCCCCTGTATAAAATTCTCCCTGGAAGCGTTCCTCCCTATAGAAAATTCTCCCCATACAAAAATCCCCCCATAGATATCCTGTATATGTGGGGGGGGGGATAGATAATCCCCCCACATATGAGAACAATGGGTAAACTGCATAACTTACAGTCTATTCCACAGGAACTATGGGGGTCATGTCATCTCCAAGGACATAGTTATTGAACCTTTCAACTATGCTGGACCAAGAGGCTACCTCAAAATTTTGATCAGATGTCTATAGGGAAAAAAGGGCAAGGGAAAACCTAGTTGCAAATTCAATCTTCTTGGTCACAGGCAGTGAAATAGTGCTGCTTAAGTAAAAAGCAATATCGGCACAATGTGTTGTTTTTGTTGTTTTTTTTTCTTTTCACTATGGTATTTCGTATAGAAGGAATTGTTGTAGGGAGCTTTGGAAGGAGCTCATTCGACTAGAAATTGAAAGTTCTGGGTCCTTTTAAAGAGTCGAAAGTGATTGGAGAGCAACTAGCCCCCCTCCGACGCCTATTAATTCCTCACACATCCAATCAAAATTTTTGGATACCAAACTTGTTCAGTATAATTGAAAGGTCCAAAAACTATGTCCCTGGGGATGTAAACTCTCTTCCCCCACAGCCCTCAAGACAAGGGCTGTAAATTATGCAATTGTTTACACATAATGTTTGTTGTTGTGAAAGAAGGCGTGTTTGACCATTAGTGTCTAAAAGAGCAAGGATTTATATAAAGCGTCCAGATAATGTTGAGGAGAGTGTTGAACTGAATCAAAACACATTACGTGCATACAGGTTATCAAAAGGGCGTAACTCAGGAATGACTTCGGGTATTCAATGGGAACTTTAAGGGAATGATGAGAGGGATTATCAATTGGCCATAAAGGAAATATTTACACACTGCTAGTACTAATACTGCTACTACTACTACTAATACTGCTTTTACTAAAATCATTAGTATTACTGCAACTACAACTTCTGCTTCTGTGTTGTTTACAACCAAGGCTGAAGATAGGGGGGATAATTCGACCAGATGTGAAGGGGAAAGTTGAAAAAATCAAAACATACTATGCACAAAAATATTGTCAAAAAGGCGTATCAGCACTATCTCAGGAACAGCTTAATGTATCCGACTGAAACATCCAGGGCATTATAAGGAGGATGTTCAACTGACCAAAAGGCTATGGGTGGATACTATTCCTACTAATAACACAACTGCAACTACTGTTACTACTCCTACAATACTAATACTACTACTCCCACTACTACTATTCGTATGATACTAGTACTACTGAGGCAAAGGGTATAAAGGTAAAAATTTAAGAGAATTTTAAGGGGAAAAGTAGAATTAAAACAAAACACAC
The DNA here is from genome assembly GCF_049724085.1 of Artemia sp. Qi Xiang Cuo. Taxonomy (NCBI): domain Eukaryota; kingdom Metazoa; phylum Arthropoda; class Branchiopoda; order Anostraca; family Artemiidae; genus Artemia; species Artemia sp. Qi Xiang Cuo. The sequence goes on from NC_142794.1 coordinate 68,556,050, forward strand.
TATGTGCATGCAGGTTGTCTAAAGGGTGCATCTCAGGACTATAATAAGAAAAGCAAAAGGAAAAGTGCTGAATAGTCTCGACTGAATAGCCCCGCTTGCTGAAATAAAAGAAGAAGAAGAAGAAGAAGAAGAGAAGACTACAGTGATGCCAGTGGTCAGGATGCCTGCTGTTAAATAGAAGAAGAAGAAGAAGAAGTGGTCAAATATGGTCAGAACCATGGGCGCTCCGAAAAACAGAGGACGATTTTCTAGATATATTTCAAAGAAATTGTCTACAGATTGTTTTGGATACCTGACTGATTGACCGTATTTAGAACGGTAGGCTGTACACAAAGTGTGCTTCAATCCTACTTTCTAGAGCTATAATGAGAGAAAGGTTGGCATGGCTAGGGCATGTTCTGTAGATGACTGATTGTCAAAGATTGTCCTTTTTGGCCAACTATCTAGGACTAAACAGAAAGCAGGTAGTCCGCGGTTGAGATGGGAGGATCTTGTAAAGGAAGATTTGACAGAAATGGGAACTCCCTAGAGGGGTGTAATGAGAGAGGCTTTCAGTAGAATAGGATGGAGGAGGAGCGTGCGTAGCTGTGTTGGCCCTAGGCAGCTTAGTGCTGCGGTAAGTTGTAAGTAGTAGTTTATGTTTAAAACTAATTTTCGTGACGCATCCTCTGATAAATCAATGATTTCTTCACTTGATTTCGTTGACATACTAGTTCTAAACACTGGTCCCTAAACCTGACTAGTTCTAAACTTGTTTTAAACCCTGGCCCCTAGACATCAAAAAGACATTTAGAAACAAAATAAAATGGTCAGACAATGGAAAACAATTTAAGTGAAATCTTCATTAATTCTTGGACCAGGTGTAATTAATTTTTCGTCAAGAACGTTGACAGAACAAAAAATATTTAGTTTTAGAGAAAGGTCCAAAATTTAGTTTTAAACCTAATGAGGTCCTTTGTAAACATCTTTACAACGTAAAAACTGGTAAACGTAAGACTGGTAATAGATGCTAGCATAGTAAGAACTTCTACAGTTAAAACCCTTTCTATTTTTACAATGAACCCTGAAACTCCAAATAAGCCCCTCAGAGACATAAGGGTTCTAAACAATTTAAAATGATGAATCAATAACTATTACAAAAGCAGATAAGAGGGACATTTTAGTAGTGATGAATACTAAGGACTACGAAACTAAGGACTATTGAAGGGTGAAAAAACCTATAAAAGGCTATCTTATGATGTAACAGACTCATATACAAATAAGTTTAAAAACAAGTTAAAGTGTTTGAAAGATGAAGGAAAGATTACACCTAATCTTTATTGTAATGCTTACCATGCAGATCTTTGTACCCTAAACTATATGGGCTTCCTAAGATCCATGGGCCAAATCTTTCATTATGACCAATTATATCCAGCAAAAAGTCACCTACAAGTGTTCTAAGGTAGTGGCTAGTTTTGGTGATTAAACCACTCTTGTTTACACAAATTTCTTACATAAAGAACTCCTTAGAATTGGTTAAAAAACTAAAAGAAGAGGAAATTTCTTCAAAATCAATAATTTCAAGCTTTGACATCAAGTAAATGTGTACAAATATTGATGAGAAAGCAGCTGAAACCCTTCTTGAAAGAAAGTTGTAAAGAAATTTGGACTTAATTAGTGGTACAATAGATCTGGAAGCCAATATAATAATAGATTTAGTAAGGTTGTGTAAAACATTCTCTGTTTTTTTTTTCAATTAAGAAGGGAATTTTTTGAATGAACCTATGGGGGCTCCATTAAGTCCTTTATTAGCAATTATTGTTGCTGATAATATAGAAACCAAAGCGTTAGATTCATATCTACTAAGAAATAGATTCTGGGGATGATATATGAACAATATAACTTTAGTATGGAATCATTGGGGGAGAAAGAACTACAAGGTTTTTTGGAATATCTTTTTTTGGGAGGGGGGATTTAAATCTTACAGTTGAATTAGAAAAAAACAGGAAACTTCCTTTTCTTGGTGTTCTTATTTTAAAAAAATGAAAATAGTCTGGATATAAAACCTATAGAAAACCAACTAACAAGAATACATTTTTTTTTTCTCAAGTCATGCTTGCCAAGTAAGAGTTGGATTGATCATAACTTTAACAGACAGCTTTTTTAGTACCTGCTCTCTGAAATTTATAGAGGAACAGTTGTCTTTTCTGAGAGACGTATCAATAAGTAACAATTATCCAAGTCGGTTATTTGACCAGACTATTTCAAAAAAAAGAAAAGAGCATCTGGAGATTTTTAGGATGTCTTAGAGACAACTGGGGAGAAGGATGTTTTTTGTATTTTATCATGTGTTCCAACACTGAGTGAAAGACTAAAAAGAATTATATGAAGTAATTTTTAAAGGTAGTTTTAAAAATTAGTAATACTTAAGTAGTTTTCTGAATTCTGGAAAGGATTGAACTTCAGTAGAGCAGTAAAGCGGGGTCTATCAGATCCCATGTACTGCTGGAAGCTCCTATGTGGGCCATACTAACCAGATTTTAGAAGTGAATTTTGTCAATCCTAAGGCAAAAATCCAAACCTGAAAATTTTTGCACTATTTGACACATTTTAATTTCTCAGGCCATTTATCAAGTTTGAAAATGTTTCTTTCATATCTAGGGATCAGTATTTAAAACAAGTTTTCAGGGAAACCCTTAAAATTAAAAAAAAATCTTATTCAAAAACCCAGATTTGAATAGACATGCAGATGAATTTGGCTTAAATACAATTTATGATAATTTATTACAGTCAAATAAAGTAATTTCATTTCTCCCAATGCTCTTCACCTCTGTTTACTTGATAATGAACCTGTTCATGCAAATGAAGCTAATGAAGTGGAAACTAGGATTTCAAAAAACCTGCATCTGTAACTGCTCTGAAAAAGATAAGAGCATTTAACAATTTGTAATTATTTTGTTTTGTGTAGATGTCAATGTTTTATTTCTATTATTTTAATTGATCTGTTAAGAAAGGCTGATGTATATGTGACTGAAATACCCAGAGATTTTGCCATTGTTTGCACTATCAAATAAAAGGATTTGTCCCTATTGAATTGTTATTTGTATGTATTTTGGAGAACTGATGGAATAGTTTGATTCATTGAGTTTGATTTGTAACTCATGTCAAGACGACTTACCAACTAGTATGTCAATTAAAGCAAGTGAAGAAAACATTGATTTATCACAGGATACGCCATGGAAAATAGTTTTAATCATAAATTACTACTTCTCCTACTACTTACAACTCACCACAGCACTAAGCCGCCTAAGGCCAGCACAGCTATGCGCAATCCTCCTCCATCCTATTCTACTCAAAGCCTCCCTCATTAAACCCTTCCAGGGAGTTTCTATTTCCGTTAAATCTTCCTTTGCAAAATCTTCCCACCCCAACTGCAGATGACCTGCTTTCCGTTTAGCCCTAGATAGTTGGCCAAAAAGGACAATCTTTGGCAATCAGTCATCCTTCATCTGCAGAATGTGCCCTAGCCATCCCAACTTTTGTCTCATTTTAGCTCTAGAAAGCAGGATTAAAATACACTTTTTGTACAGCCTACCATTAAAAATACAGTCAGTCAGCTGTGTACCAAAACAATCCAACTTAATTAGTGGTAAAACAGATATGGAAGTCAATGTAATAATGGATTTAGTAAGGTTGTGTAATATGTTCTTTTATTGTGTAATATGTACTCTTATTCTTTTCAATTCAGACAGGAATTGTTCGACCATGTGAATGGTGTACCTATGGGGGGCTTTATTAAGTCCATTATTAGCACATTTTTGTTGATGAAAATATAGATACAACAGCATTAGATTCATATTTCTTGAAACATAAATTTTTGGGACATTATCTGGACACTATAATTTCAGTATGGAATCATGGAGAGAAAGAACTAGAAGGTTTTTGGAATATCTCTTTTTTAGGGGGGGGATTTAAATTCTACAGTTGAATTAACAAAAGATGGGAAACGTTCTTGCCTTGATGTTCTTCTTTTGAAGAATAAAAATAGTCTGGATTTTAAAATCTATGAAAATCAACTGACAACAATAGATTTTTGTCTTGTTTCTCAAGTCATGCTTGCCAAGTAAAAGGTGGATTGATCATAACTTTAACAGACTGCATTGTTAGTATTCATTCTTCAAATTTTACAGTGGAGTTGTGTTCTCTGTAAGATGTAATAATAAGTAGCAATTATCCAATTGCTTAATTGATCAGGCTGTTTGAAGAAGATGAAAAAAATTTCTGGAGATGTCTAAGACAGTCTTAGATATAACCGAGGAGAAGGATGTTTCTTGTACTTTACCATATGTTCCACGGCTGCATTAAAAACTAAAAAGAATTTAACAAATTGATGGTATAAGAGTAGCTTTAAAAAGCAGTAATACTATAAGTAGTTTTCTAAATTTTGGAAAGGATAGAACTTCAATGGAGTGGCAAAGTGGGTCTATCAAATCCCATATAGTTCTGGAATCTCCTATGTGGGATGTACTAGCCAGAATTTAAAAATGAGATTACTACAACATAAAGAATCAATTTTGCCAACCCTAAAGCAAAAATCCAAACCTGGAAATTTTGCATCAGCTCTAGCAGAGCAGATTTATAATTTCCCTGACCATTTTATTATGTTTGAACATGTCTCTTTGATATCTAGGGACCATAGTTTAAAACAAGTTTTCAGGGAAACCACTAAAACTATAAAAAAAAATATTAAAAAACCTGGCTTTGAATAGAGATAGAGGTGAATTTGGCTCAAATTCAACTTATAATAATTTACTTTGGTCAAATAAAGAAAGTTTCATTTCTCCCAATGCTTTTGACCTCTGTTTACCTGATAATTAAGATTTCCATACCAATCAAGCTAATGAACCAGAAATTAGGAAATCAAAGAGATTTGCATCTGTAACTGCTTTGAAAAAGATAAGAGCACAGAACAATATGTAATTATTTTGTTTTGTATAAATGCTGACGTTTATTTGTTTTATTTTAGTTTATCAGCTGAGGACAGCCACTGAGTATGAGACCAAAATATCCATACAGTTCTACTTTAACCAGTTCTTCACAACCTACACAGTTTACAGTTACACAACCTACACAGTCCTCCCACTGTAAAGCCTTTTCTTTTATATGGGAATCACTTGTATTGAAAACTACCACAGCAGTTCAACGAGTTCAACAATTTATTGGCTTGCAGAACCCAGATACCTTTGTGCACATTTTTCTGACATATAAAACACACAAAAAAGGGATAATACTGGGCTGCAGATGCTCAAGCTTATGTTGAAACATGGCACCCCTCCAGATAACCTCCTCCAAATATTTACATCTTTTATTTGCCCAATTCTGGAATATGCAGCTCCTGTACTGCATTTTGGACTGACAACTGAGCAAAGCGCAAGGATCAAAAGAGCTCAGAAAAAAGCTCTAATATAGTATCAAAGCAGGCAGAAATGTCGTCTGAAGAGCTGTTCGAAAATTTTAAAATGCTAACTCTAAAAAAAAGAAGAGAGAAATTGTCCTTTGGATTCGTAAGACCTTCTCTGAGACGGTCATTTCACAAAACCCTTTCCTCCCCTAAGTCCACAGCAAAACAATCCCCGAGCAGGGCTGCAGTGCCTGCTGAGAAAATTCAGCCGGTACGCTGTGCCATCAGCGGTTAGCGAAAAAATAGGCCCGTTTTTTAGCACTAAGGGCAAGATTGTATTTTTGCAAGAACTTCCTGTGTGTTCCAATTACTTTATATAGGGTAGTTAACTCTTCCTTGGTATGTCATCCTTGCTTGGCCTTGTATCTTCAAATGAAACCTAAGCCATATTTAAATTCCTTTAAGAAGCTAGTATCAATTAAATTTTTTTTAAAGTATTTGTAGTTTTTCTATTGTATTTATAGGCTTAGTATTATCTGTACCTATTTGTGCTTCAATGTTTTTCAGGAATGTTAAACCATGTCTTTTTATTCTCAAGCAGAATATTTTCATTATTTTCAGATTGGTTCTTGTCATTTCTGTAAATTAAAACTATGGGAACATTGAATTTGTCTATACTTGTGTCTCCTTCATAATCTGGAAGAGACTTTGAAATTTCCATGAATATCTCAATTAAAAAGATGTGAGATTATAAAAAGATAAGTTTATTATGGTTACTTACATGTTACAAAGGTTTCAATAGACATTTGGTACAAAACTCTGAATAGGGGCGTTTTTTCACTCATCAATGTGCTAAGATCTTACATCTTTTGTCAGAAAAAGCTTAAAAGTGAAATCTTTAGGCACGTTTTTTAGCACTAAGATCTTACATCTAAGATCTTACATCTTTCTGCAAAGATTATCGTTTTTTAACTCATCTTTGTTCTAAGATCTTACAGTTCACTGATGTTTGCAAAAAGTGTGAAGACCGCCGCTGTTTTGCCATATAGAAAAATGATGAGAGAATTTTGATGATCCACTCATCAGTGTTCTCAGACCGCTGATCAGAGCAGAATGATGAAAGACGTTTGCACAAAAATGACCAAAGATGTAAGATCTTTGTTCAAATATTTCACTTTTAAGTGTTTTCTGTCAAAAGGTTTAAGATCTTAGCACATTGATGAGTGAAAAAACAGGCCTTTTGTACAAAGATCTTACATCTTTGGTCGTTTTTGTGCAAACATCTTTCATCATTCTGCTCTGATGAGAACTTTGATTAACGACTTCTCATTCTTCTCAGACCACTGATCAGAGCAGAATGATGAAAGACGTTTGCACAAAAACGACCAACGGTGGAAGACCATAGTTCAAAGATTTCCATTTTAATCGTTTTATGTCAAAAAATTTTATACTATAGTACATTGATGGGTTAAACATCGGGCCTATTGTTCTATATGGCAGGACAGTGGTGGTCTTCACAGTTGTTGCTAACATCAGTGAGCTGTAAGATCTTAGAACAAAGATGAGTTAAAAAACGATAATATTTGCAGAAAGATGTTAGAACTTAGATATAAGATATTAGTGCTAAAAAACGGGCCAATGACTCCAGAAACAATACAATAATGAATAAGCTCCAAAAATAAATGCCTGACTTAATCCAAGACTGAAAACATCTTGAATGAGCCCTATAAAAATACCATAATGAATAACAGCTGGCTTATGTTTGTGTTCCACTATAAAAGGAATGCTTGCTTTTTTCCTCTAGAAAATTCCATGAGTTTGGATCAAATTTGAGCTTGATTTATATTGAAAGATCCTAAGCCGAAATGGCCAGCCATGACAAAAATTCTTTTTTATTCTTTGCAGTTTTGATGTTGTGTCCATGTATTCAAATCGTGATTTAAAAAGGTGCGAGGACATTTTAAGAAGTAAATTAGAAAGACACTTTGATTTAATACAAGCTGTGACTTTAGCCAGTTTGGATATTGAAGTTATTATGAGACTAATTACTCTAGTAAATGAATTTTATTTGTATTTTGGTTTTAGAGGGGAGTTTTATAGACAAATTTTTGGGTTACCTATGGGGGCTTCTCTTTCTTCTTCATCGGCAAATCTTTTCACAGAGACCATTGAAACCTCCGCCGTACACAGTTTTAGAATCTCTCCTTATTTCTGGTGTGATCGCATGGATAACTTGGTGTGCTTTACGAAACATAAATTGGAATCATTAGACCTATTTTATAAGCATTTAAATAGTTTTGATAATAATATTAAATTTACAGTTGAGTTTGAGGATAATAATAAATTACCTTTTCTGGATATTTTATTAATTAAAAGGGATCTCTATTTACTTTTCTCAATTTACAGAAAACCAATGCACAATGATAGGTATTTAAATTTTCATTCTTGCCACCCTATGTTGGTGAAACGGGGGGTTGTAATTTCACTAGTGGATAGAGCGTTTAGAATTTGTTCCCAAGAATTTCTGGATTCGGAATTGTTATACTTGAGGGATATTTTGTTTTGTAATAGTTACCCAATTAAGTTCATTGACAAAATAAATGAAAATAGACGGGTTAAACATAATAGTGGGGTTATCGGGGTTTCTCAGTCTTTAGATTTATATGAATCAAACTGTTTCACTTCATTACCATATGTATCGGGTTTGGTTGAGAAACTTTCGCGGGTTTTAAGTAAATTTGGTACTGATACATTTTTCCAATCGTTGAGGTCAATGGGTAGTTTCTTTAGTTCAGGTAAAGATTTAACCCGGGGAAATTTAAAAAGTGGGGTGTATAAAATTTCCGTGTTCTTGTGGGAAGCCGTATATTGGTAGGACGCACCAACAATTTGTTGAAAGTTTTATTGAACACCGAAATTCAATAGAAAAAACCCTACAATTAAGCAAGCCTACAGAAACTTTTGTTTCAGCTTTAGCAGAACATATTTGGTTTCAACTAGATCATTTTGTAAAATTTGATGAAGCCTTAGCTATTTCAAATGATAAGGGTTACACTCAATGGGCAAAGAAAGCCATAGAAATTAAAAAAAATATGTTTGCTAACCTTTCGATAAATAGGGACACAGGTAATTTAAATATTGACCCAATTTATGATAATCTTCTAAAGAGTGAATCAACAGTCAATAAGGGAGTTAAGATTTTAAATAATCACCAGAGGACAATTTTACCTGCTAGACCAAAACGATTTGCTTCAGTAATAGCTAACAAAAGTATTATTTCGCAACAGAATAATTAAAGTAATTTACAGTTTTTTTATTTTTCCTCATTTACTCTGCTGGCCTCAATGCAGTATCTCTATAATAGCATAGTTTCCTTACGTGGATCAGTTTGCGCCGAGTGTACATTTTTTTTTTTTTTGGTTGGGGTTTATTGTGTTTTTTTTTTTATCTTGTTTTTTTTTTACCTTTTTCTTCTTGTGTTTATTTTGTGTTGAAGATGCCGTTTTCGGATAAAGGCGAAATATCCGCGTTGTTTTGCATTTGTCTTTTCTTTTCTCTCCACTGGCCACAGTCTCGTTTGTTTGTTTTTTTTTAGATTTTTCTCTTTGTTGGTTTTTGATCTATATTGTAATTTTTTACTTTTGGTTATCCCTTGTTTTCTTTAGAAATTTATTGAATGTTACCACCCCATTGCCTATTTTATAACAGTGACCAAGTAGGGTTCTGAAGCATAGGCACTCTAAAAAAGAGAAGTATTTCCTAGATGATTTTAGAAAAATTGCCAAGAGATTGTTTTGGGTACCTGACTGACTGACCTTATCTTGAACATTTTGCTCTATGAAAAATGTGGTTCAATTCTGCTTTTTAGGGCTATAATAAGAGAAAGGATAAGATTTTTGCAGATGAAGGAAAACAGATTGCCAATGATTGTCCTTGTTGGACACCTGTCTAGTGTCAAACACAAAACAGGTCATCACAAATGGAGTGGGAGGATTATACAAAGACAAGATTTCTGGGAAAAGAAACTTCTTGGGAGGGTATAAAGAGGAAGGTTTTGAATAGATTGGGATGGAGGAAGAGCATTGGTAGCTGTGTTACCCTCAGGTGGCTTGGTGCTGTAGCGAGTTGTTAATAATAGTTATAGCCAACTAGTTAGCTGATTCTAGAGTTGATAATAAACTCTATTGATAGCTGACTAAATGGCTATTTCAAGCTTTAGTGTATATATAACTGAGACCTTAATAGCTAACTAGTTAAGTAATCCTACAGTGTAGCCTATATAGAATATATACTGGTAGCTGACTAGTTGGCTAATCTAGATCTTTTATAAATACATTTTCATTTGTTTTAGCCACCAAGTTGGCTAGACCTTTTTTTTAACTATGGTATTTGGTTGACTAAGGATTTTTGTCTTTACATATATAGGCCTAAAATATACCATTATATATTAGGTGTCTAGTGGTAGACACCCAACAAAAAAAGAAAAAATTTCAGATTGCTAATTGTATGCTAATTTTTATGGTTTTGTTTGTATTTTTGAAAATTAATCACCCTGCCCCCCCCCCCCCCTAGTAGTCTCCCCTTTGTACAAAGATCTTACATTTTTGGTCGTTTTTGTGCAAACATCTTTCATCATTCTGCTCTGATCAGAACTTTGATGATCTACTCTTCAGTCTTCTCAGACCGCTGATCAGAGAAGAGTGATGAAATACGTTTGCAAAAAAACGACCAAAGATGGAAGATCTTAGTTCAAAGATTTCACTTTTAAGTGTTTTCTGTCAAAAAGTTTAAGCTCTTAGTACATTGATGAGTGAAAAATCAGGCCTAATGTTCTATATGGCAGGACAGTGGTGGTCTTCACAGTTGTTGCTAATATCAGTGAGCTGTAAGATCTTAGAACAAAGATGAGTTAAAAAATGATAATATTTGCAGAAAGATGTTAGAACTTAGATATAAGATATTAGTGCTAAAAAACGGGCCAATGACGCCAGAAACAATACAATAATGAATAAGCTCCAAAAATAAATGCCTGACTTAATCCAAGACTGAAAACATCTTGAATGAGCCCCATAAAAATACCATAATGAATGACAGCTGGCTTATGTTTGTGTTCCACTATAAAAGGAATGCTTGCTTTTTTCCTCTAGAAAATTCCATGAGTTTGGATCAAATTTGAGCTTGATTTATAATGAAAGATCCTAAGCCGAACTGGCCAGCCATGACAAAAATTCTTTTTTATTCTTTGCAGTTTTGATGTTGTGTCCATGTATTCAAATCGTGATTTAAAAAGGTGCGAGGACATTTTAAAAAGTAAATTAGAAAAACACTTTGATTTAATACAAGCTGTGACTTTAGCCAGTTTGGATATTGAAGTAATTATGAAACTAATTATCCTAGTAAATGAATTTTCTTTTTATTTTGGTGTTAGACGAGAGTTTTCTAGACAAATTTTTGGGTTACCTAAGGAGGCGTTTCTTTCTCCTTCATCGGCAAATATTTTCATAGAGATCATTGAAAGCTCCGCTGAACACAGTTTTAGAATCTCTCCTTATTTTTGGTGTGGGATCATGGATAACGCGGTGTGCGTTTGGAAACATGGATTGGACTCCTTAGACCTATTTTGTAAGCATTTAAATAGTTTTGATAATAATATTAAATTTACAGTTGAGTTTGAGGATAATAATAAATTACCTTTTCTGGATATTTTATTAATTAAAAGGGATCTCTATTTACTTTTCTCAATTTACAGAAAACCAATGCACAATGATAGGTATTTAAATTTTCATTCTTGCCACCCTATGTTGGTGAAACGGGGGGTTGTAATTTCACTAGTGGATAGAGCATTTAGAATTTGTTCCCAAGAATTTCTGGATTCGGAATTGTTATACTTGAGGGATATTTTGTTTTGTAATAATTACCCAAATAAGTTCATTGACAAAATAATTGAAAATAGACGGGTTAAACATGATAGTAGGGTTATTGGGGTTTCTCAGTCTTAGGATTTAGATGTATCAAAAAGTTTCATTTCATTGCCATATGTACCTGGTTTGGGTGAGAAACTTTCACGGGTTTTACGTAAATTTGGTATTGATACATGTTTCCAATCGTTGAAGCCAATGGGTAGTTTCTTTAGTTCTGGTAAGGATTTAACCCGGGGAAATTTAGTAAGTGGGGTGTATAAAATTCCGTGTTCTTATGGGAAGTTCTATATTGGTAGGACTCACCAACAATTTGTTGAAAGGTTTATTGAACACCAAAATTCAATAGAAAAAACCCTACAATTAAGCAAGCCTCCAGAAACTCTTGTTTCAGCTTTAGCAGAACATATTAGGTTCCAGCTAGGTCATTTTGTAAAATTTGATGAAGCCTTAGCTGTTTTAAATCATAAGGGTTACACTCAATGGGCAAAGAAAGCAATAAAAATTAAAAAATTTATATTTGCTAACCTTTCGATAAATAGGGACACAGGTAATTTAAATATTGACCCAATTTATGATAACCTTCTAAAGAGTGAATCAACAGTCAATAAAAGAGTTAAGATTTTAAATAATCACCAGGGGACTATTCTACCTGCTAGACCAAAACGATTTGCTTCAGTAATAGCTAACAAAAGGATTATTTTGCAACAGAATAATTAAAGTAATTTCAGTTTTTTTATTTTTCCTCAGTTACTCTGGTGTCCTCACTGAAGTATCTCTATAATAGCATCGTTTCCCTACGTGGATCAGTTTGCGAAAATTGTACATTTTTTTTTTTTTTGGTGGTGGTTTTATTGGTTTTTAGTTTTATCTTGTTTTTTTTTTATCCTGTTCTTCTTGTGTTTCTTTTGTGCTGAAGATGCCTTGTTTGGATACAGGCGAAATATCCGCGTTGTTTTGCATTTGTTTTTTCTTTTCTCTCCACTGACCACAGTCTCGTTTGTTTGTTTTTTTTTAGATTTTTGTCTTTTTTGGTTTTTGATCTATATTGTAATTTTTTACTTTTGGTTATCCCTTGTTTTCTTTAGAAATTTATTGAATGTTACCACCCCATTGCCTATTTTATAACAGTGACCAAGTAGGGTTCTGAAGCATAGGCACTCTAAAAAAGAGAAGTATTTCCTAGATGATTTTAGAAAAATTGCCAAGAGATTGTTTTGGGTACCTGACTGACTGACCTTATCTTGAACATTTTGCTCTATGAAAAATGTGGTTCAATTCTGCTTTTTAGGGCTATAATAAGAGAAAGGATAAGATTTTTGCAGATGAAGGAAAACAGATTGCCAATGATTGTCCTTGTTGGCCACCTGTCTAGTGTCAAACACAAAACAGGTCATCACAAATGGAGTGGGAGGATGATACAAAGACAAGATTTCTGGGAAAAGAAACTTTTTGGGAGGGTATAAAGAGGAAGGTTTTGAATAGATTGGGATGGAGGAAGAGCATTGGTAGCTGTGTTACCCTCAGGTGGCTTGGTGCTGTAGTGAGTTGTTAATAATAGTTATAGCCAACTAGTTAGCTGATTCTAGAGTTGATAATAAACTCTATTGATAGCTGACTAAATGGCTATTTCAAGCTTTAGTGTATATATAACTGATACCTTAATAGCTAACTAGTTAACTAATCCTACAGTGTAGCCTATATAGAATATATACTGGTAGCTGACTAGGTGGCTAATCTAGATCTTTTATAAATACATTTTCATTTGTTTTAGCCACCAAGTTGGCTAGACCTTTTTTTTTAACTAGGGTATTTGGTTGACTAAGGATTTTTGTCTTTACATATATAGGCCTAAAATATGCCATTATATTTTAGGTGTCTAGTGGTAGACACCCAACAAAAAGAGAAATATTTTCAGATTGCTAATTTTATGCTAATTTTTATGGTTTTGTTTGTATTTTTGAAAATTAATCACCCACCCCCCCCCCCTAGTAGTCTCATATATAGCCCTAGGCTACATAAAAGCAAATGCAAAAAATTACAAAATTCTTACATTATAATATGCAGCAAGTTTCAGTTAATGATATAATCATTTTTTTAAGCAAACACCTTAGGATTAAGCTAAGATATGAGACTTAAGAGGCATTCAATGACTTAAACATCATTTTTTTACCCTTTGCCCTGGAACACTGTTGTTTTGTAAACTTTATGACCATCAAACTGTTTTTCAAGATTACTGTGTGGACAGTATCACATAACAAGACATTAGCATACATAAACTCCTTTTTTGAGATGCCAGTTATTGGGCAAGTTCAGACTTAAATGGATCCCAGCTTACTTCTGAGATAACAAGGGTGAGTAGTAAATTTTATGAAGCAATAGAAACAGTGTAACTGTTTTGCAAAAAGCAGAGTTTGTATATTTAGTTATTTCTTGGATTTGTGTTAGTTTTCTTGTGACAAAAGGTGCTGAAATTCAAATTTCAACATCTGTCTAGGTAAGAATGTTCAAGTGTCCTCAGGAGCCTGAATGTTACAGACACTACACCTTTTCTTCTCTTTTTAAATGGCATCTAGAAGGCTTCCAGAAAAACAGATCTACAGAGGAATTACTCTATTCAAGCAACAGAGAGGATAACATCTCAACTCTTAGTTAACTCTGAATAATATCAAATTGGAGAAGATCTGGAGGAATTGAAAAATAGCAAAGACTCTGATGAAGATTATGTAAGAAAGGCATACAGAACAGAGTTCAATGTTGTTTTTTTTACTGGTAACTTACCATGATTTTATACCTCCCAAAACAAAAATGGTTATTGTAAAGTCTACAATGCATGAAAGATTTTTTTTGGCCTACCCAAGCCAAAAAACCAGAAGTCAACAAGCACTACAACTCAACTAAAAGTGAGGTTGATAACTTCGACCAGATGTGTCAGTTATCTTGATTATAGACTTGATTTTTTTTTGCAGGCACTGAAAATCAGTCATAAAATCTATGAAGCAACAGTATTCCAGGGTTAATTCTGGCTGACTGCCTCAAAGATGAAGAGTAGCCTGCACTAGCAAATTCTCCCAGGGGACTTTTAGTTCTACTATTTAATCCTATTCAGAATTTGTTGTTTGACTATACAATTTGATTGGTGCAACAATGGAATTGCATCAGCAATGTTTTCAGTTAAAACCAGGTTGTACCATAGAAAATTTACAGAGCTGCTATAGCCTATTGGGTAAATTTTTTTCAGTTTATATAATTGACTTACAAATAAAGTGAACTACCACTTGATGCTTTTTTTATGCTCTTTATGGATATAATAATAGCTTCTATTGCAAATTCAAATTTACCCTCCCCCCCCCCTAATTTGCAAATATATATCTTGAATTGGAATATACCAAGAATTGTCAACAGTAAAGTTTTGAATAGCAAAATTTAGTGCTTTTTCATTGATGACATTTCAAAAACTTGAAACAGTAGGAAAATGTTTTACTTTTGAGTTGCCTAATAAATGAGGTTTGAATTGTTATAAATAAGTATTTTTGGAATATGTTACTCTTGAACAACTTATTTAAAAGCTAGTGATATGTTTTTAACCACTTTTTAATAACTTAACTAGTGTTGATAACTTCTTTGTGTGGTTACAATTCAGGTTATAAATTTACACATTAGGGTGGTGGGGATGGTAAATTTGAATTTGCAATAGAAGTGATTATCATATTTGTAAAGAACATAAAAAAACGCATTGAGTGGTATCTTCACTTTATTTGTAAGTCAGTAATATGAACTGCAAAAAATTTACCACCTATTGATCAATTGAAATTTCTTTTGAGGTGAATTCTGGCACTTTTCAATAAGGTATGCTAGAAAATTTATAGGGACTAGCCTTTTCTAAATTATAAAGGAAATTTTTCGAAAAAAACAACCCTTCTAAATAATTATAGATTTACTAAACTTCATATCTTTATCTCTGGTACAAAATAAGAGATTTCAGTAAAAGTAGGAATTAACATCTAGTTTTTTTTGCAAAAATTCAGATCATTTATCTAAGTTCCATAAGTTATGACAAGAGCACCAAATCAATTCTGAATAATTTGGCCAAACATGCCATTAAAGGTTCAAAATGGACAAGATTTGCTTGATTCTTTGACAAAAGAAGAGAACTTAGGCTTTAGGGTTTTTCTAAGATTTTAGGGAAAGTAGGCATAACATCTAATTTTTTGGCAATTATTCAGATCATTTATTTAAGTTGCACAAGTTATGACAAGACCACCCAATCAATTCTGAATAGTTTGGCCAAACATACAAAAAAAGTTCATAGTGGACAGTATTGGATGATTCTTTAAGGTCTATAAAAAGGAAATTTGGGAAAATTCTACTTTAGTTACTTTTGAAAATCTTAGAAAGAGGTTAGGTTAGGAAAATGAAACCTTCAGGGATGGGTCTACAGGCTAATATATGTCCTGGGAAGGTGTTTTAAAGTACCAACCTCCACTCCTTCTCCCTCTAGAGGGTCCTGACCTTTGATGACCTTTAAAAATCTGTGTTATAAAAGGGAAACCTTGGAAAATAGATCTTCTGCTTAAATGAAGTACAACAAAATTGTTTTCAGCTTTACAACTTTGCTCAGTCCCAATTTATAAGGTTTTAAAGATATGCAAAAACATGTCCAAAATTTTGGAAATAAAACATTGATATGGCTTAAAATTCTGCTCAAATAAGCCTAACTGAAATTGCATTTTTAGAGCTAAAGCCAGAGAAAAAGAAACTGATAAGTGAAAAATTAAGGTAAAATGTTGTTTTGTCAAAATTTCAATGGGTAATAGACCTGTCATGTAGGCAAATTTCAGGACCCTCTAGAAGGAGAAGGAGTGGATGTAGGTACTTCAAAATACCTTTCTGGAACATACTTTGGCAAGTAGACCCATCCCTGAAAGTTTCATTTTCCTAACCTAACCCCATTCCAAGATAGCCAAAAGTAGCTAAAGTAGACTTTTACCGGAAATTCTTAATTCTTTAAGGAGACTGTAAAAGGTCTTGGGCCTAGGCCTACTGGTTCCTTTTCAATTTAGGCTACCTACTTTGCATGAAAGTCAACCAGTACAGGCTTATCAGATTTCACAACACGTATCTCAAAATCATCTTTATCTTGAATATTAAAAATGTCTGCATATACTGCAGATGATTTGAAATTTCTAGAAAGAGGCCTCAGAAACATCGGTAGGATTTTTGGCATCATTTTTCCTATTTTGATTTTTTCTATTTTTCTGATTTAGCCCCGTTGCTAACAAAAACAAAATCGAATCTAGCTAAACAGCCGAATCCTAGACCCAGGCCAAAGACAAGAAGTATTATCATTACATACCTCTTGTCTGTGACCCAGGCCCTCCCCCTTAATTTGCAAATACATGGCTGAAATTCATCCATTCTACCAGTAAGTTTAATCAACTGTGACAAAACAAAAACCAGAAAAACAAGTTACTGATGGGTCGCAGAATGTATTAGAAATATATAATTTGGGTTATATATTTGCACATTAGGGGAAGGAGTTATGGATAAAGTATAGCTGAGATACATGCAATATGTGTTATCTACATATCTAATACTCTGCATATTATGAATTTTTTTCTTAACATGTTTCCTTCTCTACATATCCTTCTCTAGACTGTTGTAATTAACACTTTTTAACTGCAAGTTTATTATACTTTAATCCCCCCCCCCATAATGTGCAAATATACATGGGCGCCCATAGGCTGAATTATAGGGGGGGTCACCTGGTCTAATTGGCACTTCCAGTGCTGTATAATTAAAACCTCATGACAAAATATCATAGGCAGCACAATAGTGCTGCCTAAGTAAAAAGCAATGTGGGCACAATATATTGTTTTGTTTTTTTAGACCAGGGTACTTTTTATAGAAAGAAATGTTATAGGAACTTCGAAAAGTGCTCATGAAGGGCAAGCAGCTCCTCCTCCCCCACGTCAATCACTTCCCCAGACACATTCCATCAAAATTTTGAGATAACCATTTTGTTCAGCATAGTTTAAAGGTCCAGAAATTCTTACTTTGAGAATGCCCCCCCCCCACAACCCTCAGAGCAATAGTCCAAAGAGAATATAACAACATTCTCAGTAATATAATACAAGAAATATTTAGGCAGACGTTGAACTAAATCAAAACAAACTATGAGCATGAGGACTTTCAAAAAGGTGACAAAGCAATGTCTCAAGAACAACTTATATTAATAAGTTAGATCTTTAAGAGTACATTGTGGGGGATTTTGAAAGCACTGTGTGTACTTTTAGTACTGCAACTACAGTTACTGTAACTAATGATTAAGAGTACTAAGGTGAAGGCGCCCCCCCCCCCCCTTGAGTGAAGTACCTTCGACTACCGCTGTTATACTGTATGACAAACTGAAAGAGTTCCTTGATATCTGCAAAGTACCTATGATTAACCTTATTGGTATTGGCACAGACGGTGCTAGTAACATGTGCGGAGTAAACCACTCCATTTTTACCCTACTACGAGACAATGGCTTACCTTATCTTCAGCTCTTAAAGTGTGTTTGCCACTCACTCCATCTGTGTGCTTCAGAGGCGGTCTGTGAACTCCCTTCAAACCTTGAGTTTATGATGTCCAAAACATATAAATGGTTTAATGTAAGCCCCCTTAGAAGGGAGACATATCAACATGTATTTAAGTTGATAAACGATGGAAATTCACCCTTACGTATTATTTTTCCCTCAAATACTCGTTGGCTCTCTCGGTATAATGCCTTGGTTCGCATACATGAGCAGTACTTGGAGCTGACCACACACTTCATTCTAGCCAAAGAAAAAGAACGTTGCTATACAGCCAGAGTGCTACACGCTATGTATCAAGATGAGCAAAACAGGATTTTCATTGTGTTCTTGTAGCCATTGCTGTCCGAATTTCAAAGGGTCAACTTGCTGTTTCAGCACACACATGCTGACCAATTTCGTCTTTTTGAAGAGCTGCAGCGTTTGATACTAAGTCTCCTGCGTAGGATACTTTGCTCATCTGCAGTGTCTTTGATAGTTAATATGGACTTCGAAATCAATTATTTGCCGCCAAATCAAGTTGATTACGGACACGAGTTCCTGTTTGAACTGGCCAAATCTAAACTTTCAGACACACATAAGAGCGAAATCAAAATACGGTGTTTTGCGTTCCTGAAAACTGCAGCTAAAGCGGTGCTTAAACGAATGCCTCCTGCTCTGGATTCGCTCCTCAAACTGAAATTTTTATCCCTGTGAATTGCTTGTCTCAGCTTTGACCCGAATTTGGAAACTTTCCATTGAGAATTGTTGCTACCACTGATCTCAGTACCTTGGAGAATCAGTGGAGGAAACTGGTGGACGTTAATTGGTCATTTGTGTGAGGAGGAACAATCCCCAAAGACTCCTCTCAGTTCTGGATAGCTGTCCTACATTATCTTGATGCTGTTGGGGCATTTCCTTTTCGTGAGTTAGCCAAGTGGGCATTGACCCTGTTGAGTTTGCCAATTAGCAATGCGATAGTGGAACGGTCCTTTTCTATGATGAATGTCATTAAGAGCAACCTCCGAAACCGTATGCTCTTGCCCATGTTGAACTCAATACTTGTGATCAGGCTGTTGTTGTCAGTATGTGGCTCTTGTTGTTCGACGTTTGAGCCTACAAAGCGTATGCTGCTTTTCAATAGTAATATTTATAAGGCTTGTGAAGTCGAAGAAACTGACCAAACAACTGATCTAGTAAATCTAGATAATATCGTAGCCTCCTTTGAGTCTTAAATCTCTTAGGGCCTTATGGATCTAAGTGCCTTTCTTTTTCCTTTTTGTTTTTTTATCCGTCTGTATTATTTCATCTTGGGATTACGAAGGCTTTTGTATTAACCCAGTTCTCACGTTTCTTTTTGAGGCCTTACTTTAATCATAAAGCTTTCTTAAAATATTGTGTTGCAACTGCTTTTCAATAGTGATAATTGAAGTCAAAGAAACTGACCAAAAAACTAATCTAGTCGATCTAGATAATATCCTATCCTACTTTGAGTCTTAAATCTCTTACTGCCTTATGGATCTAAGTGACTTTCCTTTTTGTTTTTGTTTTTTATCTGTACGTATTATTTATTCTTGTGATTCCGAAGGTTTTTGTGTTAACCACGTTCTCACGTTTTTTTTTTAGGCCTTTCTTTTAATCATAAAGTTATTGTTAAATATTGTGTTTCAACTGCTTTTCAATAGTGATATTCGTATGGCCTGTGATGTCGAGTTGCTCGACGTTTGAGCCTACAAAGCGTATGCCACTTTTCAATAGTGATATTTATAAGGCTTGTAAAGTCGAACAAACTGACCAAACAACTGATCTAGTTGATATAGATAATATTCTAGCCTCCTTTGAGTCTTAAATCTCTTAGTGCCTTATGGATCTGATTGCCTTTCTTTTTGGTTTTTGTTTTCTTAGTTGTCCTTATTATTTCATCTTGGGATTACGAAGGCTTTTGTTTTAACCCAATTCTATAGTTTCTTTTTGAGGCCTTACTTTAATCATAAATTTACCTTTAAATATTGTGTTGCAACTGCTTTTCAATAGTGATATTTATAGGGCTTGTAAAGTCGAAAACCTGACGAAACAACTGATCTAGTCGATCTAGATAATATCCTAGCCTCCTTTGAGTCTTAAATCTCTTAGTGCCTTATGGAACTAAGTGCCTTTCTTTTTTCTTTTTTTTATCTGTCCATATTATTTCATCTTGGGATTACGAAGAATTTAGTATTAACCCCTTTCTAACGTTTTTTTCAGGCCTTACTTTAATCATAAAGTTATCTTTAAATATTGTGTTGCAACTGCTTTTCAATAGTGATATTTGAAGTAGAAGAAACTGACCAAACAACCGATCTAGTCGATCTAGATAATATCCTAGCCTCCTTTGAGTCTTAAATATCTTAGTGCCTTATGGATCTTAGTGCCTTTCTTTTTTGTTTTTGTTTTTTAGTTGTCTGTATTATTTCATCTTGGGATTACGAAGGCTTTTGTATTAACCCCTTTCTCACGTTTCTTTTTGAGGCTTTACTTTAATCATAAAGTTATCTTTAAATATTGTGTTGCAAATGCTTTCCAATAATGATATTCATAAGGCTTGTGAAGTCGACGGAATTTTTTTTTTTACTTTAGCACCGAAAATTGTTGTGAAACACAAATTTGGGCAATTTGAATTTTTTTTTTTAATTTAGCACCGAAAATTGTTGTGAAACACACAAATTTGGGGGATTTTAGAACTTTATGAACTGACCATGATGGCAGTCTTGGTTTTCAAAGGCTCGGGCGTATTTTGGCTTGTTTTTCAAAGGCTCGGGCCTGTTTTTTGTTTGACTTTCTGGCAACCCCGAGAGGTGCTCATAGACATAAACAAAGGAACAGAATGGATTTTTCACAGAGTTTTCGGTTCTGTGAATAACCTGTGGCTAGTTTGGAAGGCATAGCAGTTGAGGACTTTAGCTTAACAAACTTGAAGATATTGGAATACCATGGGTGGTCAAAATTATACAACCACGGAAGTTAAATGGTTTTTTTTATGGTGAATGCGTAGAGAAAAAATCAGAGTTGGTGCAAACATTGGAGCTACTGAGACAATGTTCATATGAGGAGAGGGAATATCTTTATAATATGCATAAAAGCCAAAGAAAAGAGTATAAGAAACTGTTAAAAGTGAAGAAGTATAGATTTCAAGAGGAGGAAGCAGAGAGAATGAAAAGGGAATTTAGGAATAGTAACAAGAATGAGTTTTGGATTACAATAAAAAAAATCAGTTACAAACGCTTCTGACAAGACGAGTATCCCGCCGGCGGAAAGTTGGCCAGAATTCATAGAAAGCAAGATGACAGAAAGAGAGGAAACGGAGAGCCTGAGTCGGTGGGTGGTCGGCGAAAACCTTGCGGAATTCCCTCTAAAGGAAGAAGATTACAAACTACTGCAGCCTTTCACAGGCGAGGAAATATGGAATTCGCTAAAGAAGATGAGAGGGACCTCAGCACCAGGAGTTGATGGCATCCCAACAAGGCTCTGGAAGTGGTCTAGGGTATATTTGTTGCCTTTGTTATCAACGTTATTTTCAAGTGTCCTTAGCAAGTTGGTTTGGCCTCCACAGTGGAATATTTCAATAGTTTTACCAAGGCATCAAGGCCTGGACAGCATATCAAGGCCTTTTTTCATGAAAGAAGAAAACAGTTGAGTGTAAATATGATTTTGGGAGGATTTGCAAATGATAGTGACAATATACAAATCCTAAAGCTAGTTGTACAATTTATAACTGCCATTGGGAGAGATAGGACGATGTGATGGGAAGAATAATTATGATTAATTAATGTGACAGAGCAGATTATTGATGATTGACTAACTAAAGTGGGATCCAGATATATTGAAAGAAGGCCCAAGTGACCAAGCAGTCAAGAGGGGTCTTTAATTCGTTCATCATCATAAACCATCCAAAGACTCATAGGCCTAATCTTATAGCTATGGTTGAAGGTTACCCGTATTTATTTGACACCAGTCACAAAGAGTATAAAAACATAAAGAAAAAGCAGCAGACATGGCAGGAAATATCGCTTTTTCTCAATGAACCAGGTAGGTTTACTCAACATGCTAGGCTATACGCAAATGGTTATTATTATTATTATTATTTATTTTTAACCCACACTATACAGAGGTACAATACGTGGAGTATCACGGGGAAAAACACAAAAAATGCGACACAAGACAATATATAAATCAAAAATTACCAAATTACAGTGTAACACATAATAATTTAACGGGGTGTTCCCATTTGAGCGCTTTCCCATTTGAGCGCCACGGAATTTTGTTCCATTTGAGCGCCACGGAATTTTGTTCCCATTTGAGCGCCACGGAGTACCATTTGAGCGCCAAACCCAAAATTGTGATTTTGCGGTGGATGAAGCGTGGTTTGCTGCCACATTGACCTGTAGAAATATTTATTGCCACGAGGACAACGAACAAAACTGAGGATTTTATTGGGTCAATGGTTGTGAAATAACTCTGTACTGAGA
Organism: Artemia sp. Qi Xiang Cuo; assembly: GCF_049724085.1. NCBI lineage: Eukaryota > Metazoa > Arthropoda > Branchiopoda > Anostraca > Artemiidae > Artemia > Artemia sp. Qi Xiang Cuo. The sequence goes on from NC_142794.1 coordinate 68,578,407, forward strand.
GTTAAGAAGCTAAACGTTTGTTAAGCTTGTGAAGAATATAAGTGAAGATTTTACGCACGTTCATAGGGTAAGAACTGATTGCCGCTGAAGAAGGCTTGCTGGTCAAGTCGAGATATTCGGCTCTTTTTTAGAGTTATTTCACAACGATCGTTTAGAAATGGAACGAAATCACCCAAAAATCGTGCCAAAAACGGATAATTCAAATTAATATATTGGTAAAAATACAAACAAAAACTGCTAATATCACACATCCGGCGAAATGTTATGTGCGACACCCAAGAGAAGCTCGTCTGCTGTTCGAGTTCCAGCCCTGTACTCCGTCGACAGCTTTTCGAGTCGTTCGTTCAGCCTTTCATACTTCTTGTTAGTCCGATGGATGACAAGACCCGGGAGTAGCTGTGTCCTTGCAGAATCGACGACTGCGTGTTCTTCCTTCAGGAAAGAGATAAACTGCCACAAGTTCGGGTGGTAGCGACCGACTCTTCGGTTAAACCGCATGTGCCATGATTCGAGGTCGTTGTTTGTCCTTCGCTGGATGCCGTAGACTGACCAGAAATGAGGAGGACATTGGTCGAACCACTGACGGCTGAAGTAAGTGACAAACGGACGAGCCGAAGGCCAGGTACGAACGATGTGAGAAATGATTGGACCAGAATTGATTCTGACGATCGCTGGAGGTAGGAACGCCAGAGCCAGAAGCTTTCGAACGTAGAGGTTGAAGTCTGCATCGGTCATGTACAGCTCACGGACTGAGTGACGCCCCAAGTTTCTGATTACTGCTTGGCAAAAGTGGAAGTAACACCCACGGTGCTTGGCGGCCGGAAAAACTTGCTTCACGGATGTCAGCAGACCGGTCTCAAAATCAGAAACGACGGTCGTCGGGCGAAGTGTCACTCCTTTCATCGCAGCCTGTAGGATCAGCTCGCTGAAGACGTCGTTGTAAAGCTGCGCAGACTTGCTCTCCATGAGCACGAAGACAGCGGGAAGTTGCTTGTCGCCGAAGAAAACGTGAACGGTGAACAACTGGCCGAATGGGGAAGGAGCTGAGTCGAAGGTGCCGTCCATATACCATTCCGGGCTTCGTTCAAGCAGACTTAACGACTCGTCGGTTGCAAAGCAAATCGCAGCGTTATTTTGAAGCTGAAAGAGGAGGAATCTCTGGTTTGCAGACGTCTCACTGAAAGCCTGGGGCAAGGGCGTCGGTACGGATATAGTATCAGCGGGCAGTGGTGGTATCAGCTTGTTTCGTGATCTGTACATGGACGACTTCACGTGCTTATAGGGTAACTGAGGCAAAGCACTCAGCCCACTGGCAGCAGCACTTGCGACCTGGCCGTCGTAGATAGCGGGAATCGGACGAGTAGTACGGGCTGACTCGCTTCGAAGGTCTGACCGGAATTTGTACTGCTGGGTCTGCAGAGGATCAGCGCTGTGGTCGTGCGTACCAACTGAAACTGGTGAGCCGTCGCTGGAATCAGTGTGTAACCGCCCGAGACATCCCTTCTTCATGCATCTCCAGCTCTTCTTTCTTCCTCCAGAAATCGGCTTATCGAATCTGTAGACGAAACCGTCGTGTTCTAGCAGTTGTTTATTCTTGGAGCTCTTCATTGTCAAACTGACTTATTAATACTAACCAGAAATATTGTTCCTGGCATCATTAAATACTTGTTATAAGAGGGTAAAAAAATATGCTCCCACACTAAATCCTATTGCATTTTGTGGGTAAACGGTTGTGCAATCGCTTACGCAATTAGGTCACCTGACCTTGCATCGTAAATTAGGATTAATGGGCGCTCGAAGTAAATGTTATAAGAGGGTGCAAGATTGTTAGCTCAGTTCAGTTCAATTTCGGACTTGGATAAGAGAAGAGCGATTTTCAACATGAAGAGGAAACGCAAAATATTATCTGGCGCTCAAATGGGACACAACTGAACTAATTAAAATACGGCGCGCAAATAGGAAATTCCCATTTGCGCGCCATGGCGCTCAAATGGGAAAGCGCTCAAATGGGATACACCCAATTTAACAGAAACGAGAGCAAAAAAAAAATAAATAAAAATAACGTAAAAGGAGGGGCAAAACAGAAAAAAAAAACAAAAAAAAACTGACAACTTGCAAAATCTAATAAGCAGGCATTAATATTATCATTATTGGATTTTTACTCACTCTTTACAAATCTAAATTGTAGAATGACCAAACAGAGAAATATTATTAGGAACAAGAATATATTCCTGTTGGAAGCACAGACTTATCAGTCATCAAAATTTCTGCCTGATTAAATTGGATTTGAGTTTTTTTTTTTCAGTTCAGTCTATTGAAAATAAAAATAATTTAAGCATATCAAAAGCCTAGCATAAGTTTTATAATAGGCCAAGCCCTGACCTAGGCTTATTTAACGTATCTTTCTTTTTTAAATTAAAGTAAATAAGACTTCATGTAAATAGAAGCCATAAAATTCCCATTTTTTTTACTAAAAGCTACGCAATATTAACAAGTAGGCTATAGTCAAGGCCTATGGTAAAGCTCCAATTAGCCTATTTGGGTGTTGCACAATCTCAGGTGTATATTTTAGATAAAATCTAGCTTTCATAGGCATAGACAAAATGTTCCTGCTTTTGGATTGGATGTATAGGCCTATCAATTTAGACAGTTAGGACTAGGCCTAGGCAAGTTGGTATTGGCTCACCACATTGTCAGAAAATGTTTTTGTTCAAAATTTAAATTAGGGCGAAAGTTAAACCTATAGCCTTACTTATTTATTAAGTACAATTATTCAGCTTTACAAGAGAGTTATCTTTGATTAAATATATCCAAGATTGAATGTGTCTCTGATCTAAATTACTTTGCTCTCAGTTTAAGATTAAATGTCCAAGGGGTTTGGCAACATTTTTCAAATTCCAGCTCAAACTTTAAGTGTATATCAAACTTTAAAGATAAAGCTCAACTTTTGACTGTTGCTGTATCTGGAAAATTCCAAAATGTATAGGCCTTTTGATAAGATATTCAGTACATTTCTAGTTGACACTGTTGGAAATGGTATTGTCTTGCCTTGGCTATGCCACTTAAATATGGGAACAAAGTATGTTTAAACTTCTTTAAGGATGGGTTTGTATTTGCTGTTGACCTGCATTAAATAGGCTGCAATTTTTTTTTAACTTGTTAAAAAATTACATTATAGAGATCTTCTTTATAAACAAATTTATTATTTATTTGTCTCTCTGATTTTTTCTATTCACAATGGACCCTAATTTTTGTCTTGGGCCTTGATAATGAGCCCAACACTGTTGTAATCTAATGGTTGTTTGAACGTCTTTTTTTTCACACGAGTTGTCATCTTGAAATTATTTTATTTGCAGCAGGATGGTGTAGAGAAATGTGGGGTTGCCCGAGGAGCGAGTTTTTTAAGAAACTATCAGCCAGAAAAGAAAAAAGGAGTGGTGATGGAGGAGGAGACGACATCTACATAAAATGGCCACATTTTAGTGCCCTGCGATTTTTGATCAAGTACCATAATCCCCAACTGTAAGTAATATATTATCTTATATGATAACTCTAGCAATAGGTTTGAAATTCTCAAAACACTCACAAAAGTCAAGAGGTAGAGACAATAATTGTTGACAGAAATTAAAACATGTGAAAGGATATAAATGAAAGGCCTATATCTTGTAAGATGGGTCAACCAGCAGTACTACCCTATTCCCAGTGTTGGTAATACTACTGTTTTATTGAAATTAATCACTTAGAGTTTGTTTTATTATTGTTATTTACTGTTTTTTTGCTTTAGTCCTCTTTTAACTTTTCTTTTTTGAATAAGCTTGTAAATTTGGAAAATTAATTTTCGGATTTGAAATTGCTGTTATTATGTTCTCTCATTTAGCATCATGCTAATAACTAAATCGCAAAAGACATGAATTCTATGTTATGAGCTTAGAAACCCTTAGCATTTTGAATGCTTCTCTAGCCCTTTAGCTAAGTTTGTTTTCTCCAAAACAAAGTTGATGTACAGATTTCTACTTATTTAAATCTTAAACCACCCTTAGCAGACAGTAGGTGGTAAGAGACTAGCAATGATATAGCCACAATTTTTGTTTGAAGAGAGGATTATTATAGAAGTAAATGAGAAATTCTTACATTGCTCCTAGCTACAATTTAAGGTATTTAAAAAATAACAATAATCGTAGCACCAGAATTATGTTTTTACCCCCCCCCCCCCCGCCATTTTCTTTTGGAAAGGATGACATAAATGTTCTGACAAACCAAATTTATGCTGAAAATTTGCAATTCACAAAAAATTGGTGAAAATACCATTTTAAAAGGATTTTTTACTCCTGAATGTCACCAAGATATGTATTGTTTCCTATATTTGCAGCTTGAATAATTATTTTACAGAAAAAAATGCCTTTCAAACTAAAATTTTTCTTCAAATGGTCCAAGAATCTTTAACCATTTCTTACAAATCATACATGATAGTGATGTGGTCAATAGTTATGTCTGGAAAACCCATCTGACTGATTTGTCATTTCTTTTCTTCAATAAACTTTCTTTTATAGGACTTCTGGAAATTTAGAAGAAGAATATGTGATTGACATTGAAGTGGAAAAAGATTTAATAGCTGAAGACAGCAATACTTACCCTGACTTCACCACCTTTGCTCCAGGACCATGCACTTCTACAGCTGCTACTGTGCAACCAACTTGTCTGTCTCCGAATGTTCATACAGGACAGATTGACTGTGTTTTCCCAATTGAATCTACAATAAGTAGTACACCTACACCTACAAGGTCAACCAATAATTCCGTTAAAAGAAAGGGAACTACTGATCAATTGCCCAGGGAAAATGCAATTAGGCTTATGGAAACAGCCAACAGTACTCTAAATAAAATCTTAGAGGGAAAAAACACCAAAGGTAGGGATTTCCACAATGTCAGTTTTTGTGAGACCTTGTGCAAAGACCTTGATTCTTTACCATTGATCAAACAAGCAGAACTCAGGGTAGAAATTTCGAGGCTGATTGCAGACGCACTAGAAGGCCAACTCTAATGTCAAAAATGTCAATCTGAAAGATGGTTTCTTATGTGTTGCCAAAATGACGTTTTATAGTTTTCTGTCTGAGCAATCAAGAGCTTTTACTTTAGTTTTAACAGTGAATATGATTTTTGTAACTTCTCTGACCTCTTGCAGTGTGATGATTTAATTTTTTTTATGTGACTTATTTTTGGTATAGAAATTTTTATACATACCTATTAAAATTTGTTGATATACTAAAACAGTGATAGAAAGGTAATATTTCATTTGTTTGTATCATCATATTTGTTGTTGACCTACTGGAAATCCAAATAAGCATTCTGATGTGTCATGTGTAGGTTAAATTATATCTATATTTGTCATGCGTCTTGTTAAACCAATGTGAATAATTCCTAACCAGGATGGTCAAGTGAAAGGGTAAAACTTTACATACAATAGTCTTTAATTTGCAAAAATTATTTGAATTGTTTTTTTTTTTCACTTGTCAGACTTGTTTCAATACCTCTCTTGTAGTCTTTATTTGGTAATTTTAATTTGTTACTCCATAAACTAGTTATATTGTAACCATAAAAACAAAACATGTATTTAGGATAATCTTAAAATGTCAAACTGAAAGATGGTTTTTTAGGTGTTACCAGAACACTATCCCTCTTTTTTTCATGATAAGATGTCAGTAACATGCTCTATATATATGCCAACACCTTTCTTAAAAGAAAAGTAGATCCAGCAATTGTTTCTATACACCTAAAAAATATGTACATAAAGTACCGCTTAATTTTTTGTTTTATAGTATTTTTACTTTCATGTGTGGACACAAGACTTACCAAATTGACTCAAGGCTTAAGCCACTAACCCCAATTGCCTCCAAATAATATTATTAATCTTATCCAAAACTAAAGAAACATTTGTTTTGACAAAATCTGTAGTAATTGAAACATATAGAGCAACTAAAAATAATATGTTAGAATGTAAAAATTACTTGGGAATGTTTTATCTTAACTTTTTGGTTTACATGAAAATCTCTTGTCAGAACATTTATGTCATCCTTTCCAAAAGAAAATGGCGGGGGGGGGGGGTAACATCATAATTCTGTTGCTATGATTATTGTATTTTTTTCTTACCTTAAATTACAGCTAGGAGCAATGTAGGCTAAGGATTTCTCATTTACTTCTAGAATAATCCCCTTCTCAAACACAAATTGTGGCCACAGCATTGCTAGTCTCTTACCACCTACTATCTGCTAAGGGTGGTTTTAGATTAAAATCAGTAGAAATCTATACATCAGCTTTGTTTTGGAGAAAACAAACTTAGCTAAAGGGCTAGAGAAGCATTCAAAATTCTAAGGGTTCCTAAGCTCATAACATAGAATTCATGTCTCTTACGATTTAGTTATTTGCATGATGCTAAATGAGAGACCATAATAACAGCAATCTCAAATTAGACCAAAAATTATGGAATGTGAAAATTAATTTTCCAAATTTACAAGCTTATTCAAAAAAGAAAAAGTTAAAAGAGGACTAAAGCAAAAAAAGAGTAAATAACAATAATAAAACAAACTCTAAGTGATTAATTTCAATAAAACAGTAGTATTACCAACACTGGGAATAGGGTAGTACTGCTGGTTGACCCATCTTACAAGATATAGGCCTTTCATTTATATCCTTTCACATGTTTTAATTTCTGTCAACAATTATTGTCTCTACCTCTTGACTTTTGTGAGTGTTTTGAGAATTTCAAACCTATTGCTAGAGTTCTCATTTAAGATAATATATTACTTACAGTTGGGGATTATGGTACTTGATCAAAAATCACAGTGCACTAAAATGTGGCCATTTTAGGTAGATGTTGTCTCCTCCTCCATCACCACTTCTTTTGTCTTTTCTGGCTGATAGTTTCTTAAAAAACTTGCTCCTCAGGTAACCCCACATTTCTCTACACCATCCTGCTGCAAATAAAATAATTTCAAGATGACAACTCGTGTGAAAAAAAAGACGTTCAAACAACCATTAGATTACAACAGTGTTGGGCTCATTATCAAGGCCCAAGACAAAAATTAGGGTCCATTGTGAATAGAAAAAATCAGAGAGACAAATAAATAATAAATTTGTTTATAAAGAAGATCTCTATAATGTAATTTTTTAACAAGTTAAAAAAAATTGCAGCCTATTTAATGCAGGTCAACAGCAAATACAAACCCATCCTTAAAGAAGTTTAAACATACTTTGTTCCCATATTTAAGTGGCATAGCCAAGGCAAGACAATACCATTTCCAACAGTGTCAACTAGAAATGTACTGAATATCTTATCAAAAGGCCTATACATTTTGGAATTTTCCAGATACAGCAACAGTCAAAAGTTGAGCTTTATCTTTAAAGTTTGATATACACTTAAAGTTTGAGCTGAAATTTGAAAAGTGTTGCCAAACCCCTTGGACATTTAATCTTAAACTGAGAGCAAAGTAATTTAGATCAGAGACACATTCAATCTTGGATATATTTAATCAAAGATAACTGTCTTGTAAAGCTGAATAATTGTATTTAATAAATAAGCAAGGCTATAGGTTTAACTTTCGCCCTAATTTAAATTTTGAACAAAAACATTTTCTGACAATGTGGTGAGCCAATACCAACTTGCCTAGGCCTAGTCCTAACTGTCTAAATTGATAGGCCTATACATCCAATCCAAAAGCAGGAACATTTTGTCTATGCTTATGAAAGCTAGATTTTATCTGAAATATACACCTGAGATTGTGCAACACCCAAATAGGCTAATTGGGGTTTTACCCTAGGCCTTGACTATAGCCTACTTGTTAATATTGCCTAGCTTTTAGTAAAAAAATGGGAATTTTATGGCTTCTATTTACATGAAGTCTTATTTACTTTAATTTAAAAAAGAAAGATACATTAAATAAGCTTAGGTCAGGGCTAGGCCTATTATAAAACTTAGGCTAGGCTATTGATATGCTTAAATTATTTTTATTTTCAATAGACTGAACTGGAAAAAAAAAACTCAAATCCAATTTCATCAGGCAGAAATTTTGATGACTGATAAGTCTGTGCTTCCAACAGGAATATAACCATTTGCTTATAGCCTAGCATGTTGAGTGAACCTACCTGGTTCATTGAGAAAAAGCGATATTTCCTGCCATGTCTGCTGCTTTTTCTTTATGTTTTTATACTCTTTGTGACTGGTGTCAAATAAATACGGGTAACCTTCAACCATAGCTATAAGATTAGGCCTATGAGTCTTTGGATGGTTTATGATGATGAACGAATTAAAGACCCCTCTTGACTGCTCGGTCACTTGGGCCTTCTTTCAATAAATCTGGATCCCACTTTAGTTAGTCAATCATCAATAATCTGCTCTGTCACATTAATTAATCATAATTATTCTTCCCATCACATCGTCCTATCTCTCCCAATGGCAGTTATAAACTGTACAACCAGCTTTAGAATTTGTATATTATCAGTATTATTTGCTAATCCCCCCAAAATCAAATTTCCAGCCCACTGTTTTCTTCTTTCATGAAAAAAGGGCGGTGATATTCTGTCTTTGAATAGCCTACTTGTCACAATCTATAAGAAGATGTACCAGAGCTATTTCTCTGTCACAAAATTTACAGTTACTTGAATCTCCTTAAAACTTTGCACTGTATAACTGTTTACCTGCGGGGCCTGATCTATGATAAAATGCTAATCTTCCCTCTTTCCAACTTAATTCTTGGTACACATGTCTCTCAAACTTTCTTGCTACTTTTTGGGTAACAAACCAGTTTTCAGATTGATTTCTGCTATCCTCAGAATCATATTTTCTTACTGATTGTTTCAATTCATCTATTTGCATTACAGATCTAGGAGTTGAACCACTAGTAAATACATTTGTTGTTTCACATGCCATTTTAGTAGCTGTGTCAGCACTCTCATTCCTCAAAATCTTAACATAGGCTGGGATCCACTAAAGACATATGTTTGCTGTTGACATAAATGATGCTATTTCCATGTAGCACAATACAACTTCTCTTGAAATTTTCCCATTATGATCAAAATTGGCGAGTGCCTCCAATGCACTTTTTGAATCTAACAACAATACAATGTTTCTTTGGTTGCTAAGATTTTCTTTAGCAAATGCAATTGCTTCCTTTATGGCTATTACTTCAGCCTGGAAACTTGTTGCCTCTGAATGCAGTTTAAATGACTTTGACACTTGTATCAATGAAATGACAAAGGCAGCCCCTACTGCAGAAATTGGGTTACTTTTGTTTGATCCGTCTGTATATATATCAAGGAATCCCCTGTATTTCTCTGCCATCATTAATTTAAAGTTTATCCTGGAATCATGGTATCCATTCGTTTCAAACTTAAGATTGCATTGTAGCTTAATTGTCTCCCAAGGATCAGGTAATGCAATTTCTGGAACTTTTAACATATCTGTAATTTTTAGTGTCACTCCAAACTGTTCACTGATACGACAAGACCTTTCAAAGATATTTTCCTGGTTTCTCTTTTTACACTTATTTGATGTAACAATTTTTCCTGGTTTAACTATTCTTGAGCTAACTGGGTTTGTATTATCTGCTGTCCACAATTTTTGATATATTTCAGGACATTTACTTTTTTCCTGGTTTCCAGGCTTTCAAGTCCTGACTCTGACATTAAAAACACAATAGGGGTAGTCTTTCTGGCTGCAAAGGCAATGCGTATAGCTGCATTCTGTACGGAATTCAACTTTGCTAGGGTTGTGTCACTGCCTGAGGAATAAATCACGGAAGCATATTCTATCTTAGACCTAATATATTTTATATAAAACTCCATCATAAAACTGGGTTTTTGCCCTCAGCTAACAGTTGTAAGTATCTTCATAAGATTCAGCCTTTTAACGCAAGCAGCCTTGGTCATTTCAATATGTGGTTTCCAATTCAAATTTTTCTCTATATTCAAACCCAGGAACTTTGTTTCACTCACAAACTCAATCTGCTGGCCATAAAATCTAATTATTGGGGTAACTTTCGTTTTTTTCCGAGTTATTACCATGGCTTTTGTTTTATGTGTTGAAAATTTTAGATCAATATCAGTCGCCCAGTTTTCAACTTGCACTAATACTTCTGAAATATCTTTGATTCCCTCTTCCAATGTCCTTGCCATAACCCACAAAGTGTTATCATCAGCGAAAATTCCCACGTTTGAATCTCCTTCTCTGATAGGAATATTATACCCTCCCATACTGTGAAAATCAGGTCCTAAGGCTGACCCTTGAGGTACTCCCCTTCTTCCTCTTACTAGGGCTGTTGACATTGTATTTCCTACTCTCACTGTCACTGCTCAGTCTTCAAGATAATTTTTACTTAACAGCGACCTTCTACCTCTAATTCCAACCTCAATTATTCCAGACAATATTTTTTCATATACAATGTTATCAAACGTGCCCTCTAAGTCAGGGAAAACTGCAATCATTACAAGTCCATTCTGGAGAGCATATAAAGCATCCTGTTTAAAGCAAAGCAAATTTTCTATGGTACTTTTATTTTTCCTGAAGCCGCATTGTATATCTTTAAGGCCGCCCCTTTTTTCTACTTCATAGTTAAGTCTTTTCTTAACAAGTCGTTCATATACTTTCCCTAAAACTGGGAGCAAAGTTATGAACCGCTGGTCTTCCAGTTTTGAATTGTCCTTTCTGGTTTTGGGATCATAATGGCTTGGCCCCTTTTCCATGCACTTGGAAAATATCCATCAGTCCAAGCAAAATTGATAATGGCAAGCAACACTATAATCAACTGGTTTGGCAAAGCTTGAACAAACTGTAGATAAATCATACTTCCTCTGGTGAGGTAATAGGGAGATTTCTTATCACACTGTCAATTTCAACATTAGTAAATGGCTGATTATAAGGGCTCTGCAAATCCTGATTTGCCATTCTTTTAACTTTAGTTATCATTCTGGCCACTTCTGTAGCATTTGGATCAGTATTTCTTATTATCTTATTAAAATAATTAGCTCTTGCATTCGCCTTATCTTGATCTGTCACTAGTAACTGATTATTGTACACTACCGGGGGGTTGGATTTTCGGGGGGGGGGTTTGTTTTGCATTTGTTTGATGAAAACATAGACCTTACTTACTGGTTTCCGGAAATCCAAATTTTCAATAAACTCTTCCCAGCTCCTTTTCTTGGCTTGTGAAATCGCTCTCTTAAATGCTGCATAAGCTCTTTTTTTTTAAATAAATTTTTTTTTTAAATAAAAAAAACAAGTTTTTAAACTGAAAGTAAGGTGCGACATTAAAACTTAAAACGAACAGAAATTATTCCGTATATGAAGGGGGCTGTCCCCTCCTCAACGCCTCGCTCTTTACGCTAAAGTTTTTTATTGTTTAAAAAAATAAAGTTGTGAGACAGAGTCAAACTTTAGCATAAAGAGCGAGGCGTTGAGGAGGGGACAGCCCCTTTCATATACGGAATAATTTCCGTTCGTTTTAAGCTTTGATGTCAATCCTTACTTTCTGTTTAAAAAACTTATTTTTTATATTTAATTTCTGATCGTTTTTTAGTTAATGCAGCTTTTATTTGCATAAAAATTTTACTTTTCTTTTTCTATATGGATGTCTTTACAAATTAACTTACGTAACTAACTTCTATATTCGTATATTTTTCTTCTGGCAAAAAATACAAAGTTGCAGATTTTTGCAGATATGAGCTTGAAACCTATGTAATAGGGTTTTCTGATACGCTGAATCTGACGGTGTAATTTTCATTAAAATTCTTTCACTTGTAGGGGATGTTCCCCCCTCTTTAAAAAATCGAGTAAATTTTCTCAGGCTCTTAGCCTTTGATGAGTAACACTAAACTTAATCAAATTGATATATTTAGGATCAGCATTATAAAAACATTCTTTTGATACATTTATTGACATCAAAATTCCGTTTTTAAAAGTTTCGATTACTATTGAGCCGTATCGCTTATTTTTTTATTGTTTTTTTTTATTTCGTATATGTTATTACGTATATGAAGGGGTTCTCCCCTTAGTCAATACCACGCTCTTTACGTTAAAAGTTAAAAAAAAAATTTTATTCACAAAACCCTGAATAACAAAGGCCGTTTAATTAGAATAGATAGCTCTTTTGAAAGCACTAAAAAAAAACTGTAGCGTAAAGAGCGAGGTATTGACTTGGGGGAGAACCCCCTCACATACGTTATAATTTCTGTTCGTTTTAAGTTCTAATATTCCATCTTATATTTCAGTTGAAAAAACTTGTTTTTTTTTATTTAATTTCTGATCGTTTTTTAAATAATGCTTGGAAATCCGGCACCCCCTTCATCGACATGCCTCTTACCCCAAAGACACATCCTCCACTGAAATATTCTCCAGAGTAACTCCCTCCTCTAGCCCCCCCCTCCAGAAAAAATCCTTCCTGAAAATGGTTGTATACTTCCCAATAACCAATAAATAATGCTGGCAAGTCCGGCGCCCCCTTCATGGAAATTTCCCTTCCCCCATAAAAACTTCCTTCATGAACAGATCCTCCAACATAACCACCGACCCACCCTTCCCACCCACTACCAGAAAAAAAAACACCAGAAAAAATCTGTATAATTACCAAAAAACAATACTATATGTTAACATTGGGTAAAGTTCATAACTTTTAGCCCTCCCTCTGGGAACTTCGGGGGATTAAGTCATCCTAAAATACATATTTATCATATTTTCGACGATGCTGAACAAAATGGCTATCTCAAAATTTTGATCGGGTGACTTTGGGAAAAAAATGAGCGTGGGAGGGGGCCTAGTTGCCCTCCATTTTTTTGGTCACTTAAAAAGGGCACTTGAACTTTTAATTTCCGTTCCAATGAGCCTTCCCACGATATTCTTGGACCACTTGGTCGATACGATCACCCCTGGGAAAAAAAAAAAAAAAAACAAACAAACACATAAACACGCATCCGTGATCTTTCTTCTGGCAAAAAATGTAAAATTCCTCATTTTTGCAGATAGGAGCTTGAAACCTCTACAGTAGGGTTCTCTGATATGCTGAATATGATGGTGGGATTTTTATTGCAGTTCTATAGATTTTAGAGGGTCTTTCACCTTTTTTTTGAAAATCAGCCAAATTTTCTCAGGCCCGTAATTTTTGATGGGTACCACTAAACTTGATGAAAATTATATATTTGAAATCAACATTGAATTTTAATTCTTTTGATATATCTATTGGTATCAGACGAAAGAGTTTCTAGAGTTTCGGTTACCATTGAGCCAGGTCGCTCCTAAATTTTTTTTTTAAATAAAAAAAAACAAGTTTTTTAAATTGAAAGTAAGGAGCGACAATAAAACTTAAAACGAACAGAAATTATTCCGTATATGAAAGGGGCTTTCCCCTCCTCAACGCCTCGCTCTTTACGCTAAAGTTTTTTAGTGTTTTAAAAAATAAAGTTTTGAGACAGAGTCAAACTTTAGCGTTAAGAGCGAGGCGTTGAGGAGGGGACAGCCCCTTTTATATACGGAATAATTTCTGTTCGTTTTAAGTTTTATTGTCGCTCCTTACTTTCAGTTTAAAAAACTTGTTTTTTTTATTTAATTTTTGAACGTTTTTGAATAAATGCAGGTTTTGATCTTGGCTCACCGTACATGAATAATTAAAACAAAATTTTCATATTAATTTACTTGTATTTAGTTAAATGGCTTTCTCGAAACTTGTTTAATTATATTTACGAACGTTTTTATTAGTAATAAATATACGTAGCTTACGAATTAACTTACGTAACGAACTTCTATATTCATATATTTTTAATTTGTTTATTAGGCGATTCGCCCCCTAGTCAATACCTTGCTCTTTAAGCGAAAGTTCGAATTTTGTTCCAATTCTTTAAAAATGACCGCTTAATCACAAAGGCCGTTAATTAGAATAAATAGCTCTTATGAAAGTACTAAAAATCTTTGGCTTAAAGAGCGAGGTATTGACTATGGGGTGAACCCAGTCATATATGTAATATTTTCTGTTCGTTTGAAGTTTCGACGTTGCTGCTATTGCAGTTGAAATAGTTGTTTTTTTATATTAAATTTCTGATCTTGCTTTAAATAATGCTGGGAAGTCCGGCGTCCCATTCATAGCAATGTCCCTTCCCCCATGAAAACTTCATGTAAAGATCCTCCCACATCCCCCCCGAACCACCACCACCCCCACACTACCAGTAAAATTCTCCCCTGAAAACGTCTGTATACTTCCAAATAACCCATACTATATGTTAACAGTGGGTAAAGTTCATAACTTTCAGCCCTCCCCCGGGAATTTAGGGGGATTAAGTCATCCTAAAAGACATACTTATTATATTTTCGACCATGCTGAACAAAATGGCTATCTCAAAATTTTGATCAGGTGACTTTAGGATAAAAATGAGCGTGGGAGGGGGCCTAGTTGCCCTCCATTTTTTCTGATCACTTAAAAAGGGCACTAGAAATTTCAATTTACATTCGATTGAGCCCTCCCACGATATTCTCGGACCACGGGTGCGATACCATCAACCCTGGGAAAAAAAACCAAAAAAAAACAAATACACACGCATCCGGGATCTTTCTTCTGGCTAAAAATAAAAAATTCCACATTTTAGCAGATAGGAGCTTGAAACCTATACAGAATGGTTTTCTGATACGCGGAATATGATGGTGTAATTTTCATTAAGGTTCTATAACTTTCAGGGGGTTTTTCCTTCTTTTTTCGAAAATAAGGCAATTTTTCTCAGGCACCTAACTTTTAATGGGCTAAACTTAATGAAACATATATATTTTAAATCAGCACTAAAATCTGATTCTTTTGATGTATCTATTTGTATCAAAATTTCGTTTTCTAGAGTTTTGGTTACCATTGAGCCGGGTCGCTCCTTACTTACCGTTCGTTACCACGAACTGTTTGACTTTGGGACGGAGCAGATTTGTTTGATTGTAAGTATTATTTATTTGTGTTTATCTGTCAATAAATCATTAGTAGAGCCTTATTCTTGTTGTATTCCTTAAGCCAATAAAGGAGCGACCCGGCTCAATGGTAACCGAAACTCTAGAAAACGGGTTTTTGATACCAATAGATATATCAAAAGAATCAGATTTCAATGTTGATTTCAAATATATAACTTTCATCAAGTTTAGTGCTACCCATCAAAAGTTACGCGCCTGAGAAAATTTGGCTGATTTTCAAAAAAAGGGGGAAACACCCCCTAAAAGTTATAGAACCTTAATGAAAATCACACCATCATATTCAGCGTATCAGAGAACCCTACTGTAGAGGTTTCAAGCTCCTATCTACAAAAATGTGGAATTTTACATTTTTTGCCAAAAGAAAGATCACGGATGCGTGTTTTTTTGTTGTTTTTTTTGTTTTGTTTTTTCCCAGGGGTAATCGTATTTACCCAGTGGTCCTAGAATATCGTGGAAGGGCTCATAGGAACGGAAATTAAAAGTTCTAGTGCCCTTTTTAAGTGACCAAAAAAAATGGAGGGCAACTAGGCCCCTCCCACGCTTATTTTTTTCCCAAAGTCGCCCAATCAAAATTTTGAGATAGCAATTTTGTTCAGCATGGTCGAAAATATGATAAATATGTCTTTTAGGATGACTTAATCCCCCGAAGTTCCCAGAGGGAGGGCTAAAAGTTATGAACTTAATCCAATGTTAACATATAGTATTGGTTAGTGGGAAGTATACAGAAGTTTTCAGGAGGTTCTTTTTCTGGTAGTGGGAGGGAAGGGTTGGTCGGTGGTTATGTTGGAGGATCTGTTCATGAAGGAAGTTTTCATGGGGGAGGGGAAATTGCCATGAAGGGGGCACCGGACTTGCCAGCGTTATTTATTGGTTATTGGGAAGTATACAACCATTTTCAGGAAGGATTTTTTCTGGAGGGGGGGCTAGAGGAGGGGGTTACTCTGGAGAATATTTCCGTAGAGGATGTTTCTTTGGGGTAAGAGATATTTCTATGAAGGGGGTGCCGGATTTCCAAGCTTTATTTAAAAAACGAGCAGAAATTAAATAAAAAAAAACAAGTTTTTTCAACTGAAATGTAAGAAGGAATGTTAGAACTTAAAACAAACAGAGATTACAACGTATGTGAGGGGTTTCTCCCCCAAGTCAATACCTCGCTCTTTACGCTAGAGTTTTTTTTAGTGCTTTCAAAAGAGCTATCTATTATAATTAAACGGCCTTTGTTATTCAGGGGTTTATTAATCAATTTTTTTTTTAAATTTTAACTTAATAAGCTTGGTATTGACTAAGGGGAGAACCCCCTCATATAAGTAACAACATATACGTAATAAAAAAAAACAATAAAAAACAAGCGATACAGCTCAATAGCAATCCAAAATTTAAAAAACAGTATTTTCATGTCAATAAATGTATCAAGAGAATGGGTTTATAATGCTGATCCTAAATATATAAATTTTATTATGTTTAGTGTTACTCATCAAAGGCTACGAGCCTGAGAAAATTTACTCGATTTTTTAAAGAGGGGGAAACATCCCCTAAAAGTGAAAGAATTTTAATGAAAATCACACCGTCAGATTCAGCGTATCAGAAAACCCTATTACATAGGTTTCAAGCTCATATCTGCAAAAATCTGCAACTCTGTATTTTTTGCCAGAAGAAAAATATACGAATATAGAAGTTAGTTACGTAACTTAATTTGTAAAGACATCTATTTAGCAAAAGAAAAGTAAAATTTTTATGCAAATAAAAGCTGCATTAACTAAAAAACGATCAGAAATTAAATAAAAAAAACAAGTTTTTTAAACTGAAAGTAAGGAGCGACATTAAAACTTAAAACGCACAGAAATTATTCCGTATATGAAAGGGGCTGTCCCCTCCTCAACGCCTCGCTCTTTACGCTAAAGTTTGACTCTGTCTCACAACTTTATTTTTTAAAACAATAAAAAACTTTAGCGTAAAGAGCGAGGCGTTGAGGAGGGGACAGCCCCTTTCATATACGGAATAATTTCTGTTCGTTTTAAGTTTTAATGTCGCTCCTTACTTTCAGTTTAAAAAACTTGTTTTTTTTATTTAAAAAAATTTTATAGTTGTATAAATTTATACAACTCAATATAGTTGTATATTTTTGTTGCTTGTTCATACTCATTTTTTCTTCTTAGATATTTCTTTTTAGCTGCATCACGATCTTTGTTCCACCATATACATGAATTCCTTTGTCCCTTATATTTGGCCTTCAGTGGAACAGCTTTTGTTGCTGCTTCAATTATGCTGTCTTGAAAACCTTCATTTTGTCATCAACACGTTGCTCCCTTTCTACTACAGCCAAAATGTCTTTTTGTTCAAGAAGTTCTTTAAACTTTCTCCAATCTACCTTTTTGATTTGAAACTTAGTAATCTTGTTTGTCTCAAATTTGTCAGAAATCTCAAACCGACCATCGCAAACATTTAATAAAATTGGGGCATGGTCACTAAACAAAAATGTATTTACTAAGGTTGACACAGTTGCTGATGCCACTAGATCTGGGCTAGTGAAAGTCAAGTCTATAGGGGTGGAAACTCCTGTGATAGGATTTTTTTGAGTTGGAAGCCCTTTTGGTGTAATTAAGCATATATTATTTTCCAGTAACATATCTTCAATGCTTTTGCCTGAATCATTAATTAAATCACAATTACACCAGACTTAGTTATGTGCATTAAAATCCACTACTAAAACAACCTTTTCTGCATTTGGTATTTTTTCAAGTTGTTCATTAATAATGTCACAAATATCTTTAGTTTTCCCATTCGAGTTGTAAACATTTATAACACTGAGGATTTTACCATTTCCCAAATGGAGCTTGCATCAAACTATTTCAACATACTCTTCATAATTGTCACCTAATTCAATATGCACGTCGATGTAATGGTAATTCTTTCTAATACCTATCAACACCCTTCCTCTTCCCGTTTCAATTCTGTCTTTCCTCAAAATATTGTAGCCCTGGAAACTCATATTTATATAGGATTTTAGCCTGGTTTCTTGGAGTCATAAAATATCAATACAGTTTGTATGGCAAAATTCAACAACAAGATCTTTTTTCTCATTCCTCACTGATTGTGAGTTCCATGATAATATTTTAAGGTCCATATTGTTGTGCTGCTGTCTCATTAATTAAACAAACACTTCTAATTTCATCTTTGTTTAGCTGTCCAAGCTGCAATTCATGCACAAGGGTACATAATTTATTTATACATTCTATTAATGATAGTTCACTTAATTAAAGCATTTCCGGTCTTAGAAGTAATCCAATTATTAGGGATTTTGCTGCATTCTGTTCAAATTCTTACTTCATATTTATTGTAATTGCATTATGACGTTGATTGAAATAAGGGGTACTCACAGTAAGTTTTTTGTTTGCCACATCTGCATAGCTTCTTTAGGTTACTTGGGCTCTCTTAAAACCAATGTGATGTTCCTCTGCAACTTGTATGAATCCTATTTTCTGAATTTTAACAGGATAAGCACATGATGCAGAAAAATGATTGCCCTGGCACTTAGCAAATACATATGATTTGGGCCTTGAGGCACTATTAGTATTTTTGTGATGTCACATATCAGGTGAATGATTTCCTGAGCATCTTAGGCGTTTATGAACTTGAGTTAAACAAATATCCGGTCTATGACCATATTTTTTACACTTATGGCACTGCAATAATCTCCTGTTATGCACCTGGACTTCTCTTTTTCTTCCACAAAACCACACACTTGGGGGAAGACAATTACCTTCAAAAACCACCATTATTGCGTAACTGTCAGATAGCTTTTTTGTTTCTTTGTTGTACCATTTTTGCCGGTGAACTTCTTTTACTTTAAATAGGTGACTCCATACACTCTAAAATCTCTTCATCTGTCATGCTTAGTTGGACTCCTTTTATGATCCCTCAACATAATCTCTGCTTAACACTTCCAGTAACATTCAGTCCAGCAATAATGTTCATTTGTTGGACAATTTTTGATGATTCTTCATCCATGAGGTATACTGTCATTTTGTCTCTTACTCTGTTTACTTCAAATTTTCTAGATTTCAGTACTTCTTTCAGAGATTCCACTATTTGGTAGTCATCAGGCAGTTGTTTATTTTCATCACTTACTGTAACATCAATCATTGAAGATAATAATTCGGTCTATGGTATCTCAATGGTTTGATTTTTAAAGGACACTTTCTGAGATGGTATTGATTGGTTTTGGTATGCATTTTGTCTCTTAGCTTGTTGTGGGGCAATTTCACTATTTGGAGAAATGTCTCTCCTTTTACGTCCTAGGCTGGGGTTCAGTCCCAGTTTTGGCATTTGCAGGTCTTCTTGAATCAACCTTTCTACTACACAAGGTTTGACAGGTCTCATATATTCATCACTCTCAGATAATAATGGTGGTTAACTTTCTTCCCCGCTTAAGACAAGAGTACTCATTAGCTAAAGTAATTGTCTGTGTCCCTGGCACATTATAATTTGGTGGATAAAAACCTATTCCCATTAACTGAATTTGCGCTCTTTGCACCTGCTGGACAATTTGTTGTTGACCATAAAATGCATTTGGGTTATATGAACCTGGTTGCCAGCTTACTGGCACATCATGGGACCATGGAACTATCATTTGGTTCTGACTTGCATTATTATTAGCTCCATAAAACTGTTGGGTCTCTTGCAAAAATGATTGTCCTTGACCTGTACCACTTCCACCTGCACCATGACCCCCTTGGGGGCCAGGTTGAATATTCATTTCTTCTAGAGCACAAAATCGATTTTCAAAATTTATCCTTCAAAACTTATGAAATGTCATTTTCGTCACCTACCTCACAGAAACATTGAAAACTTGAAGCAAAAGATTTTATATCCTACAGTTAATCTTTTCTTCTCTCCGGATGGTTTATTCTTGACATTATTCTAACTTTTAAATATTTCGCCTTGAAATTCCCATGAAACCCATCGGTTTCCAAGGGAAAAAGTTGAAAAAAATCCAACCGAAAGACATAACGGGAAAACGATCAATCCTTTAAGGAATTCCTTTGAGGATTGATGGGAATCCCATCCGTGTGAACGAACTATTATCAATACATTCATCAATCAAACATTTAACTACCCCCTGCAAGGCTATATAGCCTAAAATTGTTGAATATTGCTGGATAAATGCTACTTAGGAAATTCATATGGCCTTTGAGGGTAAACTTAAGTCAGACTCAAGTCTGATTTTACTTGATATTAAGACACTAGACAACACTTACTCTCATTTAATACAAATGTTATAGAACAATGTTTATCCTTTTTTTTCATCAATCTGGAATCATCTTGAAAAGAAGATGTCAAACCTTTGCTGCCAATAAGACAATGCAACATAATTTAAAAATCCAAATATATTTTCATTAAATCAGAAACATATATAAGGTAATAATTATTAAAAACAAATGATGTGCCCTAAGAAAAACATAAATGGTATGTGCTCAGATTTATACAAAAAAAATTGTCTAGGAAATTATAATACTTAAAATTGGGTTTATCAACATAGATGACACTGTCAAACGGTAAATATCATTGTATTTTCTATGTGTGTCTTTTTTTTAATTACCCCATTTGTCAGCTATTTTTTTCATTGAATATCTTTCCAAGTAAACTCCATTGTTGGTCATTTCATGAGCTATGGATTTGTAGATTGAATCATTAGTTTTCTTTTTCCCTTTGAACTCTAACTGGATATCCTCCCTCTGAATTATTGAAAGTAGTAAATGTGTTGATGCATTATCATTGTTTATTGATGAATCTTTTGTCCAGAGTTCTTGTACCTCAGTAAGTTCTGTACTTCCCACTGGTACCTCAAAGACTTCATCAATAAAGGAAAAAATGCAAAATTAAAGGTTTTCTGTAACTGTGAGAATATTATTTTAACTTAACACTAGATCTACTAGCCAGAAACAGTTTCCCCTATCAGCCTGTAACCAATCCTTGTCTTCTCGCAAATAAAAGTATGGCAGCTTTCTGCTACTACTACTAAGAACTCATCACAGCACCAAGCCGCCTGAGGTCAAAAAAGCTACGCATGCTCCTCCTCTATCCTAATATATTCAAAGCCTCCCTTTTTACACCCTTGCAGGAACTTCCCAGTTCCTTCAAATCTTTCATTTTGACGTCCTTCCACCCTAGACAAGGACACCCTGCTTTCCATTTAGCCTTAGACGGTTGGCCGGAAAGGACAATCTTTGGCAATCCGTCATCTTTCATTTGCACAATGTGCCCTAGCCACCTCAACCTTTCTTTCATTATAGCGCTTGAAAGCGGTATTGAACCACATTTTCGTACAGCTTACTGTTTGAAATACGGCCAGTCAGCCAGGTACCCCAAAAAATCTGTAAGCAATTTCTCTGGAAAATATCTAGCAAATCTTTGTCCGCTTTGCAGAGCGCCCATGCTTCAGAGCCATATTTGACCACTGTCATTACTGTAGCTTCTAATATTCTAATCTTTATTTGCAGATTTATATTCCTATGCTTCCCAACTTTTTTTAACTGTGAAAAAACACCCTTAACCTTGGCTTGTCTGCTTTTAACATCTTCACTGATCCCACCGTCTTTACTAATAATACTACCAAGGTAAATTAAGCTGCCCACCTGATCAATCTTTTCATTAACCAACTTCACCTTTTCATCTTCACTTATTCCTTACCTTAGTGACCTAGTCTTCTTAACATTAATTTTCAAACCTATTCTAGCACCCTGAACTGCCAAAACTTCTAAAAGTTCATTCATTTTGCTCACACTTTTATCTAGCAGGCTTAAATGATCGGCAAAACCTATGTCCAAGAAAATTTTTCCTCCCCATTTGATTCCGTGGTCTCCCATTGCCTTTCCTGTGCTCCTTAAGACAAAGTCCATCAAAATGATCCATATAAAAAGGGAAAGAACACAGCCCTGCTTAACTCCTGATTTAATACAAGACCAGCTGTTAACCTCATTTACTACCTTAACCACAGCAGTGTTATTCTTGTATATAGCACTAACACTTTAATCACTATTTATCTGGTATACCATACAAGGATAAAACCTTGGTTAAAGCTCTTCTTCAACAGAATCGAACGCTTGCTCATAATCTATAAAACTGAAGACCAAAAGGTGTTTGACAACTCAGGCACTTCTCAATTATTAACCTAAGAGTGAAAATTTGGTCAACACATCCTCTACCTTTTCTAAAATCGCACTGTTCTTCTCTTAAAACTTTGTCTACGGCATCTCCTACAGAGATGCCGAAGTAATTTGCTACCTACAGAGACTAGACTAATGCCTCAATAATTACCACACCCACTCTTATCACCTTTCTTATAAAGTGGCTTATATTAAGGTTTTCCTAAAATTATTAAGTACTTCCACTTAATATTGGATGATAAACTACAGCACCTTTCCAACCCACTTTAAAAACAATACCCTCTTATTTGGGCTTGTCTACTTACCTCATAATGCACATTATTCTGGTTCTCAGTCCCCATCTTAGAGTATTAGCAGCTCAGTTGCATGGGTACCATGGCTTTCGAGGCCACTCATTCTAGCTGAGCTTTAATAATTCACATGGTCTTTGCAGCCTGTACTAATTTTGTTGATTGTGCAAGTGTAGCCTGAATGCAGAGGATGATGCCAAGTCCAAGACCTTTCAAGGGTTATATTGCCTTTTATGAGGATTAGTATTGTGTAACCAACTATTTCTTGTCTGATGAAGTATTGTCATATCTATAGATTTAGTGTACATTGGCCAGCAGATAAAATCAGGATTTGAGTAATTTGCTGTCACCCCAAAAGAATTATCATACCAACTATTAATAATATATTTTCTGCAGTGTGTTTTATTTAGTGATCAAGAAAAAAGACTAAAAAAAATAAAGAAAAAGTATTTAAACTAAGTAAATGTAAGATAATAATAAACAAGGATTTAATTCTGAATATGATGTCTGTTAAACAAAAATGGGACCTAACATCCCTAGCCCTTGGTATTTCAATCTCAAATACCCTGCCAAATTTTATAAATTATTATCTATTAAATTCATAATTTACCCCTATAATTCTTATTGCTACATAACTACTTACACTGACCCAATGATGGTACTGTGGAAAGATCTTTTGCTTGAAAAAAAAAGAAAAGAGTGATCAATCCCTACTGCTGCACAGTTGGACAACAGGCTTGTTACTTGTTCCTGTAAAAAAGACCCAGTAACAATAATGTCAATTCAATGTCTTATGCAACTGAAATGACTCTGGAGTATATTTACCCTTATCCATTTTTAATTACTTTTACTATATTAATTTATTATTTACAGGTTGCAAATGGCACCCTTTCCATAAACCCTATGTATTGATTCAAAAATGATGTTGGAAGGATTTTGCAAGAATAGCTGTTCAGGTCAACATCGAAGATGATACTGGCAGTTGGAACACATTATATTTTGTCCCCTTATTTCTTTAATTTTATTTTCACATGAAGTAATGTATTTTGAATAAATTTGTATAATAAATAATACAAATTATGGTTTATTAAGAACCAACCCTTAGACAAATTATCTACCAGTTGTATTTAATTAGCAAAATCCCAAATTTTGAAGCTTAAAACTGCAGCCTTAAACATGTATTTAAAAATATATTCTCAATAGAGCACAGGAGGTTTAGTGGGTAGATGAGAAAAGTTTCATAAAATAAGAAAATTACAGCACAGACAATTCAAGAAAATTTGGGAGGGGGACAAAAACTTTCCTTTAGTTTTCTTTTTTGATTTAGATACTAAAAACGTTATTTTTTAAGACCAATTCACATCTTTGCCCAAATTATATGAAGAACGTGAAAGGATTTTTTTTAGTCAAAATGGAAGGGTCACAGTCCAAAATGCCTTTGACCCAGTTAAATATTTTGTCTCCTTCTGTTAAAAATATTATCATCTCTTGAACTGATGTATATGCTCATTGTTCCTTGATGACTTTATAAATTTTATTTTGTAAACCTAAGGGTAATTCATGAATCTTTTTATTTCGTAGCCTAAGGGTGAAAATATTATAATTTGATAAGGGAAAGCTTCACACTTGCTTTTAATATTTCTCAGGGGTGGGCATTAAGTTTTTAGGAGGCATTGCCATTCCTTCTGCCTCCAGGAACTGACAAAAGAGTCGTGGATATTTCAGTCTTATATTTTTATAGCAAGAGTGACCCAGTTTTATCATAAATTAGTAACCAATGGTGTATTGTATGGATCTGATGTGTTAGAATCTTATGTATAGTACACAAACTTACCAGGCAACACCAGATGATTAATTAACATTGTTTTGTATGGCTGTTTTACACTAAAAATACCTAATCTTAACATCCCAATAAATTACTCAGGCCTAAATGGTAACAAGGAAATAAGGACTATATTTTCAAAGACACAAATAGTGCAGAGCAGCAGAGAAATAGTTTGTTTATCTTTTCAATTATTTTATTTTTAATTAGTAAAAAACTTGTTTTTGAAAGTAAAACTGGACGTATTAAAGAAAATGCAGCAAAACAGTTGTCTACCTCTCTTGGGAAACTGAGTTATCTTCAT
This sequence comes from Artemia sp. Qi Xiang Cuo, assembly GCF_049724085.1. Taxonomy (NCBI): domain Eukaryota; kingdom Metazoa; phylum Arthropoda; class Branchiopoda; order Anostraca; family Artemiidae; genus Artemia; species Artemia sp. Qi Xiang Cuo. The sequence goes on from NC_142794.1 coordinate 68,602,968, forward strand.
AAAAAAGAGGAATAAATTCTTCTCAGACACATTAATTTCTATAAAGATATCAACAAAGCTTCTACAAAATTATCATAATGTTTAAGAATAATAAGAAGTACAATAAAAGGTAAACTTTGGGAAATTTTCATCTTAAACTAAGAACAAAAGAGAAAATCTATTTTTGAATCATTTTTCAATTTTTTCTCCTTTGTCTTTTTAAATCATGTAACAGCCTTGGTATATGCTGTTACATATAAACTTATCATTATATTGAATCATTTACCATTATAGTAAAATTTATGCCTTTCAGACAATAAATATAAAACCCTATTTATCTGTTTGAGCCTCAAGAATCTTTGGAAAAGTCTGGAAATTCAAACAGAGATGTAAGACAAAAACCAGAAATACATATTTATAAATGGAGAACTTTTCCTAAGATTGGGCCAAATAGCTTATACTCTCTGAGGGAAAATGAGCAAAATAATATGCTTTTCTTTATCTCAGACCCCTCAGGAAAAATTCCTTTCATATGCATGTGCACATATAAATTGTCAGTCTATGACTAAAAATATATTAATAATACGCTACCTTATGAAAAAAGGGAGTTCACAGAAGCCAAACAATTTTCAGCCAAATACCTTGAAGCAAATCTAGGTAAGGATTAATAATAAACAAAATGAAGACAATTTCAGGACTTCTCCACCTCTAAACAGTATGCAAGAAATATATATTCTAATTTAGTGTAAATTAGTCTCCTGCTTTATCTGTTATGCCCCCAGTTTTAATGGTGCATTGTAAAATGGATAAAGAAAATTTCCAACAGGGTTGGAAACTGTAATTTTAATTTCCTAAATTATTGTGAGCTCTGGAGTTCACAAAGGTAATCCATATTAACAACCAAGGTAAATTTCATTAAAACTGCAGGAAGACTTTGCCTTATGCACACTCTGTCCTAGCACTCTTGAAAAAACAATATTCAGTAGGTCTCCCAATATTTTTGTGAGGTTGTACAAGGCCCTTGTCAGTGCAGTGCTTGATTTTGGAATGTGCATAGCATCACTAGGATACAGGGGTGCCATGCTGCTTCTGGAAGGGATACAAAGGAGAGCTACAAAGGCAGCAACAAAGATGAGTGACAAGTCTTATGATGAACACTTGAAGGAACTGAAATTATCTATGCTGGTTTAATGACAACAAAGAGCTGATCTGCTTATGACAGATACAACCCCCCCCCAGTTCACTTGTCAACTTCCCAAAATGTGGGCACTGACAGGAGGGGACATTCAAAGAAGCTGTTCAAGCCACCTGTCTAAACTCAACACCCCCAACAGTTTTTTCTCCAGCCATGTAATAAACCACTTAGTCTCTCAAATACAACAGTCTCATCACCCAATGATGAAGCTTTCAAGAAGTTATTAGATGTCTAATGGAATTGTGTTCCCTGGAAGTACCAGTGGGATATATTTGATGTTTAATCATTCACATCATTAAGTATGGAGCAATTCAAAGATCAAGATGGATCTTAATTTGCTCTGAATTGCAAATTTATGTAACTAATGTAAAGAAAAAAAGATGTTTCCAAATTCTCATCTTTTGATTTATAAGTAACATTGTAAGATAAAGGTAACACTTTTACCTTACAATGTCAACTGGGCAATTTAGAATAAGTTCTAACTCCCTCACATCAATCAACTAGCCCCTCCCCCCTCCCACAACAAAACCAAAATAGGGTACAAGTACCAGAAATGATAAACAAGGCATCAACTGGCACTATTTGTTTTTAAAACGAACAGAGGTGGATTGAAATGCTTAACCCAGATGCTTTTCAATTCTATGTCATAGAGGATAACAAATTTGCTTACTATGAAAGGAAGGTAGATTTCAAATATATCTAGCTAAGATACATAGTTGTTTAGTAGAAGAGCATGTATTGAAACACCAGTAAATTACACAGGGTAAAATGATAAAAAGGATGAAGCTTCAAAGTGAAGTTACTATCAAAGTTAAATAGAGATGTGAAGCAAAACAAGTAGCTCTGAATCATTCCATTATGAAAATCAAAAAGTTAATTCATAATCAGGGGTGTTGTTTGGGGGCGAGGGGGGGGGCAGTCACCCCCCCCCCCAAAAATGTGGAGAAACAAATATTATATATCCCATGCCCCTTGACTATCTGGATATAGACCCCTCTTGGTCCCCCCTCCCAAATAAAAATACTGGAGTTCATAATTGCTGTGAAATGTAAACATTAATTGCCTTATGATACATGACATGAAATTGGTATTAGCATTGTTAATGCTTGGCATTATAGGGAGGAGGCATAACCTTCCATTGTTTCTTAAGGCTAAACTTTCCATTCATTTTCAGGAACATTCAAGACAGAATTTATCATTCAGTTTTTTAAGAGGTTTTACACTGCTAACATACAGAAATGTAAGTAAATTGTTTACACTTTTTGCTATCTTGGAAAGGGGTTATGTTAGGAAAATGAAACTTTCAGTTATGAATCCAGGACCAAAACCATACTTTGGGAAGGTATTGCCAAGCTTCCACATTAACCCTATTATGATTTCTAAGTCTTAGAAATTTGCCTGGTTGACAGGTCTATGGTCTATATCTATTGAAATTTCAACAAAATAACATTTTACCTCAGGGACAGGTCTATAGACTAAAGTATGTCATAGGAAGGTATTTTGAAGTACCTACCTCCACTCCTTCCCCCACTAGAGAGTAGTGACCTTTGATGACCTTTAAAAAATTTTGTGTTCTGACTCTGAACCTTGCAAAACAGATCTTCTGCTTTAATTAAGAACAAGAAAACTATTTTCAGCTTCACCACTTTGCTCAATCCAAATTCATGAGGTTTCAAAGATCTGCAAATATATTTCCTAAATTTAGAAAAAACCCATTGATATGGCTTAAAATTCTACTCAAATAATAGGAATTGAATTTTCAGAATTAAAACCACAGAAAAAGAAACTCGTGACTGAAAATTAAGGTAATATGTTGTTTTGTCAAAATTTCAATAGGTATAACATGCCAAGTAGGCAAATTTCCAAGACTTGGAAATCAGAAGAAGGTTAACATGGAAGCTTAGTAATACCTTCCCAGATTGTGTTTTTGGCCCTGGATTCATTACTGAAGGTTTCATTTACCTAACCCCTTTCCAAGATAGCAACAAACAGTTGAACTAGAATTTTACCATGAATTTTTCATCAGGATGAAAACCAGTGGTGTTGTTACAGGGTGGCAGGGGAAAAAAGAAAAGACTAAGACCATAACATTCTTCCTGTATAAAGTACAATACACTGTATTGATTAGCCTACATTACCATAGTTTTCTCCAATAAATTGGAGAAATAAAATATAATATAGCCCATGAATTTGGACCTTTTTGCCCCCCCCTCCAATAAAATGCTGGAGTAAAATTCTACTTTAGCTACTTTTGGCCATCTTGGAAAGGAGTTAGGTTAGGAAAATGAGACTTAGAAGGATGGATCTACAGGCTGAAGTAAGTCCCAGGATGGTATTTTCAATCACCTACCTTCACTCCTTCTCCCTCTAGAGGGTCCTGAAATTTGCCTACATGACAGGACTATACCTATTGAACTTAGACAAAACAACGTTTTACCTTAATTTTTAGTTATCAGTTTCTTTTTCTCTGGCTTTAGTTCTGAAAATGCAAGTTTTGTTATTTGAGTAGAATTTTAAGCCATATGAATGTTTTTTTTTTCAAAATTTAGGAAATGTATTTGCATAACTTTAAAACCTTATAACTTGGAATTGAGCAAAGTTGTGAAGCTATAACAATTTTTGTTGTACTTCATTTAGGCAGAAGATCTATTTTGCAAGGTTTCACTTTTATAACACACAGATTTTTAAAGGTCATCAAAGGTCAGGACCCTCTAGAGGGAGGAGTGGAGGTAGGTACTTCAGAATAACTTCCCAGGACACATTTAAGCCTGTAGACCCATCCCTGAAAGTTTCATTTTCCTAACCTAACCCCTATCCAAGATAGCCAAAAGTAGCTAAAGTAGAATTTTACCTAAAAGATAGATGGATCTACAGGCTAAGGTATGTCCTGGGATGGTATTTTGAAGTACCTACCTCCACTCCTCCCACTAAAGGGTCCTGAAATTTGCCTACATGACATGTAGAACCTATTGAAATTTGACAGAACAACTCTTTACCTTAATTTTCAGTTATTGGTTTCTTTTTCTCTGGCTTTAGTTCTGAACATACAATTCCTGTTATTTGAGTAGAATTTTAAGCTGTATCAATTTTGTTTTTTTTTTAATATAGGAAATGTATTTGCGTATCTTTAAAACCTTAATACTCGGGATTGAGCAAAGTTGTGAAGCTGAAAATTTAGTTTTTGTAATTCATTTTAGCACAAGATCTATTTTGCAAGGTTTCACTCAAAATCAAAGGTCAGGACCCTCTAGAGGGAGGAGTGGATGTAGGTACTTCAGAATACCTTTCCAGGACATAATTTAGTCTGTAGACCCATCCCTGAAAGTTTCATTTTCCTGACCTATCCCCTTTCCAAGATAGCCAAAAGTAGCTTAAAGCGGCGTTCACAAACATGTCTGTTGTTGTTTGGGGTTTGATGCGTTCAACCGATAGGTCATAAGTATGAAGGTCTAAATCGGGTCAAAACGTCCCGAATTCTCGTAGATAATTCTACGAGAATTTGGGAAGTTTTGACCCGATTTAGACCGTCGGGTCAAAACTTCCCAAATTCTCGTAGATGATTTTCCCAAAGTTCGTTGATTATCAACGCAAATTTGGGAAGTTTTGACCCGATTTAGACCATCGGGTCAAAACATACCAAATTTTCGTTTAAAATTTCAACGAAAGTGGGGAAAATTATCTACGAGACGTTGGGAAGTTTTGACCCAAATTATACCTTCATACAAATCGGGTTAAAACGTGATACAGTTACGTGCTGACATACCTTTCAAGAATTGTGAAGCACACAAAACCCATCTCCTTTGTCACAATCATTAATTGCGTTAATTTTGAATACTCTTTTTACAATTTATTAGATTAGCCTATCTCTTAAATACTCTTTTTAAATAGGCTAAATCAAGTCCAAGATTGTGTTCCTGTTTAGGAAAGATGAATCTTGATCAAAATAATTGTGTGAGTACTGGGGGTCTTATCCTATAGCCTTGGGCTATATCTGGTCCCATAAGGGAAGGGGGATAGGTAATAATTGTGATAAATTATAGCCTAAATGCTGTAGCACATGCGTTTAGATAATTAGGACTAGGCTAAGATGTAAATGTATAGCCTAAGCAGTCCATTACACAAGGAGACATGTTAATAAAGCAACTCTTACTTTATGATATGCAAAATGATCCTAGTTAGGTATATCTTTACCAACTCATATTATTGACTTACAAATAAAGTTAATAAACCACACAATGCCTTTATTCATATTCTTTCCAAAGACAAAAATCATTTTTGTTTGAAATTAATTTTACCCCTACCCTTATATATACTAATTAAAGGAATATATTTGCCCATTAGGGGGGGGGGCCATTTTATTTATGATATAAATGGGAGGTAACTTTAAAATATATCCCCAACCCCCTACATTTGCAAAAATAGCCTATAAACGGGCTGTTTATATAGGAATGAGATTAAAATTCATTTATGATAAAAATGAGTATTATATTTAGAAAGAGTGTAAAAAAAAGGCATTGAGTGGTATATTCACTTTATTTGTAAGTCAGTAATATGATTTTGTAAAAATTTACCCCTAGTTAACATATTTTCCAGGGGGAGAATTAAAATCAAGTAGGCTATTTTGCAGGCATCAAGGCCAATTATAGAAAAAGCCAAGACGGATAGTCCAAGTTGTTGAAAGGCAAGTTTGGGATAAGCCCATTGTAGGATTGTATAAAAATGATGTCGTTTCATTTGTTGGTAGATAAGTCTATTTATCATCCATCCAAATATACATTTTCCCAATATCTTACGACAAAATTAGGGAAAAAGTATAAATGGAAAATGAGAATAGTAAAGCAAATTTGGGGGCCAAAAATGTATATTGCAAAAAAGCAATGTGGGAAAATTGGGTCTAAACAGTTGGACAACGACATGATTAAATTGCTGAAGCAAATCCCATCTCCTTTGTCCCAATCATTAAGTGCACAGTAATTGAATGCAACTGTTATTAGGGAGAATAAAAATGTCTACTGAAACTCTGCATTCTTTGATTTTAAGTAGGTAAAAAGAATTGATAGTTAAAGAAGGGTAGACGTTGGCATTGATATGGACCTACATTTAGATAACAATCCTGCTTCTATGTAACCCACCAAATTTGTTACCAACTGAAAATATAAATATCTAAATGTCCTTAGAAGAAGGAACATCCAAAAATTGATTATAATTATAATTCTTGATGTATATCACAGAGAGGAAATAAATACCATTAAATCTGATGCCTTTCCCAAAGAAAAACGTATGTTTGCAGGAGCTGACCGATCTCTTAGAAAAAGGATAAGCATGGAACGTAGTCTCTGAAATTCTTGGCATTAGTATAATTACTTCCAAAAGAATGCTCTTGCATAGTGTTCAGGTCAGATCTGCTGTTATAGTACAGGGTTAATGAGTATTTTCTTATCACACATTCATTCCAATCTTCTGACAAAATTAGTGTAAATAAACAGTCATGAAACCATGTTTATTATGTTAAAATATAAAACTAATAACTTGTTAATTCATCAAAAATGAACTGAAATGTATAAATCATTGAATAGCTATGCTTAGAAACTTAATAAAATATATTTATTACAAATTTTCTAAAAACAGCTTCCTTGTTTGATTATTTACAGGCTCTTGACATGGAAAAGGAATTCTGAAGTAATTTGGTTTTACATAATATGGCAAATAGATGCTCAATTATTTTTTATATTTGATTTAGTTCAAAATCTCCCTCAATGTTCTGTCAAATTTTCACCATCATATATGTAGTCTTAATTCTACTAGTATCAAAGTATTAGTGGTAGTAGTAGGAACAGTAGTAGCAGTTATAGTTTATTATTATTAGTACTAGCAGCAGTATTGATAGCAGCAGATGCTTAGTGTGTTTTGATTTAGTTCAAGTTTCCTTTCAACAGTTTCTCAGATATGTTTCCAATATCCTCAGCCTAAGTAGTACTTGCTACAGAATTAGTAGTTTTATTTATAGTAGTTGTGGTAGTAGTTGAACCAGCAGTAGTAGTAGTAGCCAGCATATATGGCCTTTTGATAAATTGTTCATCTCCTTATATTTTCTGAAAGTTCCAAATTAACATACTCAGTCATTCCTGAAATAAAACCTTCTACAAACCCATATACACATAACAAGTTTTGATTTAGTTCAACATTTCCTGAAAGACCCATTTTAATGGCCTTTGTATTTTGGGAAGGTAGAAGTCAAACATGCATACCTTTTCTCAATAACATATACTATATGAAAACAATGAAGAAATTGCATAACTTACAGCCCTTGACCTGAGGCCTTGGGATGGTTGGGGGAGGGGGGTTGAGATCCCAATTTGAATATTTACTGAACATTTAAATATTGCTTATAAAATTTGTTTTCTTTATTTTTTTTTTAGTTTTTTTTTTTGGGCTGGTAAGGGGGGTAGGGTTGGTTGCTCTTAAATCACTGACTCTTAAAAAGGGCACTATAACTTCCTTTTTAAAATCAAATAAGATCAATCTGAATTTTAAATGACCACCCATTCCATTAAAACCTTATATACCCACAGGACCTAACTGAAAGCCCTGATCCAGGGTTCTGGGGAGACGTGTCAATCCTGGACAAAATGGACATTACACAATTTCAATCAGATGTGTTTGGTGGAGATAGTTGGGGGGACTAGTTGGCCTCCATCACTTTTGTCTTTTAAAATGGAACTAAAACTACTAATTTCAACCAAATGAACTGCCTCTAATGTTTGTAAAACCATCCCATCTCAAGAATCTTAAATGCCCCAGTTGCATAACTTATAACTATTACCCCTAGGCTCTGGTGGTTTGTATCAACCCCAAAAGCTTTGTTATATGATTGTTGGACTATTTTTAATAAAACTACTGTCTCAAAATTTTTGTTGGATCCATCTTCTGAAAATATGACAGGTGTAAATAGAAGGGAGGGGGATGCTGTGTTCTGATCACTTTGACCCAATAAAATGGCATTAGAACTTCTCATTTACCAATCCTTTTAAATGTTTGTTGAAAACGCAGTGGCAAAAATACAAAATTACTGAAACTATGAACAGCCAGGATGAATGCCATCTATAAAAAAATATCATTCAGTACAAATTTGAAAACAGACAAAACATTTATTAAAAGAATGTCTTTTTTCATATATTTTATTGCACAGTTGGAAAAAGAAGTAAAGATAAAGGTTCTTCCCCATAAAAGTATGTTAACTAGGATCATTTTGCATATCATGAAGTAAGAATTGTTTTCTTTACGTGTTTCCTTATGTAATGGACTACTCATACATTTCACCCTAGGCTAATTGAGATTGGTTGACTACAATTTTTTTCTTGGCATTTTAACTTTGGCCAAAGTTATCCTTACAGCCTAGCCAAAGATTTTATTACTATTATTCTTAAACTTTAGTGTAAAATTCTGTTTGGAGCTACTTTTTATTATTATGGAAAGTGGTTAAATTAGGAAAATGAAAATTTTAGGGATGGTTCTACAGACAAAATTATGTCCCAGGAAATACTTTGAAGTACCTACTTCTGCTTCTTCTCACTCTAGTGGGCAGTGACTTTTGATGCTCCTTCTCACTTAAGAGAGTAGTGACTTTTGATGACCTTTAATAATCTTTTTGTTATAGAATTAAAAATTTTGATTTTAACCTAAATGCTATAAAAACTATAGACTACTTGGCTATTTTCTTGTTTAAATTTTATTTATAGTAAATATTTACTTGTAAATCCATGGACAAAATTCTGTTCCAGTAAACTCTTCTTGATAGCTTTACCTATTTTGTGACTTCCATGTCATAAAATAAAGTAATGACATTATTTTATGACTTTTCATTACTAAAACTTAATTTTTAAAACAGCTATTAGAATCAAGAAAGTGTTGCAATTATTTCTAATCAGAGACTGCTTTGATAGAAGTATTGTTGCATTACTTTTCTCAAATTTGAACATGCATAGCTATAGTATAAGGCAAGAATTGAAAAAAAGTCTACCAATAAATTTTCAGTGAAATGCAATTTCCAAATATAATAATCACTATGGTCATAAATGCATCCTAACCCCCCCCCCCCCCCTAATGGGTACAAACACAGCTCTAGGCCATACATAAAAGTACTGATATTGAAAATATGATGCATTAGTAACAAAATTATGGAAACTACAACAAAGAAATATGGAAAGCAGGTGCTCAGAATGCATCATTTTAAATACCTAACCTAACCAACTCTATCTGTTAAATATTTAGTAACAATATATATGCACAGTACTTTATGACATTTAGGCTAAGCTGGTTATCTAAGAGTGCATACAGTGTGTCTCCAGGCTTGGGACTACCTTATTTTACTGACCAGTCTGTATTGAATGGTAATTTTACATCAGTATTAAGCCCATATGCCAATAAATAGGCTTCAGCCATGTTATCAATGCAGTTTGTGTTGAACCTCCAGCATTACGATCAAAGGCAGCAGTCTCCTTTACATATAGGATAATTTGTTCAAGTTTCATATCACTGTTTGTTCTTTCTGACTTAATATGAAATTGAATTTTTGTAATAAATGAAACTACATACTCACTTGAGATTTTCTTCTTTAAGAAGACAGTCTTAATCTGCAATAGGAAGAAATAAATCATATACCAGCACCCTCATCCCCCCCCCCCAGGCGCCTTTTTTTTAATGAAAGACTATGGTAAAAATTTTTACCTAGCCATTTGATTGAACAGAGTTGGCTGGTCCAATAACTTACATTTGAAGATTATATGACCTTACTCCCTCCCATAGCTGCTGGGTAAGGGATTGCTTGTTCTGCGATTGGCATATTTTTGATGTAGCCTATCGCTTTGTAGCCTTTTTGCTATTTGGAAATTTATTTAATTTTGTTGCGTGGAGATTCTCACAGAGGGCAGTTTTTTTTTTGGGGGGGGGGACCCGGTGCTGTACGTGCATAGTTTTAAAATTGTTATTAAAAAATTAAAAATAAAAAAAATTCAAAATAAAAAAGGTAAAAAAACATAAATTAATCAAAAAAGTACTGAATCTGTAGGTCAGGGAGGCCCATTATTCGGGAACAGCTAAAAAAAACTGTTTAAAAAAAACTATAAAATTATAGTTTAAGTACAAGGGGATACAGTACCCTGGTAAGCCCCCTTCACACATTTGATTATTTATGTTTTTTTTTTAGTTTCAATTTTTGGTATTAATTTTTTTGGTAAAATATTTTTCTTTTTTTTGTGATGAATTTTTTTGTCAAAAAATCTGATTAATGGTCCTTGGTAATAAATACACAACAAAAATTTAAAATACATATTTTTTGTGAAGATAGATTCAGCCAAATAAAAAAATTTTGATTATTTTACAAATTATGTAACAACTTGAGACATTTTTCCATATTTGTTACATAATTGAAGACATAATACCTGAACATTAACTGACCTTAATTAATCGAACATGAGAATAGTCAGTATTCAAGAAACCCCACCACTCGATGTTTCAAACTCCGGTCTACAAAAATTTAAAATTTTTTCTAGAACAGATATCAGGGATGCATTTTAATTTTTTTTTGTTTTTCCTATGGGTGATATTATCAAGTCAGAAATTCCAAAAGGTGAGGAGAGGGCTCATTTGAATAGAAATTAAAAGTTTTAGTTTACTCTTCAAGAGACCAAAAAACTGGATGATCTCTAGCCCAATTTCCATGCTCATTTTTTCCTCAAAGTCACCAACTAGCAATTTTGAGATAGCCATTTCTTCATAGTTGTAGAAGAGTTTAATCAATATGTATGGTAAGATGACTTAAACCCCCACCTTCTTTGAGAATCTTTTCAGTGAGGGAATTTTCATGGAGGGGGAGCCTGAATGTCCCATATTATTTAAAAAAAATCAGAAATAAAATAAAAAATAAGTTTTTAAATGAAAATAAGGAAAGAAATTAAAAATTAAAGAAAGTAGTACTGATTATTTCCATAAGTGGGGTTGCCCCCTCCTTTTATAACGCATTTCTCATTAATTATGCCAATCTGTCTCTCAACCCATGTACCTATTAATTGAATCAACTGTAAAAACATTTGGCATGTGGCAGAATGTATTGGAAACATATAATGTTGGCTATATATTTACTGTCTAGGCAGGTTGGGGGAAATTATAGTATAGAGCTGCATGATTTTCCTCCGGGTATGTATGCTAAGCAGATGGTCACTTGTACTTGATGCTCTCCCTACTTTTTTTTGCTGTGATGAAATATATCTAAAGAAAGTCTCTTTTCAAAGGAAAAAAGCCCAAAGTAAGTTTGAATTTTGTAAAGCTTGGTTTTTCCCCTCCTGTCTGTTTAAACAAAACGGATTCATAATTGAAACTTTTGTTCATTTTAATCTTAAGGGTGACATATATTTACAATTCGTCATTAAATAGTTGTAAAAGAGTGCTTTTATTTATTTGGTTCTCTTTGTACTAATAGATTTTTTTAAATCCCCAAGTTGATACACATTTATTACAAATAACTTATTCAGACATGAGGTCAATTTGCAAGTTTTGACCTACTTTGGAATCCATTTTCTCAAAATCACATTTAAATTCATTGAAGCTAGGAAACATAAACCTCCTATCTGTTTAGAGAAAATTGATGGACATAAGATCTCTTGTTAGGGAGGTATTTCCTCTAATGCCTCCCATACCGTACCCATTATTGTTTGTTCCCCTGAACAAGCCATTAAATGTTCCGCGGTAGTTAGAGTGGTAACTGTTTGAAAAACATTTCTTTGCTATGTGTCCTATGCGTTTACACGCATAGCACTTATTGGTTGGTCAAAGGTTGTTAGTCTGGATTGGTTATTGTCTGAAAAACGTACCAATCTTTGCCTTGGTGGGGTTTGATTTCTAGTTAGGTTAGATTTTGGCACTGGTTCTCGTGACAAAAATTGCGGGGATGGATCTCGAGGTTTTGGGTGTTTTTGTTTCTACGTTGTTAATTGATAATTTTTGATGTTGTAAAACAATGTTATAAATTTCACAAGCCCTCTTGACCTCCTGGACTGCTAATTCCAGGTCTTCGATATTTTTGGAAATTAGTAGACGATAAAGCTTAGGGTTGAGTCCCTGTTTGAAAGCATTAAGCATTATTTTTTCATATAGTTCTCCCTCTCCGGGGCCATATCGTGCTTCTGTCGAAATCCTAATCTTATGTAGGTATTCTCTTACATTTTACGTTTGTTCGAATGTGACTATCCCATGGAGATGGAGTGGCTTTTGATGTATCTTTACGAATTGCGTCTGCTTCAACAGGAGTTGGTCGAGTGTTTAGTGTGCTGGACTACATAGTGTCTTGGAGATTTGTTGTGACCTTAGTGTTTGTCTCACGAATTGATGCGTCATCATAGATTTTTACTAAGACTTTTTTGTTCCATAGTCCCTTGAGAAAGTTCCATGCATTTGGTTCCTTGAGAAAGTGCTATATATTTGGTATTTCATTTATCAGAGCATAGTTTCCATCAAAAAATTTTATTTCCTTAACAGGGGGCTGAATTGGAATTCTCGTCTTGATCTGATTCTTTATCATTTTTGGAGGATGGGTGATCATCTATTGATCTTTTTCATCCATCTCATTTTGCTCTTATTTCTATTACTTTATCTATTTCGGCCATTTTTTTTATCAAAATCATCTATTAGTTTTTTTTATTTCAAGTTTGGGATTATGGGAAATGATATATCCTCTTTCTCTTTTTGGATACTTTTACTTGCTTGCAATCCCTTGTCCGATCTTAGAAATTGAAAGATTTAGTCTTTTAGTTCATTTATATTTCTCTCTAGTCTCATTACTTGGAGAAATAAGGTTTCAAAAGGTTTCGGATCTAGTTTCATGAATATCTTCCATGCATTGTGGCTGGCTAGAAGCGAATTTTCGTGCTTAAATATTAATCCATGTTTTACTATGTCCTGATCTTTTATATGTAGAATGAAAAGGTTCCTCATTATTGTTCTGATCATCATTTTGGTTTCTAAAATTAATGTTAACATTAGTTAGTTATATTAGTAAGAACTACTTATTTGACCTGCGTTTGAAACTTTTGATGGTAAATATTGTTTTATTTACCAATGCCTACTGCTGTTTATTTAAATAAACTTTTTTGTTTTTTAAAGGCTATGTCCATTTTTAACCTGGACGTACAATTATAGAGGAAAAGAGTCTATTGGAGCTTAGAAGTAATCAGAGTATTGGCATCGTTAATCAAAATTTGTTTAAATTGTGAGTTTGCATACCCTACAATATTTAGTTAATGTCAATATTTAATTACACATTTGCTAGGACTAACGTTTTTATTTATCGTCTATCCTCTGCTAAATTGTTTCATATGAGTAAGCTAAAGCACTTATTACATACTAGTTGTCACAAAATTAAGCATTGTATCATGCATTAAGGTTAGTTGAAGTATTTTCATTATACATCTTTTAGGTTTTTTGTGTTAACTGGGTTCAATGTACTCATTTGGTAACATATCCCCTATGATGGATATCAAAGAAGAAAAAAATTGTATCTTTTGAAAAAGTACCATTTTAGATCACCCTACAATTTCGCGAAAGCTAAGGGTAGTGGCTTACGTGCAAAGTATAGTATACTTGCTGGGCGTTGCTTATCTTGAATTTCCCAAGAAGAAATTTAAAGTTTTTTTGACGTCATCCTTATCTAGTCGAAACAAATTAAAGTTTTGGGAGTGGTCAGATAAATGATAGTTTTTTGCACAATCTTATTAAATCTAACTTTTTAAGACATGCATATGAGCACCTAAACAGCATTCAATCTTGATAACCTTTTTTTTGTATCTTCCCACACATGGGAGAGGTCAGCAAACCAGCTGTTTTACAGTAGATATATACTGAAAATTTTGTGATTAAAGTGAGTCTTAGGAAAGCATTCAGGGACGACTCTTATGCTTATTTGTCCAATTGTCATCTTGAACTTTGTCAATTGTTCATTTTAAGTAAGTACAATAAATCCATTGTTTATTATGATTTTCTTGTTTGTATTGTCAGATGTCAGACACGCATCTCGTGTACTCTAGGTAACCTTCTCATTGGGAATCAGAATCATAGAATACCATACATTTCTAAACCCTTAATTCAGTCTCAAGATAGAGGTAACGAAACTCAATCAGATTCTATTTCATTCAATTCATAGGAGAAGGGATTCAAACCCTTCGTCAAGCTACATCTAAATTAAAAGTAAGAAGCATCTTCAAGATGTAAACAACCCCTTAAGATAAAGTTAACTTCCAACTTAAATATACCCCCCGTTTCATCTGGCGCGGACCGAAATTAGAGAAAATCTCGAGAAAGACTGACAACTAACAGTACAACAAAACCTTTCTTATTTATTTTCCTGTAAGTGTTTATTCTACTGATGTGTACCTTTTAAATTTACTTTAGAAATAAACAATTACCCAAGTCAGAAAAGAAACAAAAAAATAGGAATAGCATATTTTTAGTAAAATGGCACAGGAACAAAAAGAACTACTAAAAGCTAAACAATTAATTGTAACTTCAGTTGAAATTGCAAAATCCCTCCCAGAATATGAAGGAGACACGGACGTGGACCAATTCAATATTCATTTGGCCCAATTTGTAACAATGACGAAAGTTGATTTAAAAGTGCATGGTACTCGTAAGATTAAAAGGCCAAGCGCTTACGTTTTTAAAATAAATTGAAAATTCAATAAGTGCAGAACCTAACACATCAATAAACTCAGTAGAACTATTACAACAGGTATTCCAAAAGAGATTCATTGACACTAGTTCTTTGAGCAAACAAAAACATGGGATAGTCACATTAAAACAAACGCAAAATGTAAGAGAATACCTACATAAGATTAGGATTTCGACAGAAGCACGATATGGCCGGGGAGAGGGAGAACTATATAAAAAAAACTTAATGCTTTCAAACAGGGACTCAACCCTAAGCTTTATCGTCTACTAATTTCCAAAAATATCGAGGACCTGGAATTAGTAGTACAGGAGGTCAAGAGGGCTTGTGAAATTGACAATATTGTCTTACAACATCAAAAATTATCAATTAACAACGTAGAAACGAAAACACCCAAAACCTCGAGAGATCCCTCCCCGCAATTTTTCTCACGAGAACCATCGCCAAAACCTAACCTAACTAGAAATCAAAACCCACCAAGACAAAGATTGGTACGTTTTTCAGAAAATAACCAATCCAGACCAACAACCTTTGACCAACCAATAAAGTGTTATGCGTGTAATCGCATAGGGCACATAGCAAATAACTGTTTTTCAAACAGTTACCACTCTAACTACCGCGAAACATTTAATAGTTTGTTCAGGGGAACAAACAATTATGGGTACGGTATGAGAGGCAATAGAGGAAATACCTCCCTAACAAGAGGTAGATATAACAATAATCAAAACATCCAACGCAATACGTCACAATACCGTGGCAGAACTAGTTACCCAAGATGTAATTGGAATACTAGGGGCAATTTGCAAACAGGCGAGACCAAAATATCAATGCTAATTGGCAAAAATAAAAATAGAACAAATGAACGTTCTACATCAAATAACTGGGCGCCCCAGGGAAACGACACAAGCCTCCAAAACCCATAAGACCTAATTTTGGCGGCAGAATATTTTATAGATCTCCAAAAGTAATTATACCATTTTTAAGTGAAGAAAATAACAAAATATTACCAATATTTAACAATTTTAGAGTTGCAAATATTTACTTTAATGCCCTAATAGACTTTGGAGCCACTGTAAAGGTAATAAACACATCTGTGTTTAATGCATTACCCAGGCACATCAAACAACGAATAAACTATTCATGTCCTATCTTATCAAGCGGGACAGGATATAATTTAGAGTGTAAAGGATCTATATACCTAACGGTACGTAAAGATAATAGAAGTTTCCCTACTAGATTTATTATCTGTAAAAATTTCCCTTGTGAAGCGATAATAGGCTCAATTTTTTTTTTTTTTAAACAAACAACATACTATTAGACGTAGGTAATTCAAAATTTATCTATCCGTTGGAAAAACGGGTCAGAGTGAACAATATCCAAAACAATTCAACAAAGGTAAAAATAAATTATATGAAAGAATACAGAGACAAACAAATTCCGGAAATTACCAAATTATGGAAAGAAATTGTAAGAAAAGACCCCTCTAATAATAAACCTAACAAAATCGTTTTAAATTCAATAAACACAAAAACCTCTGAAAAATACTTTGGATTCTTGGAGCGTAAAACCAAAATTCCACCTAAATCAATGCACAGAGATCAAATACCACAATTGATTGAACCAATTAACGACAAAATAAAATTTGGATTGCCTCACCAATAGAGGATATCCCTAAAAATTTAACATGTGAAGAACAAATTATAAATTATGAAAAACGAGAGGGTTACATTTGGATAACCAATACCCATGAAAATGATGTAATTAAGTTAAAAAAAGGGAACATGCCTAGTAGAGATACAAGTTGTGTCGGAAGTAGATGTAAACAATTGGAAGAAATGAGGGGAAAACTTAGTAGATAATATAAATACACAAGAAAACGAATACCCCGTATCCAAAACCCAATTTTAGGAAAAATTTCATTTAAATCATATCACCGATATCCCACTAAAGCATAAGTTATGCGAACTACTTTGGGAATTTAAAGACGTTTTTTCAACATCCGAAAACTACATAGGTCTAATTCCATTCTACGAACACGCAATACAAACTACAGGATTACCGGTTGCTAAACAACCATACCGTATTCCATACGAACATAAGGAGTGGCTTAAAAATAAAATCAAGGAGCTCAAACCAAATGAAATAATCAGACCTAGCATTAGCCCTTATTCTGCTCCCGTGATCCTGGTACCCAAAAAAAAAAGACATTAGATTAGTGGTTGATTACAGAGCCTTTAATAAACAAGTAGTTAGTAATAAATTCCCACTTCCCAGAATAGATGAAATCTTGGATTCAAACTCAAACAAAATAAAATATTCACCTCCCTTGACTTAACTCAGGGATACCACCAAGTAAAAATAGCAGAAGGCGACGTATACAAAACAGCTTTCTCTACAACAGAATGCGGTTCTTATGAATACTTAAGAGGGCCCTTTGGACTCAAAATAAGTCAAAATAAGCAGAGAATAACAAACCAATCCATCCGTGACAAGACTGGCCAGCCTCTTGTGACACATATTATAAGAGTCCGCCGATGGAGATACCTTGGCCATGTACTACGTATGGACAATCTCCGACTACCAAATGCAGCGCTCCATTGGCAGCCATCGGGTCAACGCCGCAGGGGCAGACCCAGAAACACCCTGCGTCGAACGTACCAGACAGATCTCCGTATCCTGCACACATCAATCCAACCTCAGTGGGAGGACATACTTGCAGCAGCAAACCGGCGGGAAGATTGGCGGCTCCTTCTTGATGCCCTGGGTGCCTCTGGAGGCACAGGTGGATCTAAGGTCTAAGGTTACTTCATCTACTAAGGGGCCTAAATAACATAATCCACTTCGTGGATGACGTAATTTGCATGGATAAGAATGCTGAAGACCAATTAATTACCCTATCCAAGGTATTCGAAAAATTTAGAGGGAAATTTTAAGTGCAGGAAAGAAAAAGTAAAATTGTTAAAAAGTAAAATAAAATTTCTGGGAGTAGTAGTAACGCAGGGCCAAACACCCCCAGATCCAGAAAAAATAAAAATTGCAAAGACCCTCAGCCCCCCTCCCCCCAAACCATAAAACAATTGAGATATTCTGGGACTTTGTGGTTGCCATAACTGCCGTTATGGTTTTAAGCTTGTCTCTGCGCCTACATTTCCACACGGATAACTCCTACATTTCCATTCTTACCAAACATTATCACGGGAAATGTTTTATGTGATTGGGACAATAAATCAGTTTTTTTTGCCAATGCCATAAAACAGTTCAAAAATCAAATTAATATAAATTATTATAACTAAATAGCCCAAGTTAAAAGTTAAAACGCCCAAACTATTTTGAAAAATTTTTTATTCGACCCTGAATCTGAGGAATACAAATCCCTGGGTAGTAAATTATTTCTGAAACGTATGAAAAAACACCAAAGAAAAAGAGACGCCTATAAAAATAATAACAAGAAAATTAAAAGAAGATTCTAAACTCTAAACCTAACAAAAAAAACAGAGGAAATTTTGTCGACTATAATATAAAATGATGAACCAAATTGTGAATTATTGATCATCGCTCCCCCAGGAGCTAACGAAGAACAATTGCGTTGCACAATTGTCAATAATGTTAATAATGTGATTACGCCAGGCTTGGTGAAATTTTACAGATGTATACCCAATTTATCGCCAGACCACGGTGTAATGTACCTCGCTGATTACAATACAAGAAGCGCGGCAGCATTTGCCAAAAAAAAGTTATACCGTCTATTTTATGTTTTATTTGACCTTCC